>NC_091017.1:46241713-46541713 GCF_041296385.1 Aphelocoma coerulescens
TATCTCACATTGTAGACATTATTAGCAGAAGGGGTTATTAAAAATAACTAAAAGGGAGAAGGAATTTTCTCACTTTCTTTGTTTCTCAAAGAAATGTTGTGTGCTTAAGCATTCCCTGCTGGAAGGTTAGGGCAATTTTCAGCTGGAATTGCTTCATATAGACATATGTGTGAGAGTGTATATAGTGTTTTAAGTGCTGTATGGACAGAGGTTTTCCATTACTTTAAGTGGTCTTGATTCAACAAGGTACAGATACCCACATGTGTTTATAAGTTAAGTGTAGTGGGAGGACTCACATTTTTGAATATAGGCATGTCATATATTCTTGTATTTGCCTGACTGTTTTTAAGAGATTTGCCAGAGGAATCTCTTCCTGGTTAATTGCAGAGTGGGTCATCTGTGTCTAAACCAGGGGTCCTTTGAGTGTTAGGCTTGGGAATCCAAGATTAGTATTATTTTCATTTTTATTTTGGTGTATACAGTACGCTGAGAAATAAATAGCAGAAGACGTTACCCAGCTTTTGTAGGTGCCTTCAGGAAAAGTATGAAGAGGAAGTATTAATTAATACTTTGTCAATAGAGATAAAGTCATGAAAAGTAGGCAACTTGACCTACAATCATTCTGATTTCTTTCCTTGGATAGGAATTAGTGGTTATCATCTTGTCATTTTTTATTTATGGCTAAATAAAGGCTTGTAGCCCTTAGTTTATAGATTTCTTACTAATTCGTAGCCCTTAGTTTATAGATTTCTTACTAATTCAAGTTCTTTGGTTTTGTTTCCAAGGTATTTTTTTATTGTTAATTTGTCTTTGCAAGAGGTGTACATATAGAGCTCCTCAGTGAAGCTGATGCCAAATAGCTGTTGGAAGGTCTGTAGGGACTTGCTTCTCGGCTGCCTTTCAAGTGCGGTATGGCTGTAAAATGTTTTCGTGTCAGAATATGACATCTATCATTGTTCTGCTTTTCTCTGTCAATAACTGGTCTCATTCAGTGACATATTTGCTTTTAAAGTGGGAAAGCAGATTTATCTGTGTGCCAGCACATGAGTCTTTTCAATTTTTCTGCTCAGATAATCATTGGACTTCAGGTTTCAGTGGTTACTTAAATTAATCCCAGGGCTGTGTTTCCAGTCTCTTCAATGTTTGTGTTGAGAAAAAGGCCAAAACATATCCTGTCTATTGGGAACCACTAGAAACCAATCATCTGGTGAGATGGAAGAAAAGTGAGCTACAGTCTTCAGTGCTGGTTTTTGTGATGAGTGACTGGGGTAAAAAGGAACAGAACATTTGACAGAACATTTCCCACTAGTTAGAACAATATTTAACAACTGGGATATGCTATTTCAATTTTTCCTTTCTTTTTATGCTGGGAACACTTTTACTTGTTGGCTTGCACACCCATTTCCAGTTTCCGAAGACTTGGGTGATTTATGCTGCCTCCTGTCCCTGTGAGTAACAATCCACTAGTGTGATGATCCTTACCTTTCTTTAGTTTGCAGATTGCTGAGTTTCCAGTGAAAATAAAGCATATGTAAGTGGTGCTTTTTGCTTTTATCTTTTTATGGACCATTTTGAAAAGAGTTCACAGATCACTTGGGGACCTGCAAACCCCAAGTTGAAAACCCCTGACCTCACCAACCCCAGCATTTTACACCTGAATATGCAGGTACCTACACAGCTGAAGCTTGTGCTCCCCTGCCAGTATGCTGCGGACTTACCAAACTTTCCCTTAAAATAATTCACAATTTATTATCTATGACAGCTACCCTGAGCCTCAGCGTTTGCTCTGCAACTTTTCCTCTTCTCCTCTTTTCTTCAAGGACACCTGTGGTGGTAACTTTTGATGGCTGGCACTTTGATGGCTGCAGGCTGCAAAGCTTGTTCCAAACATTGTTCCTTGCCTTGTGTTTGAGAGCACAAGTGTTTTGGAGCGGAGAACTCGGTGGCTCTGTCACACTGATGTGCTGGGCACTGCAGTGCTGAGCTGGGGCTGAAGTCCTTAGGTGCTCTGACAGTGCTAAACCTTATATAATAATACACACATATGAGGTTACTTGTGAATGAGAGGTAATCTGTAAATAGGCAGACAGGCAAAGAATTCTTGCTCAAAACCTGCCGGGATCTGCTTTACCTGTTTTCTAACCACTTGGGCAATAGTAATTACTTTTTGTGGCAGTGCTCAGCCTGCTTCATGAATGAGTTGAGTGCATAAATTTTTTGAAGGTTTTAGTAAAGCTGTTCTGAGTTTGCAATCACAGATACTTAGATATGTGTTTGGCTTGAATCTGGAGCCATAAATGCATAATAGCTCATAAATGGCTATCCTTACTTTATTTGCTCTGGTTGTTAACTAAGAAAATGAGAGCAGGGCCCAATGGGTCAATAGGTGTAAGACGAGACGTGTCCTACTGTCGCAGTCTGTGGTCTTGCACTCTTGGTATATGACATGTAAACACTACCTGTGATTGCACAGAAGGGAAATGGAGCCTCTCATGGTTTATATGGTGTTTCTTTCAATCGACTGCAAAATAGTGATTCTTGTGTGATGGTACCTGTAGCTTTTAGAAATGTATATGGCTTCTCACAGGCTTGTTCTTTCCTAATTGTGGTAAGAAAAGATGAAATTTGCCCCTGAAGGCAACTCTGCATCTTCTACTGAAGCATGTTTGTCAGTACAGTCCTTTTCAGGTTTGTCAGTAGGTTCTTCTCTCTGTGGCAATGCCCAGAAGTACATCTGTGGAAGTGACCTACTCTTGTCCTGGAAAAGCAGAGGTGGAGAGGAAAGTGGTATCTGGTGGGGTATCTTTCTTTTCCCTTCCTGAAACCACAGGTCTCAGTGCTTCTGCAAGATGACTAAGGTTTCTTTCAGCCTTGGGCTCCTTGATTTTTCCCACATGTGTTTTAGCTGAACATAAATGTAACTGGGCTAGTTTTGAAGTAGCCAGCTCAGGTATGGTTTGCATTCTTCAACTCCAGCAATAATTATGGTTTTCAGCAGTGTCTAACTCCCCTTGCCACTCAGGGAGCCTGTGATGAGCTGCTGCAGTAAGAGACTTGAGTTCCTAGATTAAAGGCAGCTCGGGCTTATCCAGACTGCAGCACTGGGATACTGTAACTCTCCTTTACAAACTGAGCTATTGCAGTGAATTCCTCAGGGCTTTTGCTTCCTGCCTTTTGAATTACTTTTTCTGTGAACTTAGCAAGTATGGCTTTTACCTTTATCCATGGCTGACCTTTTCTTAATGCTATCTCTCTGCTTAAAAGCTCATGCCAGCATGTAAGCTCTTGTCATCTTCTCCAGCAATGGCTTTGTGCCAGGATCACACCAGTCTGATAAAGAGCCCCTAACAGCCTGTCCCATCTCAGCCTACCTACCTCACTGCTTGCAACATCATTGTTCTTCTGTTGGCTCTGCTCTACCTGCTTCTACAAAATCCACCTTCTTCGAAGACATCTTGTCTCTCCTGATGGCTCCAGAAATTTCGCTGGCTGCATTTGGTGCTAGCTGGGGCTGAGCCTTCAAAAGCTGGCTCTTGGAATGGATATGGTGATACTATGCTTTGAAGTCAGACCACGTGTTTTGTAAAGGGCATGTTTTTGATCCTTAAAACTATGAGATGGTTAAGGCAAGGCGTGATGCCAAACAGTGTGGGAAAAATGGAGTTGAGAAGCTGACTGCTGGGAAGTACTAGGATAGATATGGGAAGTGCTTGAGTCGATCTGTGCCAGTGCTGTCCCTAACTGGCCTTTTTCTTTCTGTTTACACTTCATTGAGGAAGGCACAGGTCCATTTTCAGATGTTTGACTGCAGAACTATAGTCCCTCCTTGTACTTAGCAGGAACTGAACTTCCTTCTGTATCTGCACTGCCACAATGTTTTGAGCTGGTGTGAGTCCTCACCAAGGAGGTCACACAGCCTTTGCTTTGACACAGTGATGCATCAACAGGAGTCCACAATGAGCCATCACAAAGGCAAAAACCTAACCTGGAGTAAGGAGAGAGGAAAAGAGAGTTCAGGATAAATTACTGTGGAGCTGCTGCCTTATCTTCTCTGCATTATAGTCTCCAAACAAATATGTGTGGGATCATAAGGTAATTTTTGTAGGAAGAGACCTCCATGTGTCTCTTGTCTGACCTCCTGCTTACAGCCACAACATTGGGAAAGTTGTTCCCATCATCTAACCTGTAATGCCCTGTTGAAGACAGCAGCAGCTAACAGCAGCTCTGGTGGATCTTGTGGATGATTTCCCAAATTCCCGCATGTTTTGCTGTGGACAGGTCCTTTTGGAACTTTGGCTCCTGCCTAACAGGTTCCCCTGGTCTTTCTGCCTCCAGTTGCTCTGTGTAATGGGGGACCCGGGAGCACCCAGTGCCGTCTGGCTGTCTCTTCCACCCACGCTGTTTGGACACCAGCTTTCTTGAGGCAAATGGGATACCTTTTTGAATGCACAGCTCTGAACAAAATTAGGCAGCTGTTGTCTTTAGTTGAAATGTGTTTGTTTAAAAAAAAAAAATGTAACTCCTTCCCCAGCCTGCCTCAGATATATTTCTGTGTTTTGACAGATCCTTAAGGTGATTGACAGAGCTATAGTTGCCAGCAGCTTTTTATAGGAGCTTTTCTTACCATGCTCGTCTTGAGAAAGACTTTTTTTTTGGAACCACTTAATCTGTGGTTTAAACTTTTTTTCAAAGTCCCAGCAATGGCTGCTTTAGGTAATCTTGAAAGATCTTTTGAAATGTCTGGTAAGCCTGTCCTTTCTTTAATTTTAAATGCTGAGAAGTTAAGTTATAATGACTTGGTGACTGGAAGTTATGGAAAACAAGTCAACCAAGTGCTTTTTCTTCCTCTCATAACCTAATTTTCCCACTTCTTTTGTGACTTTTCTGTCTGCAGTTGATCTGCTCCTTGTGCAACCACAGTCTTCATACTCAGCTCATTAAATCAGTTTTTTTATCTGAGTTTAGACTGTCAAACCACTCTTAGACAATGTTTCCTTATCTCCGTACTTTATTCTTACCTGAACTGTGGCAGAAAGCACTTAATGGAGGCTGCAGGCCTTGAAGTTGGTCTCAGCATAGAGGGGAGGAGGAGACATTGACCATTCATGCTTTTTTTTTCAGTGTTTCTGCAGTTTGACAGATACCCTTTGGGCTATGAAAATGTGTTGTTCACTGACTCGCAGAGAACTCATTGTCTGAATAAACGACTTATAAAAAAAAAAGAAAAATACCCTAGATATATATTTTTGCATAGTAATGTGAGTAAACCCACAGAAAATATACAAAGTTTGTGAGCATTTTGGCCCATCTGCTACAATTTCTAATACAACAGATCTATTAACCTGCTTCTGGTGAGACTGGCTGTGTTCAGTGTGCCTGGTCAGCGGATCTGGGCATCTGCACCACAGCAGATCTGCAAAGGGACTTGCTAAAGGAAGAAGCAAAGCAGATGGATGACCCTTGTGCTTTTAGAAGCTGTTATTTAAACCCTGGTGGGTTACTGAAAGAGGCAGGCTTGGTAACTACAGACCTTCCCATCCTGTCTTACATTTAAGATCCAACTTTTATTTCCATCAGTGGGAATTTCCCATTGACAGTAGAAGTTAGGTGGTACTTCTAGTGAAATGAGAAATAGAAATGCCTCAAACTAAGAGGAACACAGGAGAAAATGGATGTATGAAATGTAGACCTTGCATTTTGTCTGATTCTTTAATACCCATTTCCTCACTTTATACCGAAGAAGATATGGTTTGCTGTTGAATTATTAACAGATCATCCTCTAAGGGTCGAGCCAGGAAATACTTTCTTGGTCCTCAGAAAGGGAGTGCTCTTTCAGAAACAATTTACAGCTTTCAGCATGGTTGAGAAGGTAACATGAATGATGACAGTTTGGTAAAACTATTCTGCAATTGCTGGAGCTAAACTCACCCTGGACTCAGTAAAGAGGGGATCCCACTTCTTACACTTATTCCAGGGTAACTATGAAGGCTACTGCTAAAGTTGAGTATTCATGTTAGTTGGTAGCAGAAGTAAATATCCTGCTATTTTTCTCTTGTCTTTTGCACAAACTGTAGCTTTCTTTGTGGTCCTGTAAGTGGCTGTTTTTGGTGAATTGTAGAAGGGATGATGGAATAAAATCAAGCAATTCTCTCATGTGTCTAGTCACTCTGTTTTACACTTAAACAATTGAAAAGTTTATGTGTAAGCAAAGTTTGCTGCCAACTGAGCAGGATTATAAACCTTTTCTGATGGTGTAATTCATACAAAATATGCTGCCCAAAGCATCTCTAGAAACGTTGATATAGTGGCATTTGCAAGCCCAGGCAAATATATACAAGATTTTCTATATTTCTAAATGTAGAATCCAGAGCTGCCTGTCTGCCTAATACATGGGTAAGGGCCTGCCTGACTTTATAATATAGGAGTCTGTGTTTTGGCTTTATTAGATGGCACTTTTTTTTTTTTTCTTTCTGACTAGCTAGCACTGTCTGGGCAAGCTATCTCACACTGTTAGCTCCTGACTTCTTGACAGTAAAAGCATCATTCTGTTTCTTCAGAAATTTGCAAAATTTATTGCTGTGCATTGTAAACAAGGAGGAGAAAATATAGATGTTATGTTAAAAGGATTATTGTTGATGTAGTTTGTATTTCCTTCTTTCAGTCCACTTGCCACTCATTTAAATAACTTCCTTCCCCACGCCATGTTTGTGTTGGATGTCAGGGTGTCTGTTACTGTTTGTGGTGGTGGCCTGGACATCCACACTCCTGGCACTCATGACTAGGAGTTCATGCTGATGACAATGCAGAGAATGCAGATGCACAACAAACACAATTATAATGTCTTTTTTGCTTTTAAGAACACATTTCTTAGGTATATTTAGAGGCAAGGGTGTGAATCACCTTCATAATTACAGTTGGCTTCATTTTTTTCTTTGAAGGTCACAGTTTTTCCACTGGAGGAGTTCTTGCATATGTATTCTGGCTGACCAGACAACTGGACCAAAGGTTTTTGCTCAACCTTCTTTAGGCAGCAAAGTACTTGGACATTTTCTGTCTAAAGACAGAAACAGAGAACATATTCAAGTTGATAACAAAAAGATAAATAGACTAGAAATAAATAGAACAAAGGCAGGAACTTAAGCTTCCTCTTTGGTTTCTTGAAACGTACAGTGTTTTGCCAGTTTGGTTTGAACTTAATATATGCTTGGGTGTTTTTTTCCAATGAACTGATGGCTTAATAAATAGGAAACAAAATGGAAGGTGGTAGAATACCAATTTAAAAAAGCCAGAGGACTAGGAAAGATGCAAGGACAGGTATTCTCGGTTTAGAGAATTATTTTTGCACGTAGCAGCTATATTGTGGAAGCTGATTGAATTGAGTCCTGGGAGAAAATGAGTTGAGCAATTATGTTTTTCTGTTTGGTTTTTTTTTTCTGATATAAGGATTTGGGAGCATCAAATTAAATTATTAGGAGGTAAGTCTGAAACAAACAAAAGAGATTATTTTCAGAAAACATAATAAAACAATGAATAAGTAATGTTTTAGACTTTCCGTATCCTCCATATCTTACATGAAAGATTTCTCCTAAAAAATGCCAAACAACAGAACAGTCTTTTCCCCCCAAACCTGAAAGTTTTTCTCTTCAAAAGTAAATGGATACATTCACAGAAGAAAAATTTGGCGTACACAAGAACTTCTTTGTGTGCTGCCAGACCATTCCTGGCTCCCCCTGTGACTAATTTGGAGCCGGCTTTTGTAGCAACAGGTGGCTCCTAGCAGAGCTCACGGGAGGTGTGTATGGAGTTGCTCCTTCTTCTGCTCTGTGTTGTGCCAGTGGCCACCAAGTTTCAAGGGCCAGGGTAAGCCCCTGGCCTGTGGTCTCAGAGCCATGAGATTTTGACTTGGCTGAGAGGAGGGCAGTAGGCACTGGAGACAGGGGCCCCTCCTCGATGAAAACCAAAGCATGGGTGCATTGGGCAGAAGATCCCAGCCTGGAAAAGCTGGTTTGAATTCCTATCGTGGGTTGAAGGGGGTCAGTGCACTGGTATGCTGCCTATTATAAAATCTTCCTTCTACTTTTACAGACACATCATTTTCTTCATCTGATAATTTGCTTCAAGGACCAGAAAAGTGAGTCTAAGGAATTTGCCTCCATTGCTGAAAGAAAAACCTGGGGACCTCCCAGGAGCTCATTATAGGGTTGTAAGGACCTACATGAAGCCAGGGGTTCTTGGTATCAGGGGCTCCTTACAAAAGGAGATCTTTGCTACAGTATTGATTTCAAAATGGGCTGTTTTATTTAAAAATGCTGAGCTTGGAACAAACTGAGTGCAGCACATTAGTGGTTTTTGGGTCCTGATCTCTGCAAATGCCAGAAGAGGAGTTGAAATGTCTCTTCATAGGGGTACTTAATAATGACTGTCGTGTTTACTCATGTGAATATCTTCCATAGCGTGACCATGAAGTACAAACATTTGGAATAACATGCAAATCTAGGGAAGTGTAGAGAATTCTTTTGTTGAATAGCATGAGCAAGACAAGGATAACAGTTCATTAACACTTCCAATAAAAGAAAAAAATACTTTATTGCTACCTGTGTGATGTGAAACTATTTGGCAATTAAAAATATACTTGCTGAACTTCTGTGGAATATAGGATCTCACACAGGGTCTCATTTAGGATTTTTGCTCATTTCTGATTGTTGCTTAGGAATTTTTTGGTTTTTGTTTTTTTTATTTTTCCTACTGGAACAATTCAGTATGGCAAATGACATAGCATGAAACAGTCATAGTGCTCTTTTTCCTATTGGTGTCACTCCTTATGGTTGGGTCAGCCAGTAAGATTGACTTCCTAGTTTTGGCTTGTTGTATAGGGCTATATGCAACAGGTAGTAGGAAGGACAGAAGTAGCTGGGCCCTCTATAAGTAATGTATTTCCACACAGCAAGATGCTCACTTGAGAGAGGCCTTTCTTACACCATCTCATGTGATGGCTTGAGAAGAAGTTACTTGGAAATCTTCCTCTGCTCAAATCTGCTAAAGGATGGGTTGAATGGGATGCGATGAGCTGAAGCAAGAGCTTGTTGGTGGGCTCCTGGGACTTATCTAGAGTAGACACAACCTATAATGGTGTGTCTCCAAAAATTGCTTTGCTTTGCCAGGCCTAGAGAAAAACAGCTGAGCCATGCATCTCCAAAATGGCCAGGTATGGTGGAGGCAGAGGAAGGGCTCGCTTCCACAGGTTGGGGAGCAAGGTTCAGCCCATGTCAGGTGTTGGCAATTTGTTAGGGTAGTGAGAGGGGAAGCTGAGCATGGGACTGAACTCTTAGTCACTGTGCTTGTGTGCAAGCCAGGCTGATGACACCTTTAGGAACAAGGCTTGCAGATATTGGTGTGGCAGACTGAGGAGAAAGAAGAAATTTTGGAATGTTTAATCCTTTGCAGTAGTTTTTCCTTGCTGCAGTGGCTTCAGCATTATTGAATATTATTCTAAAAATCTTTACTTGTATCTGCTAGTGTGGCTCAGCCAGGCCAAGTCCTACAGCAGCAAGGCACCTTGTGAAATGCTAGATCCTGGGAGAAATCTTTAAATGCCATGGGTGCTTTGAATAACCACTCCCTTATGCTTCAATCTGCTGAGCAGTGCACCAAACAGATTTTTGACACAACATTTATTGCACTGATACCTGCAAACACGAAGTAAGATTGTGTATTAAGGAGGATTTAAGCTGCAAATGCATGCAAGGGAATCTGGTCTTCAAGCTTTAGAAAACTAAAACTTTCAGAAGCAAATCCTTATACCAGAGCTTAGTCACTTGTATGATCTGGCTGGCCCAGCCAACCAGATTGGTGGCAGAGAGACATCATCACTGTATGGGTTATGTCTGGTATTAGTGTTATGGAAAACGGAGGGAAGAAAAAGCAGAAAGAAAGAAATTGGGCAGAAATAGTCAAAGTGAAGAGAACAGATGGGTTATACATTCATTTAGAGAGGAAATCCAATGTAAGTCATCCTGTGGGTCTTATATGTGTATGTGTGTATATTGTGCTCTGGTGGTGGCAGTGTGTCCTGATTGTGGCTGGGGTTTCGGGGCTTTGGCCTTTGTGTAAGCAGGATGTCAAAAAGATTCTCTATCTAGAAGATTTAGAAGTAATTTTAAGCATAATGTGATATTGAATGTAGAGCATTTATTGATCAAATATGAACAGAATAGGCAAGGAGTGGCTTCTTGAGGAGCTGGATTTTATTGCTGCATTTTCGATTCCCATTCTTCTCTTCTTCCAAACTTTTCTTCCCCATTAAAAAGCCCAGATGAGGTAAGACCTATTAGTGTGGAATCCAGTGGCTTTCCTTGCCATTGTGTAAGGTTGCTTTGCTGTGTATTTTGGAGGATTTATCCCTGTGGTGTTCTGTTGGCATTATGGTACTCACTCTCCACTCCTAAAAGAGTGGCAGAATGTTGTAAAATCAGGCCTTTATCTTTGCATTGGGTAAACTTTATTACAGAGCAGCAGTCCAGCAGCCTGCATCTTCACTTGCATTGAACTACATGCATGTACTGGTTTCAGCCTGTTTCTTGCTTCTCTCGTAGGTTGGACTTGATCTTGGAGGTCTTTTCCAACCTGATTTATTCTGTGATTCTGTAATGGCTTTTTCCAGCTTATTAGTTGCTTTGTGGAAGTGAAGGTACGTGTGTCTTGCTGGATGACTAGTAAAGCCTAACTCATTTTGCTCTGAGCCATTCCTGGGTTTATGTTACAAAAGGTAAACCCCTTTGACGCAGTACAGAACAGAGGGTCAGCTATTACGGGTGTAATTATCTCGGTGAAGAATGCAGGGTGGTTAAGTGCTGCTGTCAAGCTGGGCTGTGCTTTAGACCTATTTGACAGGTAAAGAAGGCTAAGAAATAGCTGTATTATCCCATGACCTTGTTTAAAGGTGATACAGGACGTTACTCCTCCTGCTTTTTCTCTCCTGCAAAATACACATACTTTGTTTAAGTGCTGAACCTACAGTCCTGTGAGCAGTTTCACCTCGACAAGGAATGCTTGATGTAATCTTCTGAAATTAGGCACGTAGGTGTGTTGTGATTATTAGCCTGCTAGTGGCTGTTTAGCTATTTTATCTCAGTTATAATTAAAAGAGTGTTACCAGGAAAGGAGGAAGAGGAGGTTCCTGAAGCTGAAGCCAGATCCAAGCTAGGATGCGTTTGGGCCTGTGAATGGGAAGTGTCTGACAAAAATGTGCCTGTAAGTGTCTTCTAGCTATCAGACTACTTTTATACTGAAAAAAAAAAATTTTGGTTCCAAAACATTCAATTTACACTGTTATTTGAAGTTTTATTTTGAACACTGTTTCTTGCCCCTTGGTGTAAACTTCTGAATAACTCTCCTCAAGTCACCCCCATCAATGCACGGGGTGTTTCGGTCAAAATGAGATCGAGCATTTTCCTCCTATAAAATTATTTATTTTCCCATACAGAGAAGTGACAAGGTGCATGGAATTTAAATGTGACCTGTGAAGCGTATCTACTTGATTTGAAGTATTTCGTTTTAGGATCTCACACAGACTATATTTTTCGTTGTGAGTTGTGACTGACTCTTCAGGCCTCAGGGAAACAAACTGTGTTTTTGTTTCAATCTTCTTCATCTACAAAACGAAAATAAAGTTGAAGATCTTGTTGCATGTCCTTCTAATGTTATGGCATTCCCTTGGAGTGAATTTGACAGGGAGGTTGATGGAAAGCTCTTGAAAATGGCTGGTGTTGATACGTCCCTGGAAGAACTGTGGATGGAGGACACTAAGCCAGTTCAGAATTGCACCAAGACATTGGGAAATCCCTTCTGTCTAAATTAGTGCATTTGGAATGATGGAAGTTTGTAGGGGTGAAATGACCACCCCTTTAAAAGTAACTAACTGTTAGTGTCATCAAGGGAGTGGTGTTGTAGCATCCTAAAGTGATGAGGAAATTAAACCAAAGCTGTCCTTGCAGAGAGCATGCAGAACAGTGTCCTTTGCTGTGCAGAAAAACAGTCAGCTTTGTGTTACTTGTGATGGGCCAGATGGGGCCTTGTGCCAGAAATTAATGAGGGTTTAAAGAACCAAATTTTGCTTCTGAATGGGGCAATAATTGTGTAAATGAGATTTTTGAAATGTCTTTAAAATTATTTTAACAAGTGCCAAGTGAATTCTTTTCTTCGATGCAATTGAGGGCTAAGTTGTTTCTGGTAGAAAATGAAACCCTATTTCTTTATGAAGGGGCAAGGGGGCTGGGACTGAGTGAAAAACCCAGAAAGATGAGCACATCAGCAGGTCTCTGGTGAGGAAGGAAACTAGCTGTAGGTGTTGAGGAAGGGGTGCTGCTTCTCATAACCCAGAGGAAAGGGTGTGAAATGTGGTAATAATTCTAGGAAATAATTGTCATCATTGTTCTGGCTGGACTGTGCCCTACACAGCAAAGGGAAATAAACACGAATCTCTCTGAATCCCGTCACTGTGCTGGTTTAGCTTAGTGGTGCAATAAGAAAGGAAATTATGAAGTAAAAGGGATCTTGGCAGGCTTTAGTTTTCCTCTGCAGAGGGGTGGGAAGGAGAGCAGAGTTTAATCGTACCCTGTAAAATGTGTATGTTTGGCCTGAAGTATTTCAGGCTCAGGCAGAAGGTAAAACACCTGTATAAACTCCTGATTTATGCCTGTGGGCTATATCTGTTTGGGGTTCTGATATTAATGATATATAAAAGTTCTGGGTTTTTCCTTTGTCTTCCCTATAGTCTTTCTGCTGCACATGAGGAAACTTTTCTCCTTGAACTCTGATTTATCTTCACATCTTTTCTGTCTCAACACCCTTTCTTGGCCAGGTCACTGTGACCTTTTGCCATCTATGTTAGGCTGCTTTGCTTTCAACTCTCTTCCTTTCATATCCCTTGACCCTCACTGACCTCTCTGGCTGTCCTGCTGGCATCTCCTTGGTTCAGTTCTCTCTGCCCCTTTCCTGGGCTGTCCTGCACATTCCTGTTGGCTCTCATTAGTCCAGTCCCTTGCCTCCTGTGCACCAGCCTGCTCCATGTTCTCGGCTACCCTTTCCATACTGCTCACCTGCTCTCCCTTGTTCATTGCTTCCCACTTAGCCTTTCATTGCCTTTCTCTTGACGTTCCTCTCAGTAGCTGGTGGTATGAGCCATCTCCTTACCTTCCCTCCCAAACACCTTTTCCTAATCCCATCACAATTTTTGCCTGCCCTATCCCATTTGGACACACAGCGTGTAGTTGTTCAGTCTCTTGCTCATCCCGTGCATCCAGACTACGCACAAAATCTGCAGCTACAAACTTTCGAGGAAATCTAATTCCGTTTTTACGAGCTCCAACCTTTGCAGGCTATAATTACCTCTTGCCATCATCACTGAGACCTCCTTCCTGCCGGCTCACCTGACGCAGGCACGCACGCATGCACACACACATACATATAGCACATCCCTGTTTCCCCCAGCTCTTTGGCCTGTGCAACCATTGGCTCACCCGCACTGGATACTTGCTGTTGCTGCCCCTTGGCACAACTTTCAGCTGCTCCAGGCTCTATCTAATTCTTCTCCTGTCTGCCAGGTATTGTCCCCCGCATTACCCTTCTTCATCAAGCTGGTGAGGAAGGGCTCGCTTGTGTGTGTCTGCAGTGTCTTTCTGGGTTGGCTGGGCCTTACTTTTGCTATACTGAAATACCCCCGGTGGTTGCCTCCATTGGATACCTTCATACCTTTGCATGGAGATGCCATTTCTGTAGCATGTCCAGCCCCTCAATGCCCAGCCTTGACACAACTGCTCTAATTTTGTTGTTCCCCTTAGTTCTCCTTGTCTTGCCCTCCTGGTCTAAGGCAGGTGGGCACCTTTCTAGAGAAGGGTGCTTCCACATTTTATTGTAGCCTAGGAAGTAAACAGCATCCTAATCTGGTACTGAAATATTTTTTAACGGCTTTGGTGAACTTATCGCTAGTGTGACATTGCCTGTCAGTGAGGCTAAATTCTTTTGCTGATCTTTGTAAGAAAAATTAAAAAAAAACCCCAACCACTGCAGAAATTATTTGCAGGGTGTCTGCAAATTTATGGAGGGCATAAAAAAAAGTTTTCATGGAGAAACAGCCTTGAATGCACAGTGAACATTGTCACCACTTGTTTCCTGGGTTAAATGCTCAAAGCATTAAAATGCAGAGGTGAAGAAGCCCCTGGATGTGAGAAATGAAGTAGTGTTGCTGCATTCACTCTGTTTTGGGCATGCTTGTCTGATTTCAGAGTCATTGGAGCAATCGTGGTATGTCCTTTTGTCTTCTCCTGCTTCTCTCTGGAGGCCCTCTGGCAGGTCTTCAAGGGCAGAACTTGCAATCCAGGATTGCTTGATTCAAGATTTGAGAGCAGAAGCCCAAGGAAATGTAATTTAAACATACAAAAAATCCCTGCATATCCAGCCATCAGCACATGGCACCCTGGTAAAGGCTTCCCTCTCCTGTCCTTCATCCCTTGGTTCGTTTTCCTCATTTCATGGTGTACATGAGTTAATCTAGTTCAAGCAGTGGGGCAGCAGAACAAAGCAGTTTTCAAAGGAAACAAAGACAGTTTATATCTGGTTTTCATTTCCTTTTTCTTCTATTTGGTAAACTGTACAATATTTAATAACAGAAGACTTGCTCATTCTTGTATATCAGACTCTGAACTATTAAACTATTAAAAGAATCTCTGATTTAGATAAAGAGTAATTAGTGTGCGCAGGATCTTCCTAACACGTGCTGGAGATGTAATCAGGAACCAAGGTGCTCTTAGCAAATTCTTTTTTAAAGTATACTTTAAAGTACCATCTTACCAGGAATGGAAAGAGCCTGTAGTCAAAGGAAAAAAACCCTCTTGGAAGCCAATAGCTTTGGAAAGATGGGATCAGGTACATGTAGTGTTAGAGATGGTGCTCATTTGCTGGGTTTATCCTTTATTAAATTTTCAGCATAGATCCTCATAACATAGTGTCAGCAGAAATGCAGGCAAAGCTTAAGGGATTACACTGATTAATACGTGGATGTACATTTTGGGTTTTGTTTGTTGCGTTAGAGCTGAAGGAGTCATTTGGGTGCTTTGCTTGGACTCATGCCCTCATCTAACCATATGGTACAGCAGTTGATGGAATGCAGATAATAACTTCATTTTCTTTGCTATTTAGGTTCAAACTTGTGCTAACAGGTCCCCTCCCAAGCTTTGTTTCAACCCACTAGGTGAACCTAGTAGGGAAATTCATCTCTCCATGCCTCAGTTTCCCCATACAGCAAACAGCAATAATAGTAATAATACACTGCTTCTCTTTTAATGTGTTTGGAGTGCACAGATGAAAAGCATCAAATATGAGCTTGCTATTTAATTATTGGGCCTACTACTTGTACTCAATTTGTCTGACAATGCACTGGGAGCACCCATGTTTGGGAAATCTGGACTTCCCCTATCTGTCTGGGCAGTGCTGCCAGCCTGCCCAGTTGGGCCGTATCCTACAGCATGGCAAATACAACTGGCATTAGCCAGCTGGCCACTTCAAAAGGTGAGGAGGAGAAGGGAATGAAAATTCAAACCTGAATAAAGCAACCTTTTTCTCTTCTGACCAGGGAGCCTGGATACGCAGGAATGCCTCTTCCTAGGTAATTTCAAGCTGTATTCATATTTCAAAAGAGAAGTGAGTCAAACCAGCTAATCCATGTGAACTGTTGTCATAGGTATGTGGTGAAATCCATATCTGTCAGCCCTGAGCACTTGCTGTGTGGGGCTGGGTCAAGGTATATTGGTGTCCCTGTTTCCCTGAGTAGTGTGGCAAGCAAGGTCACAGGGTGTGGGAATACTGATTTCTCTTCCCCTAGCAAATCACTGGTGAATGACTTTTCAGACCTAGGGTCCTAAGGCACACTCTGTGAGCATGAATAGTATGTTTTTACTACTTTTTACAGGATTAAACTTATCCCAGGAAGAATCTGCTTTTGAGTAGACTTTGAAATTTGGAGGCAGGCTAAACCAGCCCCAGAGGGCTGATAGCAATGTGTGTGCTGTCCAGAGGTGTCCTGGCTCTCTGAAAACAGATAGATAGATAGACAGACAGACAGACATGTAATAGCTAATACAGCTACAATATCTATACCTATTTTAAATCTCCCATTTAAAAGGAAATGTTTAAACCCTGCAAATAAACTAATAATTTAGAAAAAAATGTAATATGGAGCAATTATACAAAGAATTGTATTGTGCCACAGCATTACATCAGTTCTACCAAGCCTATAGGCAAATGCTTATGCCTTGGATTTAAAGAGTATCCAGTGTGTCCTGGTCTCACTGTAGAAACCACATGTAGGAGGAGACATTGCAAGACCTGTCGTCATTAGTGGTTCCTCAGTCTCCTGACTCTAAGGCTGCTCCACCTGAAAGCAACAGGCAATCAGCGATGTTATTTTAAGGGGTGTTGGAGATGATCTTCAAAGTCATATGATTTTTAAAATGTTTTCAAGGAAAAACCTGACTGCAGAGTCACATGTTACTCCATGAAAATTTTGGGGAGATAGCAGTGGTCCAAAAGTTTTTCACAGATATAAATATAAGCACACAGGTAAAATTAATATTAAGTGTTAAGTGGTTCTTAGTGCCCCTGAATTTAAAAGCAAATAAATATTTGATTTCATAGTTTTTATCCATTTTCCACCAATAGCAGTATCTCCCAGTAAAAAAGTTAAGTCCTCCAGACAGAATGAAAAACACAGACTTCTCTTTTAAGCAGCTGAAATAGAAATTTTTTGATGTGATCTGAAAAAAGTCTCACTATTGGAGCATTCCAGGTGTCTGTGAGCTAGTTTCAGCCTAGCAATTTTCCTGTGTAGGGTGACCTACCTGACATATTATTTGCTTTTCCCCTTCTGCTTTTTTCCTTTTCCCATTTCATTGCTGTTTCTCCTGTTTTGTGGAGACAATGCTAATTATATCTTCTCTCTGTGTGTAAGCCACCATCTTCCCTCCATAGAGCTGTTGTCTCTTCCATTGACCACCACAGCTTTTATGTGAAATGGAAGTTATTAAATGTAAATGGTGTCTCAACAGGAATTGAAAGTTTAAGTACATACAAAGAAATTGGTTTAGCTGTAAAAGAACATGAGGGCAGTGACCCTGTATTTGGTTTTATGCCATAAGCAATTGCTTTTTTATCTGAATGCCTGAATAACTTAGATCTAGATTCTGCATGTGGTCTGCAGATACCTAGGTTTTGAGAATTATTTGTGCACCAAGTAGTTCATGATTGTCATGAAGTTTTTACAGGAATGGTGTTAGAACATTGCACTAACTTTTCCAAGCACCTAGCCTACATACTGTGACTTTTTTTTCCACAGTTATGCCTAAAACCCAAACCCAGAACTTGTTTTTAAATACTGCCTAAATATTTTCTTGGTGTGCAAGCTGTCTTACTAATTCTGACTGAAGTCACTGTAGCATGAAATCACAGTGCAAAAAGGCAGAAATATGCAGGATCCAGACCATTAGTTGTACATGGTGAGGGAGGAAAACCCTGCACCATCTCACACTTAAAATATCCTATTCAGGAAGCCCTCAGTTTAATACGTGATGTCCTCATTTGTCTTATGTGGAGACAGTTTACATGCCAAGAACTGGAGAAACTTGCTCTGGTCTATGATTTTGACATTGAAAACCAGAAAACGTCGTTTCTGCTTCCTCTGCATAAGTTTCTCCCAGTGAAGTGGGTCTGGTGGCGTGACTGGGAAATGGAACTGAGCTTCAATCGCTGCACTCCCCAGTTGGTAGGCAGCTCCATGCCTTGCTGTGGTCTAGACCAGATTATCCTTGGCAAATGCTTCCCACTGGTGTTAGCAGTGATGAAGGTGAGCATGTAAGCAAGGCTTACTGATTTCTGCTCTCATTAGTCATGTCACTTAGGTTATTACTGCTGACCTCAGGAGCCCTCCTTTGTTGTTTCTGCCAGCCACCTCCACCTCATGGGAGAGGTATGTTGGGGACGTTGAAAAACAGTGGGGTAGAGGCAGTCTAGGCATGTACTATTTTTAAAGTTTTTTTCCCCTGCTTAATACCTTTTCCTATATTTTCCAAAGGTCAGGAACTGCAGAATGCTTGCCGTCAAGCTTGCACTTGCTTTGCTGCTTTTGAAATATGAGCTAATTTTGCCTTTTTCCAGACTTTCTGAATGACTGCAGGTCCTGGAGGTTTGGTGCTTCAGATTACTGAATAACTTACTACTTGTGCTGTATTAATCCTGACTTTTGGTCATGGTTCTGCAGGCTTGTTTCAATGTCTGCTCTGTTTCTGAGGGTCAGTCATTCAGGAGGTAGCTTTGGTCCTTCTCTGGTAGGAAATGTCTCACATGGCTCTCGGTGATGCTGTTGGGGGCTTGATGTGGCCATCTTGGTATTCCTCTACAGGGAGAGTGAGTGAGGAGGTAGGAATTGGCCTTCTAGCATTTTTGACGGCTTGGAGCTGGTTTAACACACCCCAACTCTATGCCTTTTCAAGTCCTGAGATCCTGGGAATGCTGCTGTGGATGCACACTGAGAGTCCTATGGCATCATGGCAAATACCATATTCTCTGTGAAATGCATACAGTAATGTTTGCAGCTTCTGCCTGATCCCGTCATGACAACTCTGGCAAGCTCTATGATAGCAGCTGTCTGCAAGTAGGTCTTGTAACTTGCAGGAAGAAATTCAAATGCCACTGTGAAAATCTTTTGTAAACCTTGCTGTGTGTCCTTAGCTTGGTTATGTGTGACCTACTCTGGAATTCCAGACCAGAAAAAAGCGTTGAGCTGTTGAGGATGTTAGAAAGAGAGTCTCATGTTAACCCAGGAATTTCCATGTTTGGGGCTGCCTGGGGCAGCCTTTGAGTAGACCATCACATGGAGGGGCCGTCTCTGAGCAGGCTCAGCAAGCTGATGTTGCCAAAGTATCATTTTGCTGATGTCCATGTGAGCCCTCCTTGGTGACAGCCTCAGGAAGGCCATCCCTAGCAGATTGCTTGTGGTGAGGATGGTTTTTTTGGGTCTGCAGAAATCCAAACTGGGAGTGTGATGGAGTGAAAGCATCTGCCATGGGAATGGATCTGGAGTACAGACTTTGCACAGATCCATGTGGGTACTGCTATGACCATGACCCTTAAACATTACTGTTTCCCTGCTCTTGGGTGTCATTACCTACCAGGAAACAGGTGGGAAAATTGTCTAGGAAAATTGGACCAGGCTTTTGCAACAGGCAGTTTGGGTTTTGGCAGCTGGAGTGAGAAGGCCAGTTTCCATTGAGCATCTGTTTCAATGTGAAAAATGGCAGGAAATCTGTTTTTTCAATCCTTGTGACACTTGTCTGTGCATTGACTCAAATGCTCCAAATATTTCACAGCTGAGATAATATCAATAACAAAATAATGCTTAATTGCAATGTTGCAAAAATATGAAGCAACATTTTTTTAAAATATTGCCTCCATCCAGAACAGGCATTGCAAAACCAGCACTATGTGTAGCCCTGCATCATGTGAAGTGGTAGCTAGAGAAAGCATTATCCCCTCTCCTTTACCCATTTGTCTTTGCCACCTGCTCCCCTGTTTGGGTTTGGGCATTCCTCACATTTCCCCATAACAAATCTTTCCAGTTCCCTTAATCACAGGAGTGATGCAAGGGAGTTGAAGGGTAGTTAGTGGCAGTCCTGTCCAACTCCCTTTCTCTGCTTAAACGTGCTTTGCCTAACTGGCAGATGGGCAAGACTGTGTGTTCCTGTGGAGACAGGAGTAAGAGCAGCATCAGGAAACTCCTGTGTTATGAAGACTGGTGAAACTTCTCAGGTTCTGCTCTCTACTTGTAGATCAGGACAATTTCAGAGCCCTAACATTTTTACTGATTGCTTAAGATGAAAACTAGGAGTGTGCAGCTTTGAGCCCTTTGTTGTTTCATGTATGGAAGAATAAAGTGGGCCCTTGGAGAGCAGGAAGCAGAACAGTGGTCACAGGCTTCCTTGCTTCCATCCCTAGAAATACCTCGTTGTGTATTTTTTTACCTCTACTACCCTGGAAGGAGCCCTAGCTGCAAGGCTGTGCATGTGTGAGCTGAGCAGAGTGGTGGATGTGACACCACCTGACTCTGTCCCCAAGTTGCACCAGCTTCCCTCTACCTTCATGATCTCCTGTGTGGAAGTCCTGGGCCCAGCTAACCCCTCTGCAAACCAATCAGTTTGGTTTTCCATAGCAAATCGCCATGAAATCCTGATGCAATACAGTACAAATGGCTGCACAGCTTTGTTTCTTCAAGACCAAACCTGGACAGAATTTTGCTTCTTAAGTGTTGAAAACCTGCAAATGTAACTTTTCTTTTTCTTAAATAAATAAAGAAAAAAATTAAAAGCAATTCTAGCTATTTAAAAATCAATGAAACCTTCAAATTTTCAAAATGCACAGTGTACAACACAGGTGCACTTCCAGTGTCAAACCTCTTTTATAGTGAGGAGGTCAGAGCTCTCCTACAGTTTCCAGCAGGGCTGTACCTTTCAGTACACGTTTTTTCCCCCATATTTGTAGATGCTTGAACTGCCCTGGAGCAGAGATGAAAATCACTAAAATGACAACATGACAGAAATACTCCACAAGTGAACAATCTAGGATTTCTTTTTTTTAAATTTTATTTTCCGCTCCTTGACTGACTGAAAAAAAAGCTGGAATGAAAAGAATCCAGCTTCATGTTTGGTTGAAAGAAGTCTTTGGGTGTTTCATCAAATAATTGCAGCAGATGAGATTTTTAGCTGGCTGTAGGGCCCTTTGCTGTTCCTGTGCTCCTACTAGTCAGTCTGGATTGACTTCAGAATTTATGGCATGAACTGAAAGAAGAGGCTGATGGCAGAGCCCTTTTGCAGAGGCTGTGGGTGCTTGCTGGGCCTTCCAGTGCCACAACCTTGTCTTCATCCTCCATCACTGGGTGCTAAGCCACCGAGGCACCTGGCAGTGTGGTGATCTGTGTGGCTTGCAAATGAGAGGCCACTCCTCTCCAAAGAATGAGCTCAGGAACACTGGCCCTACTAATTTATTTTATTTGGCATTATTAGGAAAAAGACCCAACCCCAAACCCTCTGTTGTCAGGATTTTCTTTAAATAGCCAGTTCCGGAAACAGGAAATTCCTTTACCTCTAGAAACAGGAAACAGGTCTGACTATTACATATTTGTTTTAAATCTTTCAATTATCCCATGCTGCCCCTCACCTCTGACTTTCTGCTGCTCAGCAAAATTCTCTATTTTTGATAAGCTAGTATCTGGGGGTATTGTGCAAAACTCAAGGGTATGTTGCCATGGAGTAAATCAATGTATTTTGTTTTAAAGCTGTTAGGGCTGGTGTTTTCTGTGTCCATCATATTCATGATATGTTTGAACGCACATAGTTTTGTTCCCTGTAGTTTGATACAGAGGTGTATGATCTGTTGACTCAATAAAATAAGAAGGAAGAAAATGAGAATTGGCATTACAGAAGTCAATGAAGGATAAGGTTTTTTTAAAAGTTAATAATCAAAGCCTACTGACAAGAAAGGGTATACGAGTGGAACTGCAATACTCTTAGAAATTCAGGGCCAGAAGCGACTTAAAGGTATCTTCTAATCCATCTCCTTGCCCCCAAGAGGGCTAGATGTTTATCTTCAAAACCTCTGATGAGGGTGATTTCACAACCCATCAACAAATCCTATGTTAGGCCTTTACTCTCCATGTTGTCAAAATTTTTTTTCATGATACCCTCAAAAATTATTGGGTGTATAGTAAGGTTTTGTTCTTCTTTGTGCAACAATTGATGTCCATCCTTTTCAAACAGTTACCTGGCCCCAGGTCCCTATATTCTCAGGATGTATCTGCCACCTGTGTAAACTCTTAAGCATCTGAGTTTTTCCCTATAGATCATGATTCCAAATGTCTTTTGGCTCTAGTTACTTGGTTCTCGGACTCTATGCCGAATGTGCCTGCCTTTTGTTTGAAGGAGTTATTTCCGAGACTGGGTGAAGTCTCCATCTGAAGCCTTCCAGCTGATGAGCAGAAAGAAATAGCTGCCTTTTGAACTGTGCCTATGATACCCTCCCAGTCTGTGCTTTGGTGGTCCTTGCAAAAGCTGTGTGTCATTGATGCCTGACCTGTGTCCAAACCTGTTTGTAACTTTGGTGTTTTGGTGGTACTGCTGCCTCTATCTTTATTCCACTTTTGTTTCTGTGGAATCCTCCTTTCTAAGCAGAGCACAGAGCTATTAACTGTTCTGGGAATGTGTTGGCTCTTAAATAATCACGAGCGGAGGCACTGTGCCAAATTTTGGTTAGGAGTAACTGTTTTTTCTGCTTCCAGACCTTGATGTAGCTCCAGAGAAATAAAGGTGTTTATGGATGCATTATGAATTAGCATCCTGGTTGCCAGCCCTTTGTAGCCAGGTCCCAGCTCTGGCTGGGTGCTGTGACACCTCTCGTGCTGCGAACATGCTTGTGCAGGTGGGAGTCTCTCCATTGATCCATCATGTTTGTGTTCGGATTGTCTCCCTGTCATGGTGCACTGGGTCATTCCCAAAGCATTTTGGTAGCTTCTTGCACACTGGGTAAGATTCATCTTCATTCACTCCAGCCCTGCTGCTGCCCTCAACACAGAATTCATTACCTCAGCTGTTCCCTCCCAAGGCTGGCAGGGCATCAGTGCCTCACAGCCTCTTCCCGAAGCACTTGAAGAAGTGCAGAGCTGCAGGGGTGACAGGGGATCAGCAAGCCTGTGTGATACTGGGAAGTAGAGATCTCTGGAGTCAGAGGGAGGAGGGCTCCCTGGTGCTCCCCAGCACTGCAGCTCACCCGCACAGACCCAGGACACAACAATTGTATCCATATAATGCACTCCCTGTTTGTAACCAGCTCAGCTGACTTCTCCTGTAAGCATCTCAGAAACAGAGAGGTAGTGGCTAACACCAGTTTAGAAATTAACCTGCTGCCAACAGATGCAGCTATTGATCTCTATACACCCTCCTGGGTAGCCAAGCAGAAAGTAGCTAACCTGGGGAAGTCAATCTTGTACAGTAAGCAAACACCCTGAACTTTAATTCACTCTGGTCCATGCTTTAAACATCGCATCTCTGCCAGGCACAGTGCACTGCACTGCTCAGCCCTGCCGTTCACCTGATCCCTGACATTGGTCTGGTCCAGGACACAACTGCTTTTGATCTTAACTTCACTAGCTCTCAGCAAAGGGTAGCTGCTCTTGGCAAAGGATCCTAAAACAGTCGACACATTAGTAATGAATTAAAACAAACCTGAAATAACTCTTTGTTTTAATTCCAGCATAGCGTGTTGAAGCAGTTCAAGTATGCTTTGGCATGCTGAGTGGTAATGGAGATTTTTTTTTTCTTATGTTGGTTAGTTTGAAAAATAACGACTGATTGCAGCTGAAACAATAAAGACGTGTCTTCCAGATCAACTGTAGTTCTCAAAGAGTCTGCACAGCTCACTGACTGTTCTGATACCTTCTTGATCTGAATAAGTGTGATGGTTTTACCTTTGAAATATAACCAATGGGTGAAAAAAAAAAGTGATTAGCCATTAGTTGGAGATAAGCTTCCAAGTGATGTCCCCAGAAATGTACGGGAAAAGAACAAGAAATAACCTTTTTTTCTTCTCATCCAAAAGGGTAGCGCTAATAATTTTTGTCTTTGTTGAGTTTCTCTGGAGCCTGTCATGGTGTGTGTTAGAGTTTACCTGAGGTCAATGGGAGCCTTGCTGGAGATTTCATCATACCTCCATGCAGCTCTGCCATGGTGACAGCTCATCTTTCCAGCTCACTTGGGGAGGAGGCTGAAATCCTGATTCTGATGCAGAGGAGTGGAATAGCTAGCTAACCAGTCTGGCTGGGTGGTTTTGGTGTCAGCTTCCCGGCTTTCAAAAAGGCAGCTGAATCTGTTTGATTTGGTATCCCTGAGCTGGGGTGCTGTGTTTGTGCCAGCATTTGGGTGGCAGCTCTTGACAATGTCAACTCAAATGTGTGTGCAAATGTAATTTTGCATAGAGGCTGGATTTTGTACTTATACAGCAGTGACTTGCCAGGGCACCTGACCATGTACATGAGCTGGGCTTGGGCTCAGTACTTGCTCTGACTGGATGTAGCAGTAGCAGCTCTGCCCAAGGATGTGTCTTGTGACTATAGGAAAGGAGGAAGGCTGCTGCGAGAGTAATCTCCCACGGTGGCCAGATATGCCTCCTGTGTTTCCTTCACTTGGGACTTGTGTTCAGAGCTCATATTTATTTGCCGCTGTTCCCATCAACATATACGAAGATCCATTCTTGTAGTGTTCCCAAAGTGCTGGGCACTAAGCACAGTCTCTAGGACTGCAGCGTGTGTTTTTCTACTATGACATCTGCCTTCCTGCAAATAACTTACCTGCAGCAGATGATCTTATACTCCTGTTGGTATGTGAATCAGAAGACTCTTTTGTATAAAGCATGCTAGCATTTTGGAGCATGAGTCCTCTTGAAGGCATTAAGTTTTCAAGGAGTTAAGTATGTACATGTGCATTTCACAGAGAGGCGAGTAAAAAATGGTAAGTAGGTTCCCTCTGCTGCCTTGAAGGAGGGTTGCTTTTATTTTTTTGAAATATAGATGGTCTCTACTGTCTGCCTTTCCTTTAAATAAATGCATAGCTGGTAGGTTTGTTGCCTTTTTGTTGGAGAACTATTTAAACTTGGACCTGTGGCTTCACACATGTATTTTAAGCATTTTTGTTACTTTCAATAAAATATGAGTGGCACATCATGTGAAACAGTCAGATGGCTGGGTTTCTGATGGCCAGGGGCCTGGAGCATGTGCTCTGGAAGAAGAGACTGAGGGACAGGGGTTTGTTCAGCCCTGAGAAGATGGCTTTGGAGGAGACCTTACTGCAGCCTGCCCCTATCTATGGGGAAGTTAATGAAAAGATGGAGCCAGCTCCAAGGGACAAGGATTGCAAACTGGAGTGGGATTTTCTGAGAAAATACTAAGATAAGAAAATCTCCATGAGGAAAATTTTGCATTGATAACTTGCCTAAAGAGGCTCTAGGAGCTCTGTTCTCAGAGGTTTTCAAGGTCCAAGTGAACCAAGACCTGTGCAACATCACATGAAGTCAGGGTTGGGCCTACTTTGAGCAGGAAGTTGCAGATTTTCCAAGGTCCCTTCCCACCTGAACAGTGTTATTCAGTGACATTACGCATAAACACAGGGCTTGGAAGTGACTGGAATGTAGGGGGGCCTGGGCTTGCATTGCTTTGGTGTTCCACTTCTAAATGGGGTTTAAAAAGTTACTCTAATGTGATTGTGCTGAACTGGGTGTGAGTGGGAAATTCTGTCACAGCAAATGTTTCCAAGAGCAATTGACTGTCGCCTGCCTAATTGCATCCCCCGTGGGGGAACACTGGCAGGGCGAGTGGGGTGTTTATCTGTGATGCAACAAATACAGCCCTGAAGTCATCCGACCCTTCAGCCTCGCTGTTATCCCCGTTTTCCAAATTGATGGGTGAATGTGGACATATTGTGTGAGTTGACCCAGATGATGTTGCAAATCCAGGTTTCATTGCAGGAAACTGGAAGAAAAATAAGATAAGATTAAAGTTTTCTGTGCTGTCTGGAACTTGCTCACCCCAAGCATGCTGGCCCTCCAATTGTTGGAGTGTCTCTTCCAGAGGTCAGGGGCTGGGCCGTCCATGGCTGGGCATGGCAAGCCCTCGGCAAGGAGGCTTTCGACCAAAGCTGGTGTCCGGTGGGCGCGGGGCTGGTAGCAGCAGCGTGGGTGGCAGCCGCGGGTCGCTCGGCATCCTCGCCAGCACCGACTGGTTTTGCTGCTGCCTTTTCACCAGCTCCGGCAGCCGATTCTGGGGAGCGGTTGTGCGGGTGGGAGAGGTACCCAGCGAAGGCGCTCCCCGTGCGGGTGAGCACGAACGAAGCGCGTGCTCAGGAAGGGCCGGGCGCGGAGCGGGGCCGGGCGCGGAGCGGGCCCGGCGGGAGCCGCTAGAGGCCTCTCCAGGCGCGGCGATGGCCACTGGCGCCGCCCCCGCCGCGGCCCCCGGGCTCCGCTCGCCGGGCGGGCGGGGCAGGCAGGGTCCCGCCGTCGGGTCCGGCCTCTTTTTAAGGGGTAACGTCGTCTCAGAAGAAGGGAAGAGGGAACGTGATTCTACCTTTCTGTTCCGTTCCCGTGAGACCCCCGCCTGGAGTGCTGCATCCAGCTCTGGGATCCGCAGCACAGTAAAGCCGTGGACATGTTGGAGCGGGTCCAGAGGACGGCCAGAAAAACGATTGGAGAGCTAAAGGCTGAGAAAGCTGGGGTTATTCAGCCTTGAGAACAGAAGGCTCTGGGGAGACCTTTGAGCAGCCTACTGGTACCTAAAAGGGGCTTACAAGAATTACAGAATAAGCTGAGTTGGAAGGGACCCACAAGAATCATCAAGTCCAACTCCTGGCCCTGCACAGGACCATCCCCAAGAATCACACCATGCGCCCGAGAATATTGTCCAAAGGTTTATTGAACTCTTGTCAGGCTTGGTGCTGTGACCACTTCCCAATACCCTCTGGGTGAAAAACCTTTTTCTAATATCTAACTGAAGAAAGATAGGGACAGACTTTTTAGCAGGGCATTTATTGATGGCACAAGTGGTTGTGGTTTTAAACTAAAAGAGGGATTCAGACTGGGTATAAGGAAGTTTTTTACATTGGGGGTGATGAGACATTGGAACAGGTTGCTCAGAGAAGTAGCAGGTGCCCCATTTCTGGAAACATTCAAGGTCAGGCTGGATGGTGCTCTGAGCAACCTGATCTAGTTGAAGATGTCACTGCGCATGGCAGGGGTTTGGACCTTTAAAGGTCCCTTCCAACTCAAAACAGTCTATGATTCTGTTATAAGGGAGGCAATGCATTGTGGCCCTCTATTTTTGTGAGATCTTTGGCACCAGTCTCCTTAGTGGATCCCCAGACAAATCCCATAGGAGTTGAACTGAGCTGAAACAGCATCAATGGGTGCATGTCTGCCCCAGCAGTGGACCAAAGCAGATTCCTTTCCAAATTGGATCTGTGACTCAGCCTCCACAGATCCCATGTTTTGCACCAGTTTCTGCAAGCACCCATCTTTCTGCTGACACACAATGTGAGATGGCAGAAATGCAAAGTTGAAAGTATTACCTCTATTGCTTTTTCAGCTCTGGATTATTTTATTCTGTCTCCGCTTGTCATATTCTCTGGGAAATCTGTGCCACTTCAGGTCACTGGTACTTACTTTTTCCCTATTTTCTTTTTTGTCCTGCCTCTCCTCTTAGTCATGAGGGTTTTAAGGCAGAAATTACTGGTGGTCTGAAGACTTCAGCTGCATAAATTTATCATATGGATTGTGTTTGGCCATTGCAAAGTATGTTTGACAGTACTAAGATAAGTGATTTAATCACTTATGCCTTGGTGATTTATAGTCCACTTAGGGCACAAACGTAATTATTCATTCACCTCATCGAAACAAAGAAGTTCAGTATTAATGAGGATGTTCATCACAGCTGCCCTGACATAGTTTGAGACTCAGGAATCTCAGATGGGCTCTGGGATGGGTGCAGAGAGCAGAGCCTGCACACTTGGTGTGTTCTCAAGCAAGGTGTTGCTGGGTGCTTGCCCTCTCCTTGCAGCCTGCTTCGTTGGGCCTTGCAGTAATTTCAAGTGCAAGGGAAGGGAAGTACTTTTTTTCCTAACATTAATACTCCTGGATATATTTTAACAGGTTTTGGGTACTATTCTGTTAAGTGTAGTGTACATAGTATGTGTAACAGCAAGCAATATGCATTTAAAATCTGTCCAAAGCTGTTTTTCTAATGTAAGGTAACCAAACAGTATTGAGGTACTCCTTCACATTCAGAAGCTTTATTGAATTTTTGGCAAACACTTTTGTGAAAATGGTTTATATGTAGTCACTTAAAAAGAAGTGATACATGATCAACTGATGAAAAGCATGTTTTATACTGTTTTTCCTTTTTTATGCCTCCAAATGATAGCAGGTTTTTTTGGTTTTGTTTTTGTTTTTTTAGTTTAGAGGCATGCCAAATCAGCTGTTTCAGTATAGATGCATTATTTTTATAATCTTAGGTACAACAGCACTAGGAATGTAGTTCTGAGGTGAAACTTGAGCTCCCAAGTTTCTGCCTTGCAGTCAGACTTTGTATTTGCATTTTTAAGCTTGTAAAATCTAGGGAGTTAAAAGTTGTGCAAATGGTGCTTCAGCATATTCCAATAACACTTGGGCTGCAATGCCAGTCTACACAGCTCACTCCATCTGCTTGTGTCTTCCCCTCTGCTTTTTTTCCTCTTTATATTGTTTAAGTTTGACTGTGTCTAAACAACAGGCTGGCTTCCTATACACGGTATCTTCTACTATTTTATAGTGTAAATTTAAAGTACAGAGATGCAGGGAAAATGCTTCAGACATGAGAAGAATGGTGAAAGGGAGGAAAACCCTTCTTGATCCATAGCTTCTAAGGGATGAATGAAATATATACTTCCGGGAGGTTTTAACACACCATTTCCCATCTTCTTATGATGGGAGGTCTAGAAGAGAAATTGAACTGCTTATTCATCAATCCATCAGCAGTAACCTGGTTGTTTCTTTCCCAATCCCAACTGCTGAGTTCACAGCAGAGGGGTTGCCCTTCCACAGCCTTCTTTGTTTCCTTCTTTGTTTCCTTCTTTGTTTCCTTCTTTGTTTCCTTCTTTGTTTTCCATTTTTTAGGGGTCAGCTTCTGTTTCCACCATATCTCTTCCTTCAAAGCTGCTTTTCACAGAGCTGTCTGTCCTCATTCTCCATCTCGTCTTGCTCTGCAGCTGTCTTGGATGTGCAGCGCTCTATGGCTTGTTCCTGCTTGTATGGTTGGGCATCTTGTTCCTGGGAGGGGGAATGGTCACCAGGATCCAGCAAGTGACCTGAAGGAGTCAAACCAGCATGCAGCCTTTTACCAACCCACAGGTGAGCGTGCAGTGTCAAGCCAAGACAGCAGGAATGAAGGGCAGGAGGTGTGATGAAGACAGCCAGGTCAGGGGTAAGGACTGCCAGGTTCCTGCAGCGGTGCTGCCTCCTTGCCCTCAGCTGTGGTCCCATCCTGGGGTGTGGCACTGATGCCTGTCTGACCCTCTGGAGGCTTGTGTCAGCTTCAGTGTAGCAGGCTGAGACATAAACGCACTGAAGGGAAGAAGGAAGCCTTTTTGGAAAGTTTCTCATTGATTATATGGCAGCAAGTCAGAGCAGACTTGGCCTGGGTCTCAGCCCTGATATCCCAGTGATCTTTACTTTTTAAAGCACTAGAATAAGAAACATAGTAAAGTGTGCAAGAGAGAACATCACAATCTCCTCTCCCTTTCCATCTCTCTGTCTACCTGTGCTTTTCTTTGGTCCTGGGAATGTTCCTCTTTGGCCAAAGAGGGTATAAATTATGGGATTTACTTCTGAGCAGCCCATGGAATAGCCTGGGGCAAGTCATTCCTAGAAGGTGCTTTCCTCTTCTTAAATGGGTCATTAACGTTTGCAGCTAAATACCGAAGCAGGGAGAGGAGAGAAACAAGTGGGGAAATAGTTTCCTGAAAGGAGGAAGAAAGAGCTGTTATTCATATTCACTCATCAGAATATTCTTAGATGTGCGTGGGAACAGCCTAACAAAAGGAGGGAGCTAGAGAGAGGCAAGCCAGGTGACAGTGATGTGCCTGGGACAGTCCTGAGGGAGTTTGAGCCATGTCATCCTTAGGCAGAGACATGGTAATTCTTCCTGAAGGAGGTTTCTTCTTTATTTCCCATCTCGGTCCCCTTCTTTCAGTACAGGGAACTGTAGGAAGGGGAGGTGTTTACAGAGAAACTCATCAGTTTTGGTTGCTGCTGTGTGAGTGTTAGTTGTGAAGTTGCTGTTACTCTGGTGCAAGGAGCTCAAGGGAGGCATTGTGATGCAAAACTGATCTCAGGTTGCTCTCCTGGAGATCCCAGAGTGTTCATCTGCTCCAGTGTGCTCTTCCAGGATGGCAGGATTGTGCCAGTGGAGCAGGGGCAGCTCTTGTCAAAGTGATGGGGAAAATGTGGCTCTCAGAGACCTGGACAAGAACTCTAAACAAGGAGTGTGTGTAGCCTGTGGGGAGGAGAACGAGCTCCTGAGGGATCAGGTTTAAGGCAGGTCAGGAGAACAGCAAAGGATTAGAGCTTGCCGCCTCTCTCTGTTCCCTACTGTCAGATAATTTTTGACCCCAGACAGATTTCTTTCTTACCTTGGATAGGTAATTAACAGCCACTCTTACTCAGTAATTAGGGGAGTGTGTGATTGTGTTGCTGAGGTGGGAGGAAAGTTGTAGCTGCAAAGTCTAGCTGGCAGTTCTGCTTTCATCTGTGTGCAGTGTCCAGTGGTACAAGGTCCTAATATCCCTGTAGGTCTTCATTCCTATGGCAGCAGCTGCAGGAGGTGTTGCTACAGACTGTTTGGATGTTGGTTTGGGTTTTTTTTCACCGCTGGCCATCTGAAATGAAAGAGTAATAAAGTAGATTTTAAAGGATGATATGCAAGGCGGGCAGTTTGTGGAAACTGTGAAAATGCTGGCCTTGCTCTGCATGGTTGGCAAGGCTAAGGAAGCTGGGAAGGGTTGTGCTGAACTTCTGTGGCAAGAGAACATGAGCAATTTGATGGTCATCTCTCCAAGCTTTCATAAAATACTAGATCTTGGATTACAGTGGCAGCATCAGGATTTAAATGCCATGTCTATTATTCTGTAGCTAAAAGGAGGCAAGTGTATTAATAGGTAGCAAGGTTTTGCACCTGCGTAATCAAATTATCCTTCTTTGCCATATTTCACTCCTGTAGATGCTTCTAATAGGTGCTGATGGATCTACTGTGGCATAAGAAAATAACATTTGTGTTGCCTGTTACATTAATTTCCCTGATAAAATGAGGCTACCAGGATGACCCATCTGACTCCTGTGATATTTCTATAAAGAACAAAATTGAGTACTGTTGTTATGATTAGTGTATTGAAAGTATTAGGTTTGTTGTCTTAGCTGTGCTGTGTTTTCTCATTCTCTCTCTCATGCTGATTGCTAATGACAGGCTTTGGCAGGAGCTAGCCTAGGCAGTCCTTCCTGTGATGGGAACCAGATGGATGGTTTTGCTCTGGCTGCCCCTCCCATTGAGAACCAGGAACAGGAGGAGGGAGAGCCCTTTTGCGAGGAGGGGGAGGCATTTGCAGAAAAGTAAATGAATGGCAGAGAACCAGTTCTTGTCTATCCACCACTTCCCTTGAGGCTCCCAGTTTTGCAACTTTCAACCTCACCCTTGGCTTCAACTTCTTGGCTTTCAAGTGACTGTGCTGTATGTTACATTTTCATTACTGGTAAAATTGATGGAAAATCACATTTTATTATGTGAAAAATGCAGTATTCTTGACTGTCAAAGCTCCATTCAGCTGGAAAAAATCTATGTGAGGCACTCTTTTATATTTCATGTATTTTTGTGCATTGGTTGGAATGAAAAAATAATGAAAGGCTGTATTTTGTCAACTTTTGCATCTGTATGACTGGCAGCACTGACTGATTTGTTTTTTAAATGTATTTATTTCTTGCACTAAGCACTATTATTCTCCACCCTTTCACAATAAATAATATGTGGAATGTGTAAATAATATGGGGAAAAGAGAGATGCAAATTATTCAGTCCCTCCAGGTAGGTCTGCAAAGAAACTGGAAATGTGACTGCAGTGTGAAAACGTGCTGTCTTTATACCAGCTGTAGCAATAACAGGGCTACTGTCTGTCTGTGTTTCAGGTTTCTGGGAACACAGCTATTGTATTTTTTAATTTGTTTTTTTCTTCTCTTTTTCCCTTTCCTCTCCTGCTGTGAAACTTTAAATGGGATCTGGGCATTCTGAATATCTGAAGTACATCACTCAGTCCATAAACCTTTCTGCCCCTCGTGGGACCACTGCTGCTCAGGTGTGGTGTGCCCAAACTGCTGAGGCTGTTGGGTTGTGCCCAGGGAATGAGCTAAAAACCTTGATGTTAGGGAGAACAGGTGGATACCGCTCCCGAGATCCAGACTGGAATACCTTTTAGCACGAATCAAGCTTCCCCTCAGGGGAAAAACGGGGCTTCCCTTCCTGCACAGCCATGTGCCAGCTGTGCTGGGACGTGGGCATGAGTCAGATGGAAGGGAGCCAGACTGATTGGCATTGTGAGATCCCGAAGATCTTGGGATGTCTTTGCAGCAGGAATAGGTTTTTTTCCTTCCTTGCCATTGCCCCTAAGCATGCTCCTGCCTAGGAGAAGTTGTCATGCCACACTGCACTGCTGAGCAGTGGGGATGTGACCCTGGGTGTCTCAGCCATGCTCTTGAGCACTGTCTGAGCCAGTAAGCTGGGGAGGAAGGACGGTGAGGTGCAGCTGACAGACCCATCCTGCGGCAGCCGGGGCGTGCTCCATGGTTCAGGCATACCTGTGATTCAACATCTCCCTGCAAATTGAAAACAGTGTTTTCTTTTATTACAATTTTTTTTTAATGTCAGAATTGTCTTCCTACTTAGATCACTATAATTGCAATTTCAAGTAAAGAGCCTGTGAAAAGAGGTGTCAGGGTGTTCCTTCTCAGCATTGTTTCATTGTTACCATGTGTAAAATTCACTCCCAAATCCAATAAAGATTTCAGTGTGACACAAATTTTCAGTTATTTTAAATACTAAAAAAGTGATATCTTTATTCTTGCTAGTTCCATATAGATTTTCTATCAATGCAAAAAGAAAAAAAAAAGTAAACTATGCAGTAAAAGCTTACAGACAAAGTGGTAGAAGTAAAAGCTTACAGAAAGATCTAGAAAATTCCTCTTTGTAACTGAGACATTGTTTATTTCTGTACTTTTAGGCTCCCAACCCTGTGTATGTGTTAGAAGCTCTTCAGTGGGGGATATTAGTCATTAGGAGAACCCTGGTCTGGAGACCTTCCTGGCTGGAGGAGGGTACACTGCTGTGCTTTTGTAGTTAATTTGCTCCAAAATCCTTGTGAGGGTGCTGAGCTTGTGAGGACTTACTGGCTGGAGAGTAAATGGTCAGCAGCACATTGGTTTGAGTGCAGTCAAACAGAAGAGGATTCCAGAAGCTCCTGCTTGGAGCAGTGCCAGCTGTGAATCAGACAAGGTTGTTCAAGGCTTGATCCAGTTAGGTCAGACTGGAAAGTCTCCAGGGATGTGGATAGCGCATCCCTGCTGGGAAACCTGTTCCAGGAAACCCTTGGTATTTTGATGTTTGTTACCACGTGGCACTTAGAACAGTCAGAGGTAAATACGTGGCACCGTTCTCCCTACAGATGATACTCCTGAGCCTCTTTGTTTAGGAGGCAGTGCCTAGGACACTTCTCCTACATGGTGCTCCATGCCACGAAGAGGTGGGTGCAAGGGATGAGGGCTTGTTTTTTCCTCTTTTGGGAATAGTCACGGGGCAAGCAAAGCCATCCTGCTGATCCAGGGGGTGAAAAACAGTCCTACTCCTTCTATCCCTGGTTTTCCTTGACCTTTTTGCCACAGCCAGATATAAGTGATGCAGTAGGAATGGTGGTGCTCCTGGGCTGTCCTCCTTTCTCCCCAGTAAGCGATACATCTGTCCTGGCTGAAATAGTCTGCCCTGGATTGGCAACCTGGTCGCTGCCACTGCGGTTAATAGCAGGGCTGAGCCATGGTGTCTGCTGCTGGCAGAAATAATTCTCGCTGTTTATGTTCAGACACAGGGCTGGGACATGGGGACATTGTAGCACCTCACTCAGGGCCTGAGATCCCCAGTGTAAGCCTTCAGAGAGATGGGCACCTCCTGCAGCTTCAGCTGGGGATAGAAAACCAAGCCTTCCTGGCAGGATGCAATCCATGAGGTGCCTATTGGACTCCCCTGTGCATTTGCATTTTCTAATCTGCTGCCTAAAGCATTATCTTACTTGCTCAGACAAGTCATTCACCACATCAGGAACGTGTGGGAAAATAACTCAGTCAGGATAACCAGAGGAAAATAAATGGTTGTGTGGTTGGCCATTTGGAGCTGAGCTAGCTTGGGAATTTTTTTTATTTCAGCAACACCCTGAAAAAAATGTAGTGAGAATGGGTGTGAAATACAGAAAGAGTTTGCTTCCTTCTTGCATAGGCATATATCCAAAAAAAGACAGCAGTAAATATAGAGACATCTACTGCTAGATGCTTTGGTAGGGCTTTAAAGGATCTAAAGGCTCAGTGTGTTTGACTGGTAGGACATTGGATCTTCCCCACTGAAATGAACTTTGAATACAAGGGAAGTCTCTGACACAGCAGAGAGGAGAACCCACAGTGATCACCTGGGGTGTTTTGGTGTGCTGCTCTGTCACCCAGACTCCACTTTGCCGCTTGGTTCTCCATTTGCTTGAAGAGAGGATTCCAGACATAATGTAAGTACAGAGGGGGAAACCATGTCCTATGTTAAGGGCAGCAAAATGAGACTGCAGTGGGTCAGATCCCAAAAGGCACTGATGTTTGTTACTGGGGTGGAGAAAAAAAAATGTGTTCAGGCTACTGCAATTCTAAAAAATGCAGAATTACTTCACTTCTGTGAGATATAAAGTGGATTTCACAGCTACTATGTCAGTTGCTATTTAGGAGATGCCAGCGAAAAAGAGCAGGATAATGTCTTCTGCTACAGTAGAAATGCCAGTGTAAAAGATTTACTTCCTAATTAGTAGACATTGCTCTAATGATAGAGATATTTAACAACAAGTTTTTTGTATCATATCAAGCCCTGTATTCTAGAGGTGGCTTTTTCCCTCTGTTGGGTGTTAAAGCAGTTGCATGGATTAATCACACTATAATGCAGCCAAACAGCTCTTGTCCCTGCTTGACTCTGGGAGAAGAGGCTTTTTGGCTTGATACATGCATGAGGAAAATCACATCCAAGTTTTACAAAGTATATTTTGAAAATAAAAGCTGAAGTTTAATTTAAAAAACTAAACAAAACACCTTGTTTTTCCCAGCAAATGAGGTCATGCAGCCTGATTGCCTGGCCCATCTGTTGCTGTTCATAAGTATGTTACATTTTTAAAGGCCAATATTAAATGGTATTATGTAGTTATCTACTTTCTTTTTTTTTTTTTTTTTTTAATGCCTCTTGGCTTGTCAAGTACTGTCATTATGTCAACCACTGTTCTTAAAACAGGATTTTGGTTAAAATAGTATATACCTGCCATCTGGTTGAAAAATGTAAGCTTCCTACACAACTAAGTGGAGTTGAACTACAGTATTAGGAATAGCTCATGTTCTCTTGAAAATAGCAGCTGATGGCAGATTGCAGAAATCAGCCAGTTATCAGTTGTCATTAAGCTATTTGATATCTGACACACATGGAAAGCTATTTATAAATATGCAGTTATGTTATAGAAGTATTCCTTTTTTTTTCTATTTTTTTTTCTCCATCCCTTTACTCATTTAAATATGTTGGTTTGACTGGACTGGAAAGCAAAGTCTCCCTTAATATTCACAGAATAGATGTGCTGCAGACTGAAGGTGTGCCAGACTGTTTGTAACATTTCTGTCATCAAAAAGTCATCTGAGAGGGGTATAAAAAGAAATTTGGTGTTCCTGTGCTATAGAGCTGTAGGTGTCTAAAGAGAAATGTCAGCTACAAAGAGCCAAAGAAACAGAAATATGTGGAACTAGCTGGTAGAAGATTGCAAAACTAGAAATTGTAATGGAAAAGATGCATTTTACTTTCATATGTATTTGCATTTCTGCTAGTAGGAGAAAAGAACTCAAATCTTAGGAGCAACTAAAGCAGAAACACTAAAGGCGTAATTACTTGCTAAACCTGGGCAAGGCACCAAAGACTCTCAGAAGTCTAGGTTAGTCACTAACATGAAAGCTTAATGCTAACCACTCAGCAAGGACTCATGTACAACGCAGGGCAGAGGATGCTGCTGGAGAGGGCACTGAGGCACAGTGATGCTATGACCTGTTCCCTTGTCATACCTTGTGACGTAACTCATGATTACAGAAAATAAAGCAGAAACAGCCTGCTAAAAAGAGGGATTAAGAATTATTTTGTGAGTGGAAATGTGAACAAAAAAGCAGTCAAAATAGGATGGGGTGCTTTAAGGGTAATAATTTTATTCAGAGGGAGCATGAGGAAATGTTATTTTCATGTGGGCTGAGGGCTAGACTCTGATTAATCTGCTGCAATGACGTTGAAATCTTGTGAGCATATCCTGCAAGGTTTATAAAAAAATAAATATATATCACCTACAAATAAAATACAATAAGAAAATAAATTAATATATAATAATATATTAATAATATCTGATTATTCTCACAAATTTTTGATTATATTAGACCAGAAATGTTTTGAGTACAATGAGGAGTTTGTTGACCCCACTGCAAAACCCCCAATCTCTTCTCCTTTATAAGTGTTGACTGGAAAAATTAAGGTCTTTGTTGTTGTGGCTTCAGCACAGTCTTGATCAGGTCTGAAACTCTTGGGTTTGGATTTGAATCCTCTTGCTTTTCAAATGACATCTGAGATTCTGGTTGTGAAAGGTCTCTAGTCATTTTGCTTTTAAAAGTTATTTCACCCATAACCATCCATCCATAATAAAAATGGGTTCAGCTTCATAATTATAAGTTTTAGGTTTTACAGTCAAGAGAGGTATGTTCTTACAGAAAATTAGGTAGCAAAAGGTGTAGGTCAGAGGTTGTAGTTTGCTTTTTATTCTTTGACTTTTCCTCACCAGAGTATTTGAAAGTTTTATGGTGGAGACTAATCACGTCTGCCTTGCTTCAGGCTTTTGCAGACCTTCATAGGCCATCAAAGCAGCTTCAGCAATCTCAGCGTTTTGGCAACATTGCAACTATCTTGACCATAAAAAGGCTTGTAATTGGTGCAGAGAGCACCTCCCGCAGTGGAAGGTTTGCAGGAATGAGCGGTGCCCAGGAGCGATTGCGGCTCTCCAGCGCTCCTTCCCAGGTGTGTGCACACATGCCAGCTCTCTGCGCTTCCCTGCTTACCAAGCCGGTGTTCCCAATGAAAATCTTGCTGGGGAGAAGCCTCCTGCTGGCACTCAGGGAAGGCTAGCAGATGAGGCAGGGGCAGACTCCCTACTGAGTGAAAAATGCAGATGTTTGACAGTTCAGGGCAGTTTGACAGAAAGTGTCTCTTCCTCTCCACTTCCCAGACTGCATACAGTTATTTGCAATTCCAGGCTGCTTATTCTCTAATTTAGTAGCTAATGACTCATCTGCCCTGTTGTGCTCCTCCTTCCCTCCCAAGCCACCAGCTCTCCCTGCTTGCTCACTTACTCACCAGCCGACTGGAGCAAATCTGCCGCCTGGTTTAGTTCCCTTTGGCTCTGCCTCCACAGGTCATTTCAGCTTCCCTATCCTGGCGAAAGGTTAGTGAAAGCCCATTTATCTGCCTCTCTTTCTTTGATTTATAATTTTTTCATGTGTTATCTGCACAGCAGATGGCTAATAAAAACAACCCCAATCAAATAATCTAAGTGTGTCTTGTGGGGGGTGGTTGGCAGAGAAAATTGGGAGAGAGAACAAGCACTCATGGATCAAAAGTAGCTGTGTAGGCAATTTTATTTAAGGACAGAACATGGTATTTTATTTTACTTCTCACATCTGAGGAAAAGAATATGTTAAAAACACTGACTATAGTTGAAGAAAACATTTTTAAGTGTATCAGAACTTGTAAAGGTGATCAGGAGTGGTCCTTGGTAATTAGGTTTCAGTGTGAGAAGCATCCTGGAAGAGAAGGACGTTTCTCAAAGGAGCTTAATGGTTTTGCAACTGCATAACAAAGTTTTCCTTTATAGTAGGCAGATGCCAAAAGTACTGGATATGGTGGCATGTTAAACCTAGCATTTTTATAAGGAGGTTAGGAAATGATGAAGCAAAAGGCAGTTGTTTTTTCACATGACTTCTAAGAATACTGCATGTCCAAGTGAATTCATTTTGTCAGGTGTAAATGTGAGAACTTACTCTCAGCAGTCCCGAAGTACTAAACTTTTCCCAGCAGAAGCTTGTCTTGGAAATGAGCTTTCTGCGATGTTGTTCTGCTGTTGTTCTCAGGTTAATTGTTCTAGGTCAAGTTTTCTTGTGGAAGCTTAAGTCGTTTTCTCAGCTTCTCGAATTCTGACCTCTTTATGTCAGTGGGGAAGCCATATTTAGGCCACCAGATGCACTGCATTATGAGCATTTGGGGCTTTTCCTTTTTTTAGGGGAAGCAGGAGGTGAGAGAGAGGAACTCTAAAATTGGTTTTGTTTGCAGCAGCACATAACTTGCCTTTGGCTTAAGGGAGTATCTTTGACTTGGGAAGTTCTGCTTTTACCAAGAGAGCTAAAAAATGAAAATTTTCTTACCATGGCTTACATTCCTTGAGAAACTTCAGTTGTGTCAGAAAATATGTACTCTGTCTGACCACACAGCCTTTAAAGCAGCGACACGCAGAAAGGTTCTGGGATTGCCTAAGAAACTGCAAGACTAAGGAGAACTTCCCAGCACCCAGTGTAACCCTCAGGTACTTTGCTGAAGGGCACCAGTTGATAAAGCAGGGAGTTCCAGCTGGGAGCTGCCCAGGAGCTCCCTCCAGGCCTTACCTTTACTGCTGGGGATGCAGCTCTCTCTTGTTCCTGCTTCCTCACAGAGTAACCACAGCCTTTCCCTATCATCTCATGCTGCTCAAGATTAGAACACGTGTGCTGAAGTTCAGGATCAAGTTCCATAGGCAACATCCAATATAATCTGTCTAATCTGAAAAATTTATTTATTTAGTTTAGGTTTTTGATGAGTGTCATGTAGTAGTTGCTGGTGCCAACAGGTATTCTGCATATTTATTACTGAGTATATTGCACAGAAAATTAGTGTTTTGAGTTAAGATCAGGAAAGAAGAAAGAATAACTTTTACAAGGCACTCTTGGGGCAAAAATGGTAGAAGCAACATGTGGCCCAGCAGGGCATTATGTCCTGGGATAGTGGCTTTCCCCAATGTAAGAAAGCAGGTATTTAGGGTTGTGTGCATGTAGTGTAGGATGTGCATGTAATTAACAGTCTTTCTAGTTTTCTTAAGATACCTTGGGAATTTATGAGCTGAAACCTAAAGTTAAAATCTCTGGGGGCAACTGCTTTTAGCTTAAGAAAAGGCAGGTACTTAATTTCTGCTACAGTCTAAAATTTTGATGCTCTCCTCCCTGTGGATTATGATGGACAAAACCTCTTTTGTGGTCTATATATGGACTTTGCTATCTCTGTACCAGAATGTATGTGGCAGTTTTCTGTCTCTGTGATCACTGAAGCCCTTTAGGGAAGGATATGTTACTTATGCCTTTTTACAGCTGAGAACATGACAAAATACCTGACCACATATCATATTTTTACCCAGGACTTCTGCTTCATACTAGCTACACAGGTACATGAGGGAAAATACCTGGGCATTCAAGTGAGGGGCACTTGAATCTGGGCTGTTGTGTCAGGAAGGGTGTCCTATGGCAATGCACTTGTGGCACTATTGCATCACCTCAGGGGTTCACACATCTTCTCACTGACTGGATATTTTCATAAGAAGGTACAGGGAGAACTGGAAACTAACATGCTTTACCTGAAATTATGCAAGGATCCTTATTAAATGCTTTCTTTTTGCTGTAGGGGAGACTTGCTTCGTGACTGTGGTTATTATGTGCAAAAATAATGGTTGTGAAGTACTCATTAAACCCTGCTGAAGAGGATGGTTCTGGTGGGGGGGGGGGGTTCCTATGGGCTCAGGAGACAATGTGCCCATGTCTTTGTAATCCTGTACTGTTCTGTGTGAAAGAGAGGTATTTCTGCTCTATAATATAAAGAATTAACAAGAGGCTTTAGAAAAACAATGTCCTTTGGACTTTTTAAAAATGAAAGTATAATTAAAATGTTTCCTTGACTACAGGCAAGATGCAGGCATTAGAGTGTACAAGTGGTGCATTATGTTACCTTCCCAGGCAGCAAGCAGAAGCCCATGCAGTGTTCTACTTGAGGACTGATTTGAGTTGCCCTTGGATCAAGGTCCTGTCTAGATTAAAGGCTCAAGCTGAGTCGTGTGAAGTACTGCAACAGCTTGCATACTTTGCTCATGACAAATGTAAAGTTATTTGAATTATTTGGCATCTCAAGTAAAAGCCCTGGGGTTAATACTGTAAAGTTCAGCTGATGCCTGGTAGCTTCATTATGAATTGACTATTGAGAAAAAATCAGGAGTGTTGGTTTATATGTTGCTGGGTTGGTTTCATTGTGCTGACCACTCCCAGATGAAGCCTTACTTAGAAATGCAGGTTAGCTTGTTTTAAACAGGAGCAGGCTGAATTCAACCAGCCAACACAGATCTAAAGCAGACCTGCCAAATTCTTGAGGGTTGCCTGATGTGTGATGCTTCTCAGCCCTGATTTAAATAGATATTTGGCATCACCATCGCTCTACTCCTGTCACCCAGTGGAGATGTTGTGCATTCAGCAGGGCTGCAGGCCGAGCTGGATGGAGTGGCTTGTGACTGTGGAGCAGAACCCCAAGCATCTTGTCTCACTCTGGATCATCAGGGGAACTTGTAGGAGGCAGAAGTGATGGCAGTGATTTTTCCCTTCCTCCACTGTAAGTGCCTACCATGCTCTTCTTGCTTCAGACAGACCCTACTGGAGCCCCTGGATTTCAAGGGAAAAACATACCAAAAGCTTAGGACTGGGCTATCTGGCACAATGCCAGCTTAGCTTATGGGCAGGAATGAGAGAAATGGGAAGGATGGCTCCCTTGCTTTCCTCCAGGGGGAAGGAAACTGGACAAAGGAAGCCAGCTGGCTGTACTTTCTTTTTCTTGTCACTTTATTCAAAGGAAAAATGAAGGAGAAGCCTGAAACTTGGCCAGTTACATAGATTCCTCAGGCAGAACCAAGCACAGCAATGATATTAACTGTCTGCCTGTACTCAGTCTGTGTAAGATAGAAAAAAGGATGTATGAATTAATTCCTCCTCCTATGGAATATCTCCCTTAACCAGGCTAGAACAGGGATTACCAGTTTGGAAAAAGGTTTTTTGGAACAACTTTACTGCTATAACATCTTCATGCCAGTTTCAGTTCAAGTATAGTGTGGAGACCTTGAATGCTTCATGTCTCATGCAAAATTAGATACCTTACGTTTTCATGTCTTACGTTTTCATGTCTGTGCATGTGTGTGACATGCCTGTTTAATGCAATGTGAATACATGCAAATGACACTTTTTTATGACCTAACTTCCTTGAACAGGTTTTAATCATGATCAACTTGGTTGAATTTGATTTTGAGTAGAATGCTAATAAACTATTTAAAATGCTCAAACTTTGCTTCTGGAAAATATTCTTAGTTCATGAAATGGATCAGAAATACTAGTCTGCTGCAAAAGAATTTCTGTTAATCTTCTTAAAGACAGGAGATAAGATTTCAGAATCAGATTAAATGTTTGTATTCCACATTAGGAGACCTCCTCAGTTCTGTCTGACAATCAGTTAATCCTCTTCAGGGTCGCAGTTGCTCCGTTCTGCATTTACCTCTTTCATGTTGTGCATGAGGGACTTTTTATAGACTCTTATTGCACATTTATTTGGAAGTTGAAAATTGCATGGGAGGTTTGCCCTTTGCTTATGTTTGTTTGTCTTTGTTTTGTTTCTTTTAGCTGAGAGTAGGGAGAGATGGGCACTTCCCACTCCCTTGAGTTTAGTAGGAGTGGCAGGGGCGGTGTGTAGACCATGTCCCACTGAGCTGTTTAGCCGTCATGAGCGTGTCATGAGTAAATTGCATGCTGAGGGTGCCGTACGCTCCCCCCACCCAGCATCTCGACTTACCCATCATGAATTTCCCACTATGTAAGATGTGGGAGACGAGGTGACATCTTGCTTGCAGGCAGAACACAGGATACTACATGGGAAGAGAGAATGTAAAAAACACCTGCTCTAAGCTGGTACTGAAGATATTAGCATAATTTATTATTATTTTTAGAAAACAAGGATAATTAAGGAAATCAATATTTGTCATAGATGCAACGTATCGCGTTGTTGAATATCAGATGATGTCATTGTTCAGTGGTGCTTTGCCTATTACCTCTGTATGCAGCAGAGGGCACTACGTGGTTCTTAGCTTTTAAAGTACGGGAAAACTGCATTTTTTTTCTTCATTACCCAGATTGCTGCCTTAAGAGTACTTCTTACATGTCTCAGTTATTGACTACTACTTTTTTTGTGTGCCTTTGTCGCATTCTTTCCATTTTGTCTTCATAAACTTTAGAGAGACGGCCCATCCAAGGGCAGTCAGTCAGCAGTTTTATGTTTTGAAAAAAAAAAATCAAATGTTGTGTTATTTTCTGAGTGGATCTGCAGTCATTGCTGTCATTATGATTCCTCATAAGTTTCCAGGCACAATCATGGTGAAACTGGGGAAGACCTAGACAGATCTCTCCTCCTACAATGATGATGTAGGTGAACTCCTAGAAAATCAGGGCTAAAGTCTGAAGAATTTGCCAACCACTGCAAGGTTGGAGACAGAAGTATTTTGATGATTTCAACAGCAGTGATATTTTGCACAGTGACATAACCACTTTCCTCAATATCAAAATAATCTAAACTTTTCTGGAAGCTGTACGATATAAAAAGTGTGTGTGATAGTTCATTACAAGTTTAATAGCCCTACACTAAAAAGTAGTGTATATCACTACCATCTTTTGAGTACATTCAATTTGCCTGGTTAAAAATTAAATTAAAATAGGGCTATAGTTCATTGCATTTACATACAACATGTCAGGAATGAAAGTGTTCTTGGTGGTAAGAGATGAGGAGGTGAACTGCTTCTTCAGTTAAGATAATTTGAGGGGAAACTGGAAGGATGGAGAAATAATTTGAGGGGAAACTGGAGACGGATTTAAAAGGAAAAGGAGGTGATTCTTCATGCCAGAGGGAGGACTTGCAGGACTTCAGATGATGCTGTGAGTGCAAAAAGTTTACATAGGCTGATAGACTGGGCAAGCCTTTGGCAGAGAGGCCTCACAGAGACTACTGAATAGAGAAATCAAGAGGAGGCACAGCAAATCCTTCAAGATGAAAATGGAGAGAGACAGAGATTCTTATGAGAAGGCGTAAGTGCCACCTTATTCTTCCCTGGCTGTGTGCTGACGGCCTCTTTAGGAGACTAAATATTGGGCTAATATTGTATTGGGGATTGCTGGGGTGTTTCTTCTATTTTAATGGACTTATAATTCAAATTTAAAAAAAAAATCAGGCCGTTGAAGGCAGTTCTTGTGCAAATGAATCACAATGTAAAGCAATTTCAGGTGCCTGACAGACTACATTCATTGCTTAGCTATCAGACTATAAATCATATTTATTAACCCCCACCTCTGGAAGATTTCTGCTTTATTTATTTCAGATGGCTTTCAAGCCTCACTTAAGAATGTGTTTCTCTAAGTGTTTTTAAATGCTACCTTCTTGTACTTTTTTGTTGTTGAATAACTTCCTAAAATGGTTTGAACTGAATAATTGCGCTATTTATGTTTCATCCCTGATCTCCCATATTCGGTTCACTAACAGATCTCCAGTCTGCAGAATGTTAGATCAGTGAGGTGAATAGCTGCTTTCTTTAATGTCTTATCCTGACAATCTTGGTATTTGAGCTGATTACAAATGCCATCTGCTATTCAAATGACCAAAACATGGAATTCTGGACTAAATTAATGTGCGTTCATTGCACAAGTCCTGTGGCCACAGTAGTAAGTCCAGTCTTGCTTTGTAGCAGAAAGGCAGCCAGTCCTGGCAGGGAGTTACAGCTGCACGTCGCACACGCTGCTGCATCTCTGTCCAGCAGAGCAGGGCCGGTATCAAAGGCACGGCCCGACACCTCGGACGGAGCCTTTCACTCGCTCTCAGTGCGATCTCCCTAACCCTGCCCCGCCGGCTGTCGCTGAGGGGGGAGCCCATCTCACCGCAGCTGCGGCCCATGCAGGGCTTTGCACAGGAGGACCAGGGGAGCCAGCCTGTCAGCGGGATGGATGTTCCCCTGCCCGGGCAGCGCTCCTCTTCCCGCCTCTGCCAGGCAGTGCCGGTGCAGAGCAGGGTGTGGAAATGCCGGGGGGTACCATGATGCTGTGGATGCTCGGAGCAAGCGGGCACTAGGGGCTGGTAGGTGGTGTGTGCCATATTTTTGCCAGCTTCTGGAGGAACATCTTTTCTCGTGGCTGGGTTTTTCCCTGGGCGGCTGGCCTGCCTGGGCTTGGAGGGTGCTCAGAAGTGCAAGCTTGAGGTTTGATCTGCACTGCTTTAATCATCCCAAACAAGCCAGTCCTGTCCACATGCAAATACTCAGTGTCAAACTGTTTCATCCCTTTGTGTTTCATGTAACAGTTTTGTATTTTTCTCAGTTTGGCAACTTCTTTGTCTTATGAGAATCAGAAACAATCCCTCTGCTTGGAGTTGGCCCTTTTGCTTATTTGCATATACAATTTCAGCTAAGCATCAGTATCTCATATTCTTCTGCTTTCTCGTTCTTTCTAGCCCTGAGCAGAAAGTGCCCATGGTGGGCCTGCTGGGATGGCCTAGAGACATGCAAGCATGCCCACTGGGAACTGGGCTGAGGTGGGGCAGAACCAGTTTTCAGATGTAAGCTGATCGCAGCTTGAGACTGGGGCTGGTGGGGCTTCCTCTGACAGGTGGAAGGTTTTTGTGTGGTAATGAGCTCAGTGAGCAGTCTTCATTCTTCTTCCTGCCTTAAATCACTGCTGTGTTAAAAGTATGTTCCTTTTTTCCCTATGCCGTTCTTCCCCATGTCAAACAAAACAGTTTTATCATGAAGTTGAGCAAAAAATTTACATCCATTCAATTATTTTTTTTAAAAGGGCATTGTACAGATACTTCAGCATTAAAGATAAATGAAAGATTGGGATCATTTGTATCTGTGTGTGTCAAAAGCTACCTTGTCCTTCTATTTGTGCTTGTTGGTTTAGGGAAAGCTGATATATAGCCCACAGATAATATATGCATGAGGAACATGTTTTTGATCTCTTGTTAAGATGTAGGGTGGGCACTAGAAGATGTGAGGACTTTTATAACTCTGCTCCCAGTGTGGTGCTGGGTGAGTTCCTGGGACTCTCTGGAGAGCAAGCAGTGTGCTGGAGTGTTCCCTTTTAGGACTCTCATTGGAGCCTGCTGGGAACTGATTTTCTCCTCCTTTTTTTTTTCCCTGGGATGCTGAAATCTAGTGAGAACTAAGTGGTCACTTTTGCAGTTCTGGGACTTTGGACTTCTGTGAGAAATAAATTTAAAAATATCATCTTTTTCACTGTGAAAGATGGTACAAATCACCAAACAGCATTTAAAAAGAGAGTGTGCTACATTGTGTGCCTCTATCTAACTAGCTGTCATATCTCCAAGAGCACTGGGAGGCTATTTCAGTTACTTGCATTCCAAGCTACAGAAATGCTGTAAGTAATATATATCTGTTCTATAATTAATAGACCATACAGTTGTGTGTGATTAATAAACCCCAGTGACACGACAGCCCAAGTACTTGGAAGTTTTTTTTTTCTTTTCATTTTAAAATGCAGATGTGAATAGGAAAATGATGGTTAGTGATTTTACATATTTAGGAAAAAGATTTTTTTCCTGGTCTGGATTGAAGTTTTGTTGTATTTCCATTAATGTCTGAAATTTAGTGTTCTTTCTTTGTAGTAGAATGAATAAAGGTACCATGGGGGGAAAAAAAAGTTGTTTCCTCTGTAGACTTTGTATTCCTGTGCAGATGTAAGTATTGCATGTATTTATGGCTGTTAATTTTTATTGAAATAAGAGTTTCATACTCCCACAGAGTTTTGGGGTGTTTTTTTTACTTTTAAGAAACACTGCAAGCAAATCCAGGTAGAAAACTAAATGCAGTGCTGAGGGAGATGAAAAGTATGTTTTGACTTTCTTTTTTGATTCATGACATATAAACATGCAAAATGTAGGATTGTATTAGTGCACTTAGACCATCTCAGACTATTACATGCTGGAGGAAGGGAGTCAAATGCCACAGTTTAAGCAGATGGTGTTCATGAGTCTGTCTGTGTAGCACTTCCTACACCATGGAGTGGGTGGAACGATGGAAGTAGACTTCTCTGCACTGTCACAAAGGCTCAGATGCTGCACCAGATACAGCACCAGGCTGTCTTGCACCAGATGTTGGTGGGTCAGATGGGAACATCCTGCTTGGAGTTCAGCTTTCTTTCACTGTACCTGATTCCTTCTTTCCAGTTTTAGTCTCTGGACTGCTGCTGTGGGATCTGCTGTACCTGTGGTCCCACTGAAGTCCTCAGGACTGCAGGGGTATTGTAACAGGAGTTGTTTGGAGCTCAGTGGTTTATTCAAAGGTGCTCCCTTGCGCATCCCCATGGCAATATACCTATGAAGAGAATCTGATCCTTAACCAGCTGATCAATGCAACCATCCTGCACCAATCTTATCAGCACATACTGATCTGTGAGGGTGCCTATAAACACATTCTGCATCACATTTACATCTTGACAATTTGAAGAATCTAGTGAAAAATGTCTTGCTCTACTTTCAGGACTCTTCCAGTATATAAAATGACACTAACTACTTTGAATCATTTACTCACTTTAGTTGTAGTACAAACACAGTGAAACTTCTGCTAGTGGGAAAATAATGCAGAAGCTCTTTGTCCATTGCCTGCTCTTTGCAGGCTAGGAGGTGGTTATCAGTAGCCTTTACAATTGTGAGACTGGTGGTTAACCATAGCTGAGGGCAGCAGCATTAGTGTAATTGCTGCTAGAAAATACTTTCTGGTGATTTTCAGGGGGGTTAAATGGTCACACACTGACCCTTCCTGATTTTCAGCAGTTAATTTATTAGCTAAAATATTTTAATTCTTTTCCCAACACTGTGTTTTTACGTAATTGGATTTAATGTCCTTACAAAGGCTGCATTATTTTTCTATGCCCAGAAGATAATGAGAACAATTAAAGTGAAGATAATGAGATCAGTCCTAAAGAGGGGGTGAGATGATCTAAGAAGAATCTGTATTTTCAAGGATAGTTCATTTGACAGGACTCACACACAAATGGTGCCTGTTGCTTCAGGACCATATGATGGTGTTTTTGTCATGCGTCATGCAGGGTTAGCATCGGGGATGCATCAACAGGGAGCAGTGAACAGAGAGAGAGGTAACAGTTCCCGAATAGTGTAAAGGATATAGACAGTAACTACAGACTCACTTCCCTGCCCCCGAGGATCTGGGCACTTCTGTCCTGTCTCCAAGCCAGTGAGCAGGGCAGCTGTAACCCTCTTTTAACACTTTCTTGATCTGTGGTGTTAGACATACCAGTCATTTAACTCCCTGGCCCTGGGAAGGGTCAAGTGTGACCTTTATCGTTGCAGGAGAGCCCATAATTAGAGGGTAAATACCTGATGCCCTTGTGTTGTGTGTAGGTAGAAGTATGTACTGTGTATATAATGTATACATAGTATATAATATCACTGCTGCTAACATAAGGGAAGTTACTTTTTTGCATATGTGTGTAAATAAACAAGCTGAGCCCACATAAGTCATCAGACCAAGAGTGATAACTCATTGGCCATCTGTTTCTCTCTGTGACTTTGTTTTTGTTGCTTGCTCGATACAAAAATGTATCCAAATGAAGGAGCTTCAGCTTGCTATCCTCACATAATTCTTTTGTTGCAGACATCCTTGGGAATGATGGGTGTCTGGTTTTTTTCTGACTGTGAAAATCATGCTATCCAGAAAAAAATTGACTTCAGAAATTCCAGGCAAAACATGAACTTATACACGAATTATGAACATGATTTTTCCAGTTTGTCTGAATAACTATTTTGTTACTGGAGTTATTTGATTTTCATCCAGAATGAGTAAATTTTCAGTAAATGTGAACCCCTACCTTGTGCAGGAATAGCTTGAAACTTGGGTAAACATAATTAATAGGAGCATCAAGTACCTGATAACTTGCCTCCACCACTTGGGAGGTGTTCCTGCTTGTAGTTCTTGTTGTAATTTACACTGCTGTATACATCTTTATAACTGACTCTAAAGCTATGCCTCTGCTTTGAAAAGGGATTGGGCACTTCTTGCTATTAAAGGTGCATAGTGTCATCTTTTTTTTCTTCAAGAAGGCAAAGACAATGTTTTCTGAATTTGTTTTTGATTTTGACCACTGAATTTACTCACAGCTGGTATGCTTAGGTCTCTTAAACATTATTATACGAGCTGAGGTTTCAATTTCTTACCTAATTGTTCCAGAGTGGTGGAATACTGTTATTAGAAGCTGGATATGGTGAAATTTTTGTTTCTAGCCATCTTCTCTTAGACTGAAATCTATTGGTTCTGAAATCACCAAGCTTTGCACTGATTTTCAAGGTGCAGCAATCAGGGAGGATGCAGTTTTCTGAAGTGGTAAAGATAAACAGGATTATGTTCAGACATCCTCTGAACCAAGATCTTGCCACTTTTGAAATGGCCTTCTCAACAGCACAGTTTGCTAAAAGAGAAATCTGTGTTATTTCAGTCACATGTTCAGAGATCAGTGTTCTTGTTTGGTTTAGTTTTTTTTTTTTCCTTTAAATAGGGACAAAATAAAATGTGTTGGAAACTTCTCTGACTGGTAACACAGAAACAAGAAGTAGAACTAAATATTTAAATGAGTTGTTGATAGCATACATTTAGGATAAAAATCTTACTTTTATAATGTTAGTGGTATAGGTCTCATTAAAATGGACAAGTTTTATCAGAAATACATGATTTTAAAAATCCCCAATTACTATTGAGTCACCAACATTCTTTTGCAAGTAATTTGCAATGCGTGGTCGGTTACTTTAGTTGAGCACATAGAGAACTAGGAGTTTCATTTCATACTGAAATATTATTTTTTTTCTCTTGGCTAAACCAGGCTGACTGATGGTAGCTGATACTACACGCAGTGTGAGTCAAGGCAAGACTGAACTGTGTCTGTTGAATCATTGCTTCTCATTCCTAGGAAGTTCTATGGATCTGATCTCCTTCAACAATAAATTACCTTCCTACTAGGGTTTCTTTAGGGATGCTTTTTTAGCTGTATGCTTTGCTGAAGCCTAGGTTCATGTTACAACTTCCTAGAGTTTGTTCTTACTTGTTTTATAGGGGTAAGGAGTCCAACAGACAGGCAGAGATCACTATGTATCTTGAGTTGATTCCTGCTGTGAAGAGTGAGGACTGAATGCAAGGAGCATTTTTGGCTGCCAGGGCTGTATCCAGCAGTGCCTGTTCTCCAGATACTTCAAAGGCTTTGTGCTGCTTCACGGCCTAAAGCAGGGAGTCAGGGCAGAGCCTCTGTTTCAGAAGACCCACATCTTCTTCCAAACTGTGGAGAGCCAATACTGCCTGTATGACCGAATTACTGCGGCATGTTTCTCTGTGTGCTAGTTTGGCATCTTATAAAAGATGCCTGTGATCTGTAATCATAGTTTCTGTGCTTGTTTAATCATTGGGGAACAATAATTCTGCTCACCCTCCTTTGCCTTTCATCCTCCTCTATCGCACCTTGCCAAAAGCATGTGATGTTCCTGAGCTTGTTAACCTTTCAGTCTTTTTTGTAGCTGGAACATTTCCGTGAACAGGCTTTCTCTCCTGTGAAGGTACCCAAATATTATACTGATGTCTAGAAGCAGAGGACAGCAGCTTGTCAGACATGCATGTAGTCACAGCAGTGGCAGTTTCTGTGAGCTGGGCTACACTAATTTGCAAATAACCCAACATTAAACAGCTTAAATAATTTCCAAGTGCAGCAGCCTGGATCTTCAGGATCACTAGTGATTTAAGCATGCATTTGCTGCTGGCTGGAGTACTTGCTTCCATTAACCACTTCATCTAGTTGGAGGTTTTAAACTCCTGGTACCTTTCATGACACTGAAGTCCAAAGGCTCCTCAGACTGTGAACATCACTATGACAACCAGTTACTTTTCTTCTCAAGTATGCAATGTGTAAATTTGGACAGGGATGTTTTTATGGATGTCTGGTGGAACATCTTGTCAGAAACTAGTATGGATAGGGCTCATAAGACCTTATGAGACAAGCAAACCAAACACAAATTCTTCAAAATGAATGCAAAACTAATTTTTTCATTAAGTTTATGATGCCCAAATGAGAAAGGAGAGACATTGATTGTTCAGGGTGAGACAGGGGACAGAATAAGGCCTCTACCATCCTGTTTACCCCCACGGGAGTGGAAGTGGACAGGAAAATGTAACCACCAACCCACAGTTTTGAACCACAAAGCTCATTGCTTACAGCTGGGCCCTATGTCAGTGGCAGGGCACCATTGTTTTTGCCTGCTCTCCCACCCTGCAAGCAAGTCTCTCAGAGTTTAAGGTGACAGTACTTGGCAAAGCTGGTATACTAAACTGACTGCTTTTTTTTCTTTTACCTACATTGAAAATCCCATCCTGCGTAATTACCTGTGTTTGTTGAGAAAAACTGCAGTGGAAAAAAGGCTTGTTAGTTTATGGGATAAGAAGGGATAAAACAGGTTTCTCAATCCCTGTTCCTTTTGTGTGCACTAGAATGCTCTTGGCAGAAAGATAGCTGGATTTCTAGGGCAGCGGGGAACCACAGTGGTTTCTATTGCAGTAATTGGGCAGATGCTACAGAAGATGATGCAATACAACCTACATGTTACTTCTATGTAGCTGGGCTTTTGGTAATTGCTGTAGGACCATTTATTAGGTAAATAATTAGTTTTTCCAGAGAAGAAGTAGGGTGCAATATATATAATTGGAGAGATTTATGAGAGCTAAAAGGTAACAAATGCGTATATTGGCAGCTGTTTACAACACCAATTTGTGTGATTTATTTAATTCCTGAATTTTATTTCAAAAGCTTCACACAATGCAGGATTGAGAAAATGGTGGCTGGAAGCAAAGCAACTGAGAAATGTTTTTGAAAAGCCTGCATATGATATCCATTCCTTTTGTAAAGAATATTTCCTTTATGACCTCCTCCTGCTTTGTATTTAACATTTCAAAGAACTTTGGGGGACTCTCTGTAGGCTGTGTCTTCTCGAAGCCAGTAGCCAAGGATTTAAAGTATTGTCAGTGCTGGCCTGAAGCTCAAAACTGCAGGCGGTTTTAATCTCAGGGTGGGGGGTGGGTGTTTAAACGCAACCTTTTGTGTTCAGATTAGGGAGTGCAGGAGGATAGACTTAAGGGGTGTTAGTGTGAATTTTTTCCCTGGCAGTTTAGTAATAGCATCAGGCTTTGGAAATACATTTTTCCAATTCTTTGTTATTTCAGTAATTACTGTGTGGTGGGTAGAAATCCATAGGGTTTGTGGTTTTTTTAAGTACCTCAGCAATGACATGGGGATATGGGCAATAAAAAGAAGTACTTGTTTTTATAACTTTTTACTCCTTGGATGACTGTGGGCACTTAAATGCTTTTTCAGATAGTCTATCATTGTTTCAGTCCTGATGTCTGTGTTTGTTTTGTCTTGGTTCCATCAGCTGGGATAATAGTAAGATCCATCTTTAGAGAGGAAGGAAGACAAAAACAATTTGACACAAGCATCATGCTCTGGCAAATCTGAAACCTGCCAGTTGTGAAGGCAGATTGCCTGATCTACTTTACACTGTCTGAGAGATGGAAAGGTTACTAAACATCTCTCCCATTAAGAAAAAGATCAAAGGCAAGTTGCTGAGCACTTGCATGTGGAGATTTTTTACTTTGTATTATAATCTGTGAAATGTTTGTCCTGAGTATTTATTTATTCCTGGAATAGCTGGGGGTACAAAGCATTCGGAATTTTTATGTATGGGAACATGGTGACACCTTGCTAAAGTTTCTGAGATGAGCACCATAACTAATAAGATTTACCACAGTTGGGTTGGGTAGGTATTGAGTACAGCTCAATAGTGATCAGTTTTAATGAAGATTAAAGAGTTTCTAACTCTTAATTTTGTATGTGATCCTTTCAAATAGAATTCTGATGCTAGGAAATTTTACTTTCATCTAAATGGTCTCTCTTAAGATGTTTGTTTCTTTTGAGAAAGATATTTTTAGGTTTCTGGAAGTATTAAATGTCAGTGGTTTTTTGTGCCTTACAAAAGTTCATTATAATACATAAAGCATTTTGAAAGGAATCTTATCCTATGCCACTGCCATTCACATGCTTTAAAGGACATAAGTATGGTTTTGTGGTGGAAGTGAGGAGTACACTTTTCAGAATTAGAAAGGAATTTTCTTCTTAAATTTTCTAATTTTATATTCATCTACTTTTCCTAATGTCACGATTTTATTTTGATTATCATAATGATACTCATTGTAATGAGGGAATTTTTTTCTTCATAACATCTACATGTTTCAGTTGTTCTTATCCTTGACTCTGATCAGAAAGTTATAGTTGAAAAATTCACACCAGAGATTGTTCCTGTATCTGGTGTGACACTTCAGTGTTGTGTTAGAAACATTTTGCTAAGGTCAGGCTTTGGGTGTTTCTCCCTTCTGCTGAGCTCCACAGAGGAGTCAAAGATCTTGTACTGACTTCCAGAAATCTGGGAGGCAACAGTGCTCTCCTGGATTTAAGCCCCTCTTTGTGTTCAAAACCAAATTAATTAATAACAAAGCAACTGACAGCCACACAGTAATACAGAAGGATATATAGAAAAGGAAAGTAGCAGAGCTCCCCGTGGTTGAGACATTTGCTTTAGCAGATTGCTACTGTTATGTAGGGTGTCACTTAGTAAGACAAAAATTATTTTGTTGCACTAGTCCCCTGTGGAAGAATTTAACTTTCTTACAAAGTGGTGGGAGAAGTTTGAGACCCAGTGCTATAAAATGTTTTTTTCTTGTTCCTCTACTAGAATACAAAAATCTCTGCATTCAGGAGAAATGCTAAGAACAGCTTCTACAGAGAGGCAAGTGCAAGTGGTGCCTGCATAAACCTTCATCTGAACAGGGCAATGGGAAATTGTCTCTGGTTGCACACAGGTGGGTAATATCAGAGCTTCAAAAGCCAAGTGGAGGATGGCAACAAGCTGTGGTAACCAGGGCCAGTCAGGGTAGGTGTCCCAGGAGTGGAATTTGCCTTCTGATGGGTACTGCTGTGGAATCAGAAGAGAAGGGACAAGCTCCGGGGTCCCATTGAAAACCAATGACTAAAGAGTACCACCTTCACAGGAACAAACTGACTCTGCAGCACTACAGCCTAGTCCAGAGAACAAGCAGACTGATGATTTTGCCTTGATTTTCCAGAAGTCTTTGAGTCAGGCGTGTGTAGAGTCATCTAATTTCTGTCTGTGCTTATGATTCCTCTCTAGAGTTTTTCATGCCCAAATGTATATGTCAACAAGACAGCTTCTGAATCTGAGACTATAATAAAATATCCAAGAAGTGATTGAATTACTTCTCTGTGAGGTGAGAAATTGGTGTTTTTTCACTGTGAGGTTTCTCTCTTCCTTGCATTTTTTTCAAACTTATGGGTAGAAACCATACTTTTTCAGTACTAAACCACTATTATGAAAGCCTATTTAATTTAGGCAGAGCTTCACGCACATATGGAAGTAACTGAATGACAAGAGGTTGTTTACAAAGGGTGGAGTAGCCTATTTTCAGGCCTCCCAATTTTTCTAAGGTTTTAAAGATCTCTGCCTCTTGTACATACTATATATATGCAACTATAAAATACACTCACTATACTGCACAGCTGTATAAGCAAGAATTTTGAGAGCGCCCTCAGTACTGGGTTATACAGCAAATGTTCTGTGGTGTTATAGCAGCTGCTGGGATTTAGTTTCCTTGGCATGCTGCTTTTAGGACTGCCCATCAAATCTGTTCATTGTCCTCTTTGCAGGACAGTGCAAGCCATGCAAGATGCAAAATATTGTCCACTTCTTATTGCCAAGGGCTTTCTTTTCTTAATGGAGTTTTTTTTTTTAAAAGTACCTACCTGACACACAGAATCTCCTTGTTTGTGTTGATGTAGCACCCAGAAGTTTCACAAGAGGCCAAGGCCTGCATGTGCTTGGTGCCATCTTTGCAACATAGGCTCTGCGGAGGAATGGGAATAGATAGACACAGAGATGTGGGAATTAGTCTCTAGGAAGATAATCTGTGATGGCTTTTACTGCTGGTGAGATCTACCCTGGCTGTTCACTTCTTGCTCTCCATTGTTGCCACTCCCAAAGCAGAAGGTTAGGCTGTTATTCTAACTTACAGTACAGCTGGCCCCCATATAGCAGTACGTTACTTAAATACCAGGGTACTAATGATACGTGACACCAGTGGAAAACAAGAAAGTTGAGGCCAACATTTTTGCCATATCTTTTGCTACTATATTGTTTGGAAGAACAGCCAGTGAATGAATTGAGTTGTGATTTGAATTGCTGTAAGCCCACCTCTCCAAGTTTTAGAATTCTGTTATATGTGAGAGGAAATTTTTGTGGGATTCATGGCTTGTCTCCCTCTCTTGTTAGTTTTGTACACTGAGAAGTTACAAGATCTGCTTCCACCCTTTTTAACTAACTAGTTTTGAGTCAGTGATAATAGGAGAGGAAAAGCATGCATTAAAACAAAAGCTGTATCCTACAAGTGTTTCTGCTTGTACACTGGTTTTTAAGGTAGATTTGAGTATCCAGATTGAAAAACCTGCATCAGTTTTCTTCTGTGCTGAGGAAGCACAAATGCAATCAGAAGGTCTGGCATGAAAAAAAAGAACCAAAACAGGGGAGCCTTTCTTCTCATAACACAGACAGGTTTTTCTTAAAAGTCATGCAAGTTAAAATAAATACCACAGCACATAAGGCAGCACACAGAAAAATGAATCGGTGAACTACAGCACGTGTGCAGCAGCAGCGCTGCATTCCTGTCATCACACATTCCCAAAGCATAACACTGAGAGAAATATGATCTGAAACTAGTTTAAGAGGTGCTGTAAGTAAGCCAGGATTACTACCATGGTATAACACAACCTGATAGCAAGACTGAAGACTTGCTTGTGATAAGCTCTGAAGCATTTTTCTTTTTTTATATTTGGAAATTTTTTCACTTACACCTTTGCCCTTGGGATTTTTTCTTTCCCGTTTTGGTGGTTTCTCAAATGCTCTCTTCAAGAAGAGAGTTGTCTGGGCAAGCCCAACTTTTCCCTTGCCAATAAATCCATCAAGAAAGGCTGCCTCATTTTGTGACCCGCACCACAAGCATAGATTACAAGTACTTGGCTTCTCTTGCATATTTGAGTAACAACAAGTACTAGTGAGAGGTGACAAATTAATAGTGTTAGTGTCAGAAGTCTAAGGACTGATGTGAAAGGGTGTGAGTGAGTTTTCTGATTTGTTCTTGCAAGTATATCTGATTACAAATATCTGGAAGGGAAAAGTAGTGCTTCCTACAGATGAAGACAGTTACAGTGTACTGCCAGACAGCCTTAACCCATAAGGGATTGCTTAAAAGCATGTTTTTTAGAGTCTGAGTTCTGCACCTTTGTTAATACAGAGATACAAGAATCCACACATGAAAATGGTGAGTTCATGAAGTGGACAACTTTCACGGATTTATTAATATTAGAAATGCTGGCAATGTATTTTCTCAGGAAGACTATTGTGCAGAGCTGTAAATCTAATAAACCTATAGATTATCAAGGCCTGTGATATTATATGTGAGCTTGGGGTTTTCCACAAGTTCATAATTACATTTTTCCGACCTCACACTCCGTTTTTCCTCCTCCTCCACTGCTTTACAACTGCTTGTACTACAGGCTTTTTTTCCCCACTTTAATTTTTGTTTATTCCTTTCTGCTATCCCTCTCTTACTTTCAAAGACCCTGCAATTCCTTCCCAGAATCTCACAGCATCCTATCTCTCCCTTTTAAAATGTTACAGAATGTGAAGATTTTGTTTTCATAGGCCACAGAATGACCCTCTGCCCCCTGTTTTACCTGGTTGCCTGTGACTGTGGCCTTCCTTAGTGCAAAGTCTCCCGTGTGTCCCAGTATTACCAATGTTATTTGTAGTTTGTTTCTGAAGCTGGCGACAGGGAAAGGACCCCTATCATAGACCTGCAGAGTGTGATGCCACAAAACTCTGTGTGGCACTTGGCATCTTGTGAGTGTTAGCTCCCCCGGTGGTGTTGGGTGCTTGTCAGGCACCAGCTCAGCAGACAGTAATAAAGTGAAGCCCTTCTAATTTCCTCCACAAGGCAGCCAGTTCAAGCTGTGTGCAACAGGCAAGGCAGTGACAGGGTAAAGGAGAACCCAGGCTTTTAATGCATAGCTTGAGAGAAAATGATTTTAGAGGTGTAGCTTGTCTCAGTGAAGAGGGGGATTACTTTCCTCCTTGCATGCCCTATTATTTTGCCATTTTTATTTTCGTATTTGGCTTATGTGCTTATTTAATTTGAAAAACCTCATGCAGTCAGTCCCCAGGCCAAGGAAGTAGCTAAGGCAGTAACACCAGCCCACCCTCTTACTGAAGCCTGCTTCTGTCCCTATGGAAACTTGTTTGTCATAGGGAGGAAAAAAAAAGTACTCCCAGCTGAAACTTGAAATACCCCATTACATGAGAGCAATTACCATATATGCACAAGCATGCATGCACATACACATGCAGAGAAATATATGTACAGCTCACCATATTGTACTCTTCTACATAATTATTTTTCAGATAAGGAAAAATAAACCTGTGAAATGGAAGCTGAGATCCCAAAGTTTTAACAGTGCATTTGCCACTGATTTCCTACAGTCTTCTGGGCCAGTTATGTCCTTTTCTTTTATACATTTTCCATCTACAAAATGGGAACAGACCTGCTTAGCAACTAATAAGTGTTTATGAAGATAAATGCAATAGCTATTCTCAGAAATATTTGTTTTCTCACTTTTTAAAAGATAAAAACAGGTTTTCAGAAGCAAAGATTTTGAATTGTTTCTCTAAGACTTCAGGTTCCTTCTGAACTTGGACTGAAGGAGAGTTTGAAAACTTAAACATATAAGAATCCTTTATAATGTCTGATATGGACCCAAGCTTGTTTTTTTGAAATTCATGTTAAATCTATACCTTTGAAATGGCTACTATTATATTGCCAATTTCTGAAGAGGAATTGTCAGGTTATGAGGGAGGCAGGATGCCTATTTTTTGTTTAGTTCAGACCTTTTCCCCAAGATCTCTATGGTCTATTTATCCAAGCATCACTTCTCCCTCTAGTAATCTAAGAGAGATGGTTCCTCTTGGACTTTAAATACCAAATTATAAAAAGGAATGCTTTATTTGATTCTCAATAAAAAGCTCCTGAATTTAATCTTGCCCTTATTAAACAAAAAGTCTCCCTACAAACAAACAAAAAAAACCAAAACTGAAAACAAAACCTCTTCCAAACAATTAGGGATGAATTAAAAAAAAAAGCACAAGCAAAAATCTTTGACACCATCTCAATTTTTTTCATTGCTAGGAAGTGTTCAGATTCCCATTAGTGTAATTCCTGCCCAAAGAATAATTTTTCCTTACTTCTAGCAAGCTCTATCAGATGATTTCCATAGCTGAGAATTCTTCTTTCTGTACTCTGATCTGACATAGCCATATGAACCCAGAAATTTATTTTCCTTTATTAAAAAAAAAAAGTAAACTTAAATGTCTCAGAATAAAATGTTGTGGATTTGTTTGTTAATTTTGTTTCGTTTTTTTTAAAGCTCTCATATTTTAGCTTTCAGATCACATGAAGAAAATAGTTTTATTTCAGTTTGGCCACTGAAGCAAAAAAATCAATTACACTCACAGTTCTAGCTCTTATTCCAAAGAAAACAGCCAAAACTTAAGCTTGGTCTTTAATTATATATTTGATTCATCCCAGTAACAACACTTGACTTCAAACAATTCAAGAGCAGGAGGAAACTTGCTCTGAATTCCTCTCTTCAAAGGGGAGTACTCTTTGAGATACCATGTCAGAAGACTTTGAGCTGAAACCAAACAAGATAACTGTGAGAAGACTTAATACAAGGAATTTTAGTTGACCACAGGAACAACGTCTCAATACTGAGAGAAAGCCTCCAAAATTGTTTTTAAACAAATCTCCCCACATTTGGGAAGGGAAAATAGATGGTCAAACCACTACAATTGCTTATTGTCTCTCATTCCCTCCTCTTTTCATAGTTCTAGGAGCAAATTATTATTCATTTGAAATTGCTGCACAATGAAAATGCATCATTATCTGTACCCAAAACTATGAACCAGTCTAATTCCTACAACTGATAAGTAGAAGATACCATGTGTTAATTGTATGTACTGTATTACTCTTGTGACAATTCATGGAAGTGTACAAATTAAGTCAATTAAAGCTACTTGAAAGACTTCTGTGTGCTGTCACCAGTTCATTAGTGCACAGCAAATTGCTTGAAAAGAACTGGGACGTGTGCTTTATCTGACAGTTGCAGAGCCATCTCATCTTTTTTTATTTGATACTTGCTAGAATATTTTAGCTGGGAATAATTATACAGAAAGCCAGTGTAAAGATCACTGTGGCCTTGTTTGTCGTCGTGAGTGCTTGTGTGTGTGTGTCCTGCTTTGTTCTGTCTTTCTACTTCTTGACCTCATTTTTCCTCCTCATTGCTGTTTCATATTTGTCTGTTCCCTCATGTCTTCTTTTAATGGAACAGATTGATATCTAGGGCTGTGTCTAGACTAGGAGAAAAGTTGAGTTTAGTTCAGCAATAACTTGAAGTTAGCTGGCCAACTATATTCAACCACTGCTTGACCGCTGGAAAGGCAAACCCATCATTCATTCAACTTCCAGATAGTGCAATGAGAATTTATGCTCCTAGATAGAATTTAATTTGCTTCTACATCTGGTAAAATAGGTATGTTTTTTTAGGTTTGACTTAGCTAGGTAGTACTAACCAATCTACCCCAACCTCAGCCTTCAAGGAGAAAAACTGAACAAATCTAAAAGTTCTCCTTATGGTTTTTCTGGTCTGAGGGTAAAAACATGCTCTATTATAAGCTTTGCGTAGGTTGATGAGTAAATTGCTAGATGAGTAAGTTGCATGATGGAAAATCTTATGTTTTTATTAGAGGAGCTCTAGGCCATCTTTTTTCTCATCTTAACTTTTTCCTGTTGCTACCAGTATACAAAGCATCAGTGGAAACATGTCTTTCCTGATAGCTTTTCTCAGTTGGAAAAAGACGAGGTTGAATGAGAACCCCATAGCATTTAACTTTCAACTTTCTTGCTGAGTTTCATTAATGTATATTCTACTTATGAGAAAGGGACTGCCATATACGAACCCCTGAATAACTCAAAGGTGTGTGTGCTGTCCACAGTAGCACAGCCAGATGGGCTGAGGTGGCTACTGAAGTGACTAACCCATAGCCATGCAGCAAGACAGCTAAACGATAATATCGTGTGGTCCACTGGCTTCGATGTTAAGTTCGTTCACTGATGGTCATCCTTTTACTGGTTCACCACAACTGAAATTTTCCAATTACAAAAATACAGTCCTGTTTTTCAATGCTCTTAGAAATGTGACACAAACCACCGTAAGAAAGATTAATTATAAAAATGCAAATATATAAGTAATTTCACAAAGCTGCACAAAGCAACATTTTCACATCCCTGCATTGCAGTTGTCCCCATTGGTAACGGTGGCAGCACCTGACACCAGGCGTGCTCAGAGCTGTCTCGCAGAGGAGGAACCGAGTCCCTTTGCATAGTTCTGGTTAACTGGAGTTGATAAAATGCCCAGGTGGCCGGGCCCCACTCAAGAGGGTGCTCTGGGCGTAGATGTGTGAGCCACGGTGGTGAGAGGGTGGGCAACACCCTTACCGCCAGTGAGGGGAGCAGGCCGGGTGTCCTGGATATCCTTGTGGAGTGTGGTGGGTTTTCAGTGTGGCGGTGTGACTGACTAGACCCTCCTGGCGAGAGCCGGTTCTTCAGGCGCCGATGGGGAAAGGCGGCGGAGGATGCGTGGGTGAACCCCGCAGGCTCTGGGCAGGGGTGTCCCGGGGATGCAGATCTCTCCCGGCGCCTTTCCCTCGCCTATGTCCATTCGCCCCGCGGCTGGCCTGGGGCGGGAGTGGTGCCCGAAGGGCCGATGGCCAGGGCCCGGCCCGCAAGGCCGCCCTGCCCGCAGCTCTCCTTGCCCGCTGGCTGCAGCCCGGCGGTGCGGGGTGCCCGGTGCTGCGGACCCGGCCCCAGCGCTCCGCCGCCACCGCCAGGACGGAAGGAAGGAAGGACGAACGGACGGAAAGGAGGCGGAGCGGGAGCGGGCGAGAGGGGGCCGGGTCCGTGCTGTGCGCGGGGCTTTGTACGCGGGCGCCTGCAAGCCGGTGCCGCGCGGGGGAGCGCGGAGCCCGGCGGGACTAGCACGGGTCCAGCGGGACTAGCATGAGCCCGGGCGGCGGCGCGGCGCCCGGCGCTCCGGCAGCGGCTGCTCTTGGCGCGGCGCGGCAGAGGGCGGGCGGCGGGCGGGCCGGGCAGGCGGGCGGAGCGGCCGGCGGCCGCCCCGGTGGCCTCGCCCCCCACGCCGGCCGCCCCTAGCGCGGAGCCGGCGGCGATCCAGCCCCGGGGACAGGCGGGCGGGAGTCGGCGCCGACCATGGCGAGGCGCGGCGCTGCCAGGGGCCGCGGGCCGCTGCCGGCCGCCCGGGCGCCGCGGGCCTGAGGAGGAAAGGGGCGGCGGTGGCGGTGGGGCGGGTGGGGGGTCGCGGCTGCATCCACTCGTCCCGCGGCCGAGAGAGGCGTCTGTGGGCCCTCCCTCCTCTCCTCTCTTTTCCCTCCTCCCTCTCCTCCCGCCGCTCCTCCCGCCGCGCCGGGAGCTGCCGCCTCCTCCTCAGCGCCGGGCGCGCCGCGGTCGGAGTCGCAGCCGGCGGCCGCGGGATTTTCCTCGTTTGTTTGGGCCTTTTGTGTCGGGGCTCACAGTTGGCTAAGCACGGCCGGGCTGAATTGGGCCATTGTTCGGGACCCCCGAGCTCCCACGCTGCACATCTCTCGTCCCCAGCCCCCTCCCCCCATTCCTTTTTTTGCCTGAGAAGCCACATAACGTGCCTTTCCTCCACGCAAATCTGGGAGCTATAAGCCGGACCGATTGCAAATGAAGTGTAATGCATTGTGGGACGTGTGTAAAATTGGATCATTCGAGGGGGAAAAAAAAAAAAAAGGAAGGGACCTGCGGCTGGCGCCCTAGAAGAGGGAGCGGCGAGATGCGCGCAGGTTGCGCCCCGGCGGTGCCCGCGCTAGGCTGATGCCCGGCAGCGCGCACCCCTGACCCATGCTGCGGCGGGAGGAGTAGGCTCGGGCATCCTCAGGATGAAGAAGACGCGGAGTACGACCTTGCGGCGGGCCTGGCCTAGCTCCGACTTCTCCGACCGGGCCTCAGACCGCATGAGGTCCCGCAGCGAGAAGGACTACCGACTGCACAAGCACTTCCCCCCAGCTTTTATTTCCCAGGCATCACGGGGCTACATGACATCAGGTTTGTAACATAATTTGTGTATGCGAGAGAGCTTTATTGCGAGGCTGCTTCGGGATGTGTGTCTGGCCGGGAAGGCTGTGTTGGTGGGTACGGATGGGAGCCTGCGATCGGGAGGCTGAGTTGTTATGAATAATGCAAAAAAAAAAAAAAAAAAAAAGAAAAGAAATAGCATACATCCACCATTTTGTACCTCTGCAAGATTCACAGCGGGGTCCTCGCAATATGGTGTTTAAAATCTATTAGTCGAGTGAAATAAATATATGAGAGGAAGGGTTCCATCTCTCTGTTGTGGAAGAGCAGACAAAAATGACTGGATGTGCAGAGCATGGAGCCCTTTGCGCCTTTTGTGCGTAAAAGCATGTGCTGGATATTTACTGCTCCCCCACAGATTATTCTTTAAATGCAGTTAACTCTAGTTAACTCATCAGGGTTTCGTGTTTTTCCATTTTGGAAAGGAAAAGGGTTACTTTTGGTTGCAAACACACTTGCCTTGTTACAGACTCCCTGGCTTTCAGCTGCATGTTTCTGCAATGGCAAGGCATGTATCGGTGAAAATGACTGTAAACACATTTGCATTTGTTTTTTGAGATGTAGAAGGAGACCAGACCTGTGTATGTGGTGGAACACACACGTGCATGTATATTCATTTGTCGGTGGCTTTCAAGGAAGGCCGTGGGGAAATAATGGACACTGCACCAACATGTTTGTGCATGGGAAAGAGAAAGCGCAAACAAAACAAAAAACAGCGCAGGGAAAGGCAGGCATCAGGGAGAGGGTTGGCCTCCGATGGAGTGCTGGTGAGATTTTGGAAAGCCTTGGTAGTATTAGTAGAATCTGCTCCATCCAGAAATGCATCTTAATGGCCTTGGAATTGAGGCATTTCAAAAACACCCAAGAGAAGACTTGGGAAAATGCTGATGGGGAGGGGGCTGAGGGCAGAAAATCCTGGAAACCTCCTTTGTTGTTCTGCTGCCTGTTTATTGTGATGATAGGACATAACGTTTCATTATTATGATGGCAAATTCCAATTTATCACAAAGGCACGTTTCTTCCTCTGAGGCACGATTTAGGTTGAGTAGGCAGATTCCTTTAAAGGAGAAAATGAAGGTATTTATAATGCATTATTGAAAACGTCTCCAGCCCTGTATGCTGTCCCCTCCCGCCCCATTTCTGCTGTAAAGGTTGAGCCAAAGATTGTGGTTTTTAGTTATATGCTCGTTTTCCTGTCTATGGGCCTAATAAACATACCTCTTTAGTCAGGATTGGTTTCTCATGTTTTAAAAATGTCTCGTGACTGTTCTTTCTTTAATGCCCAAGTGCAAGAGAAATAATATGCATTTTATTGAAAAATCTGCCTGTGTAAGAATATTGTGCCGTTTTGGCAATTGGTGCTTTGGTTCCTGGGAAGTCACATAGTGAGTGGAAATGACAAGGATAATTTATGCTTGAACAGCTGAAGAAGAGGAGAGTGGTTGTGGTGGTGGAGTGATTGATTTGTTCCATTGGTGCTGCAGGACCAGAAAGTGTCTGGAAAGGTGAATCTGACAATATTGAAAAGATTTTTGTTGTTCTGGGTGGATGTCCTGATAGTCCCACTGTAAGATACCCTGTGTCAGTTGTGTTGAAGTCAGTACCTTTTAGGCCTTTCTTTCAGTGTGAAAGCCCATATTTAAAAGAGAAGGAGCTCACATGAGCATTTTGTGCCAAATGGTTTGATTCTTGCTTGTTTTTAATTCTTCAGGAAAGTGGTCTGGCTCTGTAAAAGCTTTATCTTGGCAAGATTGGTACAATCCAACCAGACAGTCAAACACCAGCAATCTGCAGAATCAGATGTGTCACCCTGCATTTGTTGGCAGATACCTATGTCCTTGAGGGGTAGGAGGGGGCACAGAATTTTAATCTGCTATAGATGTTTTAAAGTAATCTCTAGACCAAGAACACTTGTTTATGAGTATAGAGTGCATTGATTTTTAATTGCAGCCACTGAAGATGAAGGACAAATATCATGTTAAGTTTTACTAATTTGCTAAAGTTATTGGAGGAAGAACACCTTGAAAATTAAAATCAGCAAATATTTGTTGGTTTTGTTGAGGTTTTTTTTTTTGCTGTTTTTTAACTACAACTACACCAACTTAATAGGCTTTTATCTGGAAATGTAATTGTTCTCTCATAATGGATAGTTGCCACATTCATTTATTTTTAAAGGATCCTTGTCCACTGCCTTTCCAAATATTAGTTTTGGGAGGAATAGCTACTGTGTCTAAACACTTCTCACTATTTGAAGGAAACTCTCTTCCTTGCAGGAAATCTGTAGGAAGTCCACTGGGATAAAAATTGTGGGGATCAGGAATACAAATCTTTCTTTGTCACCCAGAATGTTGTAGGGGAGAAAGTGTCCTGAAACACATGGGCTTTTCAAAGGGCTGCATTCTGTTTATCCAACCATTTAACCTCATCACCATTAGCATTGTTGTGGTTATCTTTTAATTAGATGCCTCATTGTTTGGGATGGGGGTGGAGGGTGGGAAAGAAACCTTGGAGTTTTGCCTCAATTACTATGCTTGGGGAAATACTGAAATGTAAACAACCAACCAACCTTCAGTAAGATGCTAAAAAGCTTGAAATGTTAATATTCAAGTATGCCTGAATTGAGCATGGAGGAGCTATATATATTTCTTTCAGCACAGAGAAGTACTGAGTAATGGTGCTGCAGTCAGTGCCATGGTGTTTTGTATGAGGAAAATACAGTCTCTAAGCAGAACCATGTTTATAATGGAAGTGCAAACCTCATGCTACAGTGGTGAAGCACATCTGATTTTAAGCAGCCTTTTCAATAAAACTGAGTAAGGAACAGTTTGATATTTGCTTGATTTGAAGCGGCATTGGTGGCTGGCCAGTCACATTTTCAATACTCAGGGAACAAACTGCCCATAATTATAGAAAATTGATGCAGATGCAATTCATATGAAATCTAAAGATTGTTTGACAGATGAATGGAGATGGAAGTAAGGAGGGGAAAAAAGCAGACAATTTAGAAAATCACACGTTTTTGCTTCTGAATAATCTCTTGATACGTGCTATTAAGTAGGCTGTACTCCAGGGTTTCTTTAGGCCTCCTAGCAACCACTAGGTTCAAAGGCCATGCAAGGAGTTCATTGTTCATGCAGAATATTAATTTCCCAGTGGAGGACTGTCTTGGAGAAAAAACACTGAAAAAGAAAATTACAACAATGTAAAGCTTTGACCTTGCGTGAGAAGAGATGCTGAAAGTTTGAATCCAATACAATTCACGTACATGTATACAATATGTGTTACTGAAAAGGGGGAAATATACTTGAAGTTTTTGATACATTGCTGCTTAATTCAAGGGAAAATAAAGAAATCGTATGCAACTGCCAAGCAGGATAAAACTTAATGCAACTCAGGAAGTCTCCAAACAGTTAAATGAAATAATATATATAGCTTTTCAAATATTGGAAGCTTCTTGCCTTTTTACCTTTTTTCCTTTCTAAATACAAAAGCAAATCTTGGATTTTGTTTTAGCAGAGAGAGGAGCTGCACCCTGTGATTGACCCAGCCATTAAATATTACCAGAACTGAGTAATGCTCTTGAAAGAAATAACTTTTCCTGCAACCTTCTTCAGTTACTTTGATTAACAATTTTGGTGTTGGAGCTAACGTGTCAGTTTGAGATGGAGGTGGTGTAGGGTAACAGTCTAACATACACAGCACGAAGGAATGCCTGAAGAGCTTTCTGCAATGGTAAAAACTAATTCCAGAGCATGGTCATTTGGAGGTTACCTTCTGAAAAGTATGCAGTTACTTTACTGCTCTTTGCTTTGCAGTTTCCTTGCAGAGGTTTCAGTCCTTCAAAGTAGAAGAGTAAAATTCAGTCTCAGTGTTGCCTGCTGTTACTGGAGTTTGATTACCAAGCTGAAGCAGAAGGGAAAGGAGAGAAGTCTGTAACCCTGCTATCCGACTGATGGTATCTATATGCAAATTAAAATTTGTAGGAGGAAAAGATAACCTCATTCTCTTTTTCAGGAATGTTTGATGAAAGGTCTAGGACAAACTCTTCAAGCTCCTTGAACAGTAAGAAGGAACTTGGGAGTCACCTGAGCAAATTTGAGAGTCCTAATTATTTTTATTATTTTTTAATCTTGAACCTCTAGCTCTAAAGATTAATATTTGGAGATAATTACACGTAAATTGAAGGACTCAGTTTAATGTAATTGAGAAATGCCGGATACATGCAAAGCTCATTTGGTTCTCCTGTCCCTTAATTCAGTTATCTGAAGGAGTATGTTGTAGCTTGAAAGCAGCTGTATTTTAATTAATATTTAATGGCACACTCAGTATTGCATCGCCTTCTTTTTTTTTTTTTAATTGTGGTGTTAAGAAACACCTTCCCATTCATCTTCTTAACAGTAATGTGATCTCTTTGCCTCCCTGAATTCTGAGTAGTTTTGTGTTGTTTTGGGCCAGACCCGTTACTGGGACAATAAAACTGGGAGTGTGTGGGTGTCAATGGCTAGTAGGACCAGCTTTACCTCCTGGATCCTGCCCTGTCTTCTTTGCTTCAGGCTATAGTGAACTGGTGACCCCCAAGTGGGTCCCTCTGTTCAGTTACTTCAGGGGCTGTGCTTGCTTTATTGCTTGGGAAGTTGCTACTGGACTCACTGTGTCTTTCCAGTCTCTTTTGGTCCCTGTGGCATCCACTTACCTCGACAGACGATTAGGAACTTTCACTGCATCCTGATATGGGGGAAGGATCTAAATGTGCTCTGTCTTCAGACCACAAGCTTGGTTCAAGTTCATGGACCAGTCATTTTTGCACAGTTTCTACTTCATTTTGTTTTCTCCCTGTTTTCTTGCCTAAAAGAATACAAAAGACAAGCTTTTTTCTCCTTCTGTGGAGCCCTGTTTTTCATTCCTGCAGTTGTATGTGCACCGTTAACTCACATGCAGTGCTGTGCCCGTGATTGTGTGTTATGTCACATGTATGCCTGGTCCCTGCCCACCAAATACGAAGACATTTTCTGCATACCCATGAGTTCACTTGTAGACCAATCTGTGGGCAGTGTCCTGAGCACTGCTTGTGCATTCAGCTGACCAAACTGCAGCTGAGTAGCTGAGTACCAGCTCTCCCTGGCTGTTGTGACCTATGAGCATGGGGATCCAGAGTGTCTCTTTTCTGTATGGCATTAGAAGTAAAATCAAAGAGGAATGAATACAAGAAAGAAAGAAGACTCTGTGGGTGCCTATCTTACCTAGACCTGTTCTTGTGTCTATCTCCGTTCAAAGCACTCATCTCTGCAGGGCTAAGTTTCAGGTTATTTTTCCTTCCTAATGCCTTGTTCCTGCTTGCATTCAAAGACTCCATGTTCTCTCTGCTGGTTTGCTCGGACCTTTGGCCAGGTTGGGGTGCACAGAGGTGCTCCAGGATCAGGTCACAGAAGGCTATCATTGACATTTGTATTGAGGTGTCTGTCAGTCTGCATCTGAATGCATTTCTAGGTGTGTTTTCCGGTAGTTCTGTGATTGAGGTAATTTTTCTATATGCACGCTAGGTATAGTGATAGATTACTGAAGATACAGTAGGAGGCTCCTCTTTCAAGAATAGACAAGCGTTCAGCACAAACACAGTACTGATTCATCACAAGTAGCTCCCAGTCTTTCACAGGTGTAGAAGTTATACTCTGTTGGCAACACTTGATAAACCTGAAGGGTGTTGAATATCTTGCCATTTTGGAATTGAATAGCAGCCACATCTTTGCAAAATGCATTATTTGTTGGAGGGGGCTGAAATGTGAGGATTCTGCAGATCACCTTGGGTTAGCCTGATGACCTGCTCAGTTGTGAGCAACGATAGGCCTTCATTTGTATGCTGGAGAGTTCATCCCAGAGTAAACTACCATCTTTGTAACATTCTTTGCACAGTTTAAAGACATATAAGTGCAATCAGGTATGAAGACCAGAAAGATGCTATTTTGCTAAGCATGTTGTAGAAATCCTCCAAAAATTGGGGGTTTCTTTTCAGTTTTCTGGGGAGCTTCTTTAGTGTGTCTCTGCTTTATAACCTATAGCAGGTTGTAGAATATCTCTGTGAACAGCATTAAAACAGAATCAACATCCAAATTCTGGGCTGCAATTCAAGTAAAGCAGTGCTGAAAGTAATTTCAGGTACCGTTACTCTTGGATCCCCCTGAGCATGCTTTTACGTGGTTGGGAGTGGCAAGACAGCATCAGAGTCATGATCAAAAATTGTCAACTAATTTAGAGCTTATGTAAGAATTGCTAAATAACACAATATTAATACTATTTGGGTTTTTTACTTGAAAAACATTATACTTTCCATTAGTTTAAATGGCAAAACTGCCATTAAATTACCCAAACTGGATATCTGATGGGTTTGGTAGTGTAGATGTAAATCTGAGCTTAGAAATATAGATTGGCCTGTGTAAGAAGTATCTAATTAATACTTCAGGCAATTCTGCCTAACCATTTGGTTTAATTTTTATCAGAGGAGGGAAAAAGGATAGTGACCATTAAAACTGAGACCTGAGTGCCTGAACTTAAACTGAACACTTTCATGTATAGGTCTTTTTTTCTAGATGAATTAAATAGGACAGGAAACAGAAACAAGGGTTAAAAGCTTTTTTTAAAGTGTCAGGAAATTGTGCTTCTGTACTTGTTCCTGCAGAATTTTTGGTATCAAGGCCAGTAGCAACCAGAGTAGTCCTAGGGAAAATGCTTGAATATTGAAGTTGCAAAAATCTCCCTGTCATAGGTTGGCAAGCATAGTCCCGGAAGGGATATCCTTGCTAAGGGGTGCTTACAGCTTCCTCTGGGACCTGATAGAACCTATCAGCTGGCCAGTTTGAATATGGACAATTCTTTAAGCCACTTAAAGTTGTGACCGCCTCTGTGATCCACACTTAAGAATAGACAAACTCCCCCCCAAGCTCTCTCTCGTTTCCGGCGCTGGCACAGGTGGCTGCAGGCCCCGTGCAGGGGCCAGCAGGCCCGGCCAGGCCCTGCTTGGGCCAGGCCGGGCCGGGCCACAGCCAGCCTGGAGCCATGGGCCTGTTCCAGCCATGGAACCCCCCCCCACTGCCTTGCCGTGGGCAGCCGGAGCGGCTCGGAACCCCCCCCTCCACTGCAGCCGAGATTTCAGCAAAGCGGCACCTCTGTCCGGCAGAGGTCAGGTGACCAACTGCGATAAGCCACATTCCAGCTGTAAGGCCGAGGTGAGATTAACCCTTTTATTGCTGTGAAGAGCTGAAAACCTGAGGGAAGAGAGAGAGGAGATGCTTAAAGCTGAAAGTCTGTTGTGAAGCTATGATATATCAGAGTATCCTGTTGTAATTTCATGAAGATATGGGGGGTGGAGTGTTCAACTCATAAGCAGAAGCACCTGCGCTGAGATAGGCAGATGCTGACGCAGCTGTAATTTCATGAGAAGTTTGGACAGAGAGAGATGAACCAGATGAACCAGATGAGGACTTTTGCTCCAAAGAGGAAAGGAGAAAAACCTCAATTCCTAGAGATGCTTCCAGAGATAGTCTTAAAGATGAAGATGACCCTTTGCTCCCAGGGAAGGAGAAGGGCCTCTGTTTTTTTCTGAACAGCTCAACCTTAAAATTGTACCCCGAAAAACTTCAAGAGTGGACCCTCGAAAGCAGTTGCGGGAAAAGCTGCAAGTCGGGGGAAGGGACTCACATCGCAAGCAGAGAGACTCCTCTTCCTAAATGGACTGAACAATATTTGGAAGTGGGTGGCTGTCTCGGTGTGATACTGTTTTCATAGCATGAGCAAAAAGAGACTTCTCTTTCTAAATTGACTGAACAAGGTTATTATGGAAGTGGTAAACAGACTGAACATCTTAAGGGTTGTCTTTACATTGTCAGTGGGAGACGGGAGGAAGGTGGGGGGAGGAGGAGAGTTCTAAAGGTGGTATAATTTTTTTTTCTTTTCTTCTTTTAGGTCTGTTAATAAACTTCTTTATATTCATTCAAGTTGGTGCCTGCTTTGCATTTCTCCTAATTCTTATCTCACAGAAGATAAACAGTAATGAGTATTTTAGACCAAACCACTACACTAAATTGGTGTTTCCGCCCGGTTACAAACCCAACCCGCGACACTCCCAAACTAGTATTTGTTGCTCCTTAGTGACTGCCTGTAGCTATGAAGGGGTATGAAAGTTGCTTATAGCTACTGGCTTCCTTTTTTCAGCATATTTTATTGAGCTGGCTGCTCTACTGATGCTGTTTTGTATCTCACTCTTGGATGACATATAGGTGCTGGAATTATCTTGCCCAAATTGGCTGTGGAGGGGGGTGGGGAAAAAGGAAGACCTGGCTTTACAGCAAGTATATTTGGGTGTGCAGCATGATGGAGTGGGTAGAGCAGTCTAGTTTAGACAGAATCCTGATCTATATTGGCAGCTTTTAAACAGGCTGCAAAAGGTAACCGAAACTAGAAAACTTGATTTTTAACAGGCTTGTATTCATTATAAACAGGATAGCAACTTTCCCTTTTCCTTCCCTCAAAGAGAGATTAAAATCTCTGGGTTTGAAAGTTAGTAGGTGAGGGAGGTATTCCCAGTTGTATCAGTCATTGACTTTGTTTTCCTGGGTACTTTTAACTGTTTCTGCAGTTCTCTGCACTTAGATTGTAATCTGTTCAGTAGGAGAATTTCCTCCTTTGTTTTATACTGTAATACTGCCCCTCACAAAAAAGGATCCTTTCTCAACCCAGGCCTTGATTTGGTAATGGTAGGTAAGAACAGACATCCAGTAATAGGTGCGTTCAGTGTGAACATAGCAGCCCTCATTCTGCAAGTGAAATCCTGTGTTCAGATCAACACTGTGTTCTTAGAATTTTCCATCTCACCTTCCTGCAAGCCAAAAAAGAGAGCCTGTTTATAATATCAGCAGTAAATGATGTGGAATGAGTGTTATTCAGTACTGTTATCACTTCTACCTTGTCAGCCATCTCCTCACAACCCAAAAATAGTTCTGGTTTTCATAAAATTGTAGATGATGTGATTCCTATAACTTTTAAAGTATATGAGTGTTTCTTGTTGCTTCAATGGGAAATACTATCCGTAAGAGATAGCTACAAATGCACAATTTACTAGAAATTTCAAGTTGTGATACTGAAAAAACAGATCTCAGTATTTTTATTGAATTTGATAGGGTGTGAAAGCGCCAGAGTAAGAATGAACTTGAGGAACTGCTTTTATTTTGTGGACCTTATGTGGGTATTTGGGTATTGTGAAAAAGAATGAAAGAAAAGTTGATCACATTTGTACTAGGTCTTTTTATTTAACTAAGGAGCAAGAAGACAGACAGCTGAGGCATCTTGCAAGTCAAGTCTTTCATTTTCTATCTGTCTTGCAAAGTTACTGCTAACTTTTGTTGTGTGATATGTTAGAGGTATGGGCAGTACATTGCATTCACCGCTCAGCTCTAAACAATTAAGCAGTAACTGCTTCTGTTAAGCAGTTTTTCTTTTCAAAAGTTGTCCAGATAACCTAGATGAACTGCAGCCCTCTCTCTTCCTATGCCTTACTGGCCAGGGGTTTTATTTTGGAAAGCATGTCTAACGTGAAAGTAGAACAGGCTCCCAGACACTACTTGTCATCTTCCCAAACAAGATCAGGAGTGCAGGTGCAGTTTGGCTGGGATGCTGGAACTGAAGGAATATGAGAATGTCTTCTTGTCTTAGGATACTGTCCTCACTGTGGTATTTGTGTCAGTGAAGGATCTTGTACACCCATTGTTGAAGTGCCAATATTGAGAAATGTGCATTTAATCATCTCAAAACACCTTTTCTAGTTACTATTGCCTTTCCCAGCTATATTGCTTAAAGAAAAAAAACCTCAGTGGCTCATTTTAGTGAATTTGACCTCCACATTTTGAGGCTTGGAGAGTATAATAGACAATTCAGAAATACTTACTTAGTGCAGCCTGGAAAAGGCAAAGTTCAGTATGAAAGCTGAGTTCATCATAACACAGGAAGCTGTGCTGGGAGAACCTAGATTGGATAAACTAGTTTGCTTGCCCATTTGTGTTCTTTTAATTTCCTCCATAATTTCCTATGAATTTCCTGTTGATGACCTGTGACCTAGTTTGTAGATGAACTTCTGACCAAATGTGATAATGTTGTAAATGCCATAAATTGGACTGTTTATCCTATAAGCCAGTAAAGATGATGTACTAAATTTCATTATGGTACTTTGCCTCTTAAATTTTCACAGCATTTTAGAGTGAAGTACCACTCTTCATTTTCATAGGACGTTCTAAATTCTGCTCTCGTGAGAATTTGCATTCTTGGACCATACTGTGACCTGTTTTACTACATGTAAGCCTTAAACTAAATATTTTTTAAACAGAGTGAAGTGGAAACATTTTTTGCAAGGTTTTCTTCAGATTTGTGTGCTTTTACGTGTAATTACTGCATTGCTGGCTGGGTGAGTAGAGTGCCAGAAACTTCAGAGAAGAAGTTTATTGGCTTTAACACAAAGTTTGGAAGAGCTGCAACCTTCATCTGTAAATTGGGCATGTCTGCAGCACATCTCTTTTGTGAGATGGAGGGCAAATACCAGTGGCCATGGAAAGTTCACCCAAGGCCCAAGCGATCCCTTGGCCTCTGGTTTCAGGGCAGTTTCACTGATGAAGAGATGGGATCACAGGTGGGAGCAGATTGGCTAGCTGTTCGTCCGTGCACTGACCTCCTCCCCTTGCAGCAGTCCAGTCAAAAATTCTAAATAAAGCAAGTCCATCTTTGGGGAATATTTAGGTGTTTGTAATATTTTACAAATAGGTCTTTAGTCTCCGCTTTCATAATGGATGGATGTAGGTTATTTTCTTCCTCTTTATAGATACAAGTGTTCCATAAGCATTGAATTTCAAGAGTGAAACCTTGAAATCGTATTTGCATGAGATGTCTGCATAGGAATGGATCTGACTGAAATGTTTTCATAGAACAGAGAAGCAAAAAATGGTTTTCTGCATTTTTTTCCTTCCAGCTCTAATCAAGTCTCAGTTTCTGAACAACTTTTTCCAGTTTCTCTCGAAAAATACATAGCCATCTCTAAATGAAACATTTTGCAGTTTTTGGGTTTTTTTGTACAATCAGGAGGCACTTTCCTCTGAGTCAATCTTAGGTTCAGTCTGTGTAATTATTTTAATTGCAGAAATATTCTTCAGTAACCATGGGGGTAAAATTCAGGCATGTTTTCAAAACCTCAGTTTAAAAATCACATTCTTAACTACCTCTTTTCACAAGAGGTTGGAGTAGCTATATGAGGTATTGTTTATTTTAGAGCCACACACAATAACTTTTCACCAGGTGTGGTCAGCCATACTGCCTGTTGGGCAGCACAGTAAAATATGATTTATATAAGTGTATTTAATTGGATATGTAGTGAGCCTGTGCTCTGTGTGTGTGTGCTAATGGTTCTACATGAGAATGTACCTTAAATGCCCAAGGGTCTGATTTTGTCCTTTAGTGGGAAAAGTGCACAAAGTTTTGGTTGACTGTCTAGGTAGGAAACCTTAACACACAGCAGTGCTCCTTCCACGAACAATGCACGTACCCACCTCTCTTGCATGTATTCTTTGCCTACGTAGAAGAGTTGGAAAGGCTGAGGAGGAGGTAGCTGTAACTGCTGAGTAATGCTCCCTTTTAATTGAGGTCTGCCTTTGAATTAGGGCCATAGATTGGACAGCTAAAGAAACTGGGGCAGGTTTACCAGAGACAAGGGCGGGTGTGATGGCAGAGCACAAAAAGAGGAGTCGTGGGCAGAGTTGCTGTTCTGCCAGAGAAGGCTGTTGTTGTGTCCTGGTCACGAGAAGTATGCTTCACTTTCACAAGCTCACCCTTAGATTTCCATTTAAGTCATTAAACTGGCTGTATTTAAATCAGGACCATTGCTCCTTCACTTGCGTGTCTCTGAGCTCCTTTCAAATTTGATACAACTTTTTTTCTGCCTACCAGATGATAATCTCGTTCAGTTTTCATTGCAGTGCTGATTGTTCCAAACAGAGCTACAGGCTCTACAATACAGTACTCTTGGCTTTTCATGGTTATTCTTTTTTATCCTAACAGCAATATACCTAAGTACTGTGAAGTGTTTCACTGTAGATTGCATTAAGAGTTAAATCATGAAAAAGTAAATTAAAAGAGTTGAGGTGAAAAGCTCAACATGCCTGTGTCATCATAATTCATTCACTAATTAATGTGGCACTTGAATAGGATGGTGTGTATCAAGGAGTGAGAAAGCATACAAAAAAGTGTTGATACTGAATTTTACTAGTGGGTTGGTGTCAAACCAAGCTTTGTCAGTACTAGGTGTGTCAAAATTGTCTGACAGCACAGCTGCCATGGGAAGTGTCATTTTATCTCTAATAGCAAATTAGCTTCAAACCCAGCTTTTCAGATCAGAACATTTGGCCTCTCATGTACTCATGAATGGATAGATGCATGTATGTGATTGCTGTGCATAACTTTGGGAGGGCTATTTTGTTGTGGGGGACCAGCAAGGAGAAAAAAAAAAAAACATCTAAAACCTGCTCTGGTATACATTGCCATTCAATAGCAGTTTTGGATTATGTTTTTCCAGCAACAAGTAAGGACCTCAGAGTGCCTGTGCCAGTTAAGACCCAGGTCTGTATTGCCCACTCGGAGGTGTCCAACTATAACCACAAACAGATGTCTAAGGAAGTGGAAGGAGAAAGCAAGTGCGTGTGGTGCTCCCCCGGCATGCTTCCCATCCTTTGCCAGTTGGTTCAGTCAATACAGTTTGTTCAGCAGTCCTCATCATGTTTCACTTGCAGGAACACTCTGTGATACCAGGCAGTGTTAGGGGAGTGACAACTGCTCGCCTTGCATGAGGGGAGGTGCCCTGTGGCAGCCCTGAGTTGTGCACATTGTCATACTAAACTAGCATTAGGTCTCATCCTGTCCTCTTTTTCCTTTTCCTAATAATGAGGAATATATGCACATGTGAAGGAGGTTTTGAAGTTCTTGGTATTTTTGGTTGTAGAAGAACAGCAGATCAGCTGTTAGGTCAAGAGGCAACATTAATCCCCTCACTGCAAACACAACATACACATTCCAGATTTCTGTAACTGGGATATTAATAGGATTCATGTCATCACATGTTCTCCACTGAAGTCATGAAAGAAGCATTTGTTAATTATTTCTGTAATTCTATTTACTCCTTTCACATAGTTTTCTTCCCTTAGTCCCTTCCTTTCCTTTCCTTTCCTTTCCCTCTGAATTCTGGGCCTCATGAGCTGTCTCATCTTGAAGGTGACACATGCCTAGATGAAAGGCTTGCATTAAACAGGAGTTTCTTGTTATATCAACTCTTGACATTCCAAAAATGTCATCTCCTGATTCAAACTGCAAGCAGGATCTGGTGCCAAGGCATTAGTTGTTTCCAAGTCTTCTGCTTATTAGTAAAGCAGAACTGCTGTTTCAAGACAGAGTTGACCTGAGAAAATGCTGCAGAAGTGTGTCCTAATGTTTCATGTCTCCAAGGTATCCCCTTTCCTTATTTTGGAGGCGTTGGCTAGCTCACAAGATCAGTCTTGGTTCAGCTAATAGCTAAAGGCTGTAACTTTCCAGCATGGCTTCCTGAGCTTGTGACACATTGCGTGTCTCTGTAAAAGTGCTGTTTTTTGCAGGAGGCAAATTTCAGCATCTCTGAAGGCTGATAAATTGGTCTGCATGGATTTCAAAATCCACATACGTGAATTTTCATATGGGCCTGAATTGACCGTATCCATGTGCTTAATGGGTTGCCTTTGAAAATATTGGTAGAGTGTAGAGCTGAGTACAGTCACCATTGTCTCTCTGCAGAGCTGCCAAAGTATCCATCAAAATTACGTCCCCATGCCCTGTCAATTCATAGACCAGCATCACAGAAATATGCTTCCTGAAATAAAGTTTAGGTGTGTTGTGTAGATGTGGAGGGAGGCAACTGTGTGTGGTGATTTTCCAGAATTTGTCTGTGTATGCACATGGTCAAGCCCTCCCAAGAGACCCTCTATGCACATTCACTGATGCTCACAGGAATCATCCTTTTGCTGTGTATGCACGAAATAACTTTGCTGCATGTGCTGGGTGCCATAACATATTCATACAGGTTATATATCATTTTACTTTATATGTATATATTTATATGTATCTTCTTTTTAAAACTGCTCTTTCTAATCTCTGCCCTTCTGAAGGTTTTATATATTAGTTGTTAACATAACATCAGAGCACATCCATTTGATATGTTTTATTTGAGGAGACTGGGTTTTATACTAATATGAGTGTATTTTTTTATGCTTTGTGTACATCTGCAGGTGTTTATTTAGATGTGCCTGCTGTTAGTAATTGTAATTGGAGATGTGTTTCCTAGCAAGACGAAAATATAAACATTGAAAAAACAATGCAAATGGTAGAAAATATAGGATATAAAACAGTAAATATGATAAAAAAGTGATGAAATTTTCATAATAGACCTAAGTTTAAAAAGAAACTGAAGAATTTCCTCTCAGCAGTCTTGGAATTTGTCACTTCTTGTTTTAGCTTCAGAAGTGCTTTTAAACACCGTTGTAGCGCTGAGATTCTCACAGGACATTGACTTTTGTTCATTCTAGTCCATGATCCAATCTAACTGTCTAGTGGGTGCTTAATCAGAGTACCTCCAAAATCCATGATTTTAGAGTCTGAAGCTACAATTCCACATTAAAAAAAAATAGCATTTTAAATTCTAATGCACAGTGAAAACATATCAAATGTACTTTACAGGATTTGGAACCTATATTTTGTGAACTCTTGAAAAAAGTATGTGGTTTTAATCTCTATTAGCTAATTTAGAAGCAGCAGCAAAGGTCAAATGTTAAATGTTTAATTTGGTTTCTCTAATTGTAGGATCATTAAAAACGACCTAATAGGCCATAGGGTCAGATTCTTCTTTGTATACCAGTACAATTCTATTGATTTTTAACTGAGTTATTGCTAGTTTATTGTAGCGTGAGAGCAAAAGCAAGGCCTTTGAGTCCATTGCTGACAACATTAGAATAGTTTCTGTAGACAGAGCCAGGCAACAAAAATTGGACTTCACTTGATGATGCTCAGGGAAGACAAGGATCATTTGCAGTATGAAAGTCAGCAGGCTTTAGTCCTTCATTTATTAGTGGTGTTAGCTTATTCCCAATTGTCTAACTTAAAGGGAGATCATCATGCTGACATGGAGTAGTACCATAGCTATCTTTGCAGTAGCTATCATTGAAATGAGTGGTGTTGCTACTGTGGCAGTGGTGCTTGCAGTGTGGTCTCTCATGTGCATGTAGGCTGGTGATCCTCTGCTTGCACAAGGGTGAAAGGGGGGATCTACAGCTCTTGGTGCTCATGTGGAGGGGAAGACCCTGGGGCACTCATTTCAAAAGCATGTAGGTGACAGAAGGGGAAGAACTGGAGCCAGAAGTGGTTACTGCTGAGTATTACTTGTAGACTTTCATAAAATCAGGGCAAGATGCCAGGTTTTGTGGTGAGATGTTATGCCTTGCTGAAATGTGCACTGGTGTGACATCACAGAGTTTACCTTTCCTTCCCATGATCCTGACCTGTGCCTTGCTGTCATTGCAATATGGCAGTCCCCCCCCTTGATTTTACAGCAGAAAAGCAGGCAGAAAACTGAAGTGTTCAAAGGGAGATTTCTCTGAGTGGGGGCTGCAGGACTTTTCCCTGGTAGTTACTCACAACCAGCTATTAAAGCAAAAAAAAAGCCAGGAAATCTTTGTGAGCTGTTTTCCATCCCTTTCTCTCATCTCTCCCTTCTAGGTAGTCTGATGTCTCTTTGTATGTCTGGGCTTTGGCTTCAGTCTTTCCTCAGTACACTTTGTGGTGGGTCACCAAGACTTGTGGGACCATAAGACTTTTGAGGTTGCTCCCCTCTCTGTCAAGTTTGCTTGAGGCTGTTCAAGAGCTATGATGAAGAACTGACAGTGCAGTGCTAAGAGAGACAAGCAGTGTCACACCACGCATTCCATCATGAAACCAAACCCTCCAGGAAGTCTACAAACATGTCTCCTCTGTGTGGACCCTAATTTCAGGTGTTTTAATTCACTTAAGAGTTAGCTTGTAGAAAAATGATGATTAAACCCAAAGCTTTTACTAAATGCAAAAGCTATTTTTAATCCCAATTTCATGTTCTTGTCACTAACGAATTGACACATTCTTTTCAGATTTTCCCCTTTCCTATTTTCAGCAGTGGAGAGGAATAAGCTAGATAACTGCTAGAAAACCTGTAGGCTCTGCCCTCTGTTGCAAAGCGTAAGTGCTCCTTTCTACCTTGAAACTAGGATAGTATATTTAATTCGACATCAAGGGGGACCTTGGATGGGTAAATATTAAAGGAACAGGCAATAAATAAAGTTGGAACATTCAGCAGCACAACACTGAAATGAAATATATGAAGTGCAGTGTTAGCAAATGTTTATATAAAACATGCTACAGTATTGCATTGAACAATTATACCTCTCTTATCTCAGGCATTTATCTCTAGCTAAAGCCAAGTGGCTTGCAGGTTTAAGTTGCTCAGTATTTTTGAAGTCAGTGTGGTAATGAAATATTCTAAGCAGCTGGGTTTTATGTGTGAGCATTTTGGGTGTTTTTCTTGGCCTGACTACTTTTGTCTTTGAAGACACAAAAGTAGTCAGAAGGAAAAGGCCAAAGTCTAATGAGTTTAATTGCAGGAACTGATGTTGGTAGTTGCATTTAAACCTTCTCATTAGTACTTGCATCTCAACTTTGCCATTTTTGGAAGTCTTTTGTATAGAAATACTTATATGAGAGTAAATCCTCTGCCCCCACTCTTGTCACCTCTTTCACGGCCAAAAAGGGTTTGGATGACACAGTCAAGGGTAAGGTGGTGGTACTCTGAGACCCCCTGCACAAGGAGCTGATGGCCTGCCACCAAGCCTGTCTGACCAAGCATTTGTGAAAGGATGGGAGTAATGCAAGCTAATTTGTTGAATGTCTCATGGCTACTGCCGTGTTGTAAAATTGTAAAAGCTGCCTGAAACCAGTTCAGAGCAGCAGTGAGAGTATATAGAGAATATATATATGGCTTGTTCAAAGAGTTCTAGAAATCATAGTTATGCTCAGATATTTCTGATATGGATGGGTTTATTGTATTGGTTTTGTTCTTTGGAAAGCAAAAGGTATAACCTGCTTCGTAGATAAGAAATTCATGTTTGCTGTATAGTGTTTTCTTTTACTATGTGAATCACAGAAGTTGGAATCTTACATTGCTTGTCCTGCATTCATAATTATAGAAGATGACCTCATTGTGATTGCAGATACAGTTTACATGGAAGAATAGCATTAAGGAGCAAATTAATATTGAATTTATAGCTTTTCTTAGGATAGTTCATCAAATGAGACCAGCCAGCTCTTCTTGTAACATTAGCAAATCTCTGTGCCTTGCCACAGAGAGCAGAGCTTGGAAATACTGCTGTCTGGCTTTGGAGATCAAGGGTGGGATGTGCTTTCTGGTGATTCTCAAAGCATCAGCAGTATGTAACAGGTGAAGCTAAAAGTACTGATGTGTGAAGGGATTTAGAAGCTGTTTTTTACGGGATTTATAGCCATTTTTTCTCAAAAAGTCATTGACAAGTCTTCCTCACACCAAAGAAATGAGTTGTATTTTCAAAGACTGTCTCTCCAAGAGAAAGAGACCATTTTTATTTGTTTCCTTTACTGTTATCTTGTGGTGTCCACTCAAACACCTTCATACATCTCAGGATCTGACAGTGTCTCTATTCTGAATTATTTTCAAAATAAAATAAAAGTTTTACCTCTTCATGTGCACTTTACCAGCAACTTTCAGATAGTTTCCTGTGGCATTTATAGGCAGTTTGACCTGTAAAATATCAGCAAGTATGAGGAGAATTTCAGAAAACCATATTAAACCACTGATTTTGAGCTGCTAGTATGTCTGCTTTACCTCTGGTTCTCAAGAGATGAGAGTCCATCTGTGCAACAGTAAAACATTTTTGCTCCTGGCCTTTACCCTGAACCCTTCTGCCTTTATCTCACCCTCCCCTCTTCTGGGTGCTTGGCCCCACTCAATGACCCTGCTTTCAGGAAAGCTCCCTTCCCACAACTTTGCTTTCTGCTGCCATAAAACACAGGTAGAGCTAGAAGTACAAAGCAAGATCAAGTTTACTTTTACAAGGGAATCAAAACAGAACTCTGACAAATCAACATAAGCAAGGTATCAATATCTATTTGATTTGGGAGTACAATCAATTTCTCTTCAAGTTACTGTGAAAATTAAAATACTCTATTTGGAGAGAGAATATTTATGGTTTTTTGGGTTTTTTAACTAGGTGGTGTGCATTTATATATTGTCTCTATATGGATTAATTTACTTATGCCCAAAGGTAGTGGTGCTTTCCTCACACATAGTCAGGATGTTTTACTGGGAAGCAGTGCAGTGCAAATCAGTGTCTTCTCAGTAGAGATCAACAAGAAGTCATAGCAAGTTCAATATATTTTGAGGTTTTCTTGCTATCTTTTAATTAAAAACCAGCTTAATTTAAAAATCAAAACCAAATATTGTGCACTGATCATTAGCATGACTCGTTTTGTGATTTGTGGATAAGTTGTTTTGTTGATTTTGCTGATTTGAAGCTTTATGGTTTGGCAGAGAGATAAGGTAGTTGTATTTATTGTTTGCACAAGCAATGTGGTATTTTGTCTGGAGATGACAGTGGTATGTTCAAGTAACAGTTTAAAACTGCTTAAGTAACAGTTTAAAATACAACATACCTGTTTATTAAGGAGTCAAAAACTATAGTAAAGTGATCTTGAATTTCTTGACCTAACCTTATCTAGCAGGTAGCAAAGAAACTAATCCCAGAAATATAAATTCAGGTGTAGCATCTGGGATGCTATTGTTCCCCAATTTTTAGGCCATTCATTAGAAAGAAAGAAAATAAAAAAGAAACTAAGAGTGAACGTCAGAATGCTCTGACTTTCAGTCTAGTCATTCTTCTGTGCAAAAAATATTTTTGTAGATCACATGGCTCACTTACGTTGCACTTACGTTCTAGTGGCAAGAGTACTTGTTCTTATTACTCAGACTTTTATATTTGAATAAAAATAAATAGGCATATTGCAAGTGGAAGAACATATAATCACTCTGTTGCCTCAAAATTCTTTTGAGGTCAAGAATTTGAAAACAGGAACCTATAGTGTGGTTTGTGAACACAATAGGAACAGCTGGTGCTCAGCACTTTTGAAAATGAGGTCACTTTATTCTTGGTTGAAATGTGCAAAATGGGTCATCTGGGCATAGGCTTAAGACAAAGGCTGAGCACGTGGCCATTTATAACCAAGTTGTCCATGTTTCCAGAACTAGTTGGTTAAAAGGATTCAGTGAAACAAGGAAACACTGGGGTAGATCTGCACTTTCCCAACTTTGGAAGCATAGCTCCTTATCTTCTGCTAGGAAAACAAATCAATGCCATGTATTTTCAAAGATCTACTCATGCTGAGGATGACATCATCCATATTTTCCACAGTCACCCCTCCCTCTGATGCCTTTCTGTTCGTCCTTCACATAACCTACTTTAGGAAACACTGCTCTATTGTGCAGTCCTTGGGAACACTGCCTCTCCACCAGTCTCAGCCCTGGGACTTCCCTGGTCCTGCCAGCAAAACAAAGGAGAAAATCCCAAACATGCACAAACTGTGTAGCATCGCTATCAAAATCTAATGATGCATTAGGAAAGATAACAAGAACTCTACTTAGACTTGACTTCTGATTTTCATTATAAGTATTCCATTCAAAATATATGTAAGTTAATGGCATTAAGGCCACATTTTACACTTTTGTTACTTGAACAGCTGTTGCTAACACATACAAGGTGGTAGCATGAGTCACAGGATACAGGTATATCAGAACTGGCAAATTTGAGACTGATGCTGATTGCTGTTGAATGTTGCATGCCATGTGTAAGAAGATTGGCATGAGAACTTATATTACGTTCAATAAGAGCATGCAGGTCTTGAATTCCAAACCCTGCCTCCAGTCATTCCAATAGCCTGTACAGACTGGCATCTGATTGAACACCTTGAGTGTCAAGATCATAGGAAGGATTCAGACTGGAAGGGATCCCAGGTGATTGTAGTCCAGCCTCTTCCTTGTGAGGCCATGCCATTCCTCTCAAGTGGAGTTGAATCTTTGTGCTCAAACAATGCTTTTTAAATCAAAGTAAATTCTGTTAATTTAGTTGGGGAGTAGTACATGCAAATCACACTGGCTTTAAACAAAATCTTGAAGCCCAAGCTAAAATAAATTGCACTCCTAATTCAAGGACTACTCATTTTGTCATTAATGATTTTACCTAGGAGAGTATTTTGTTAATCTAACCATTTATTGCTTTAGTTGCAAAACTCAATGATTTTATTGATTGCATAACACTTCTGTGTCTTTGTTCACATTTTTCATGAAGTTTGGTGACTTGTTGATGGAATAACCCAAGAAAGTATGTAGTGACATTAGCAAGAATAAACAAAGCAGAAGGGGAAAAAAACACTCTGTTCCCAAATCCTGTGTATTTTGCCTCCCAAGGTGGACTTGTGCTGGAATTATTCAGGGCTGCATCTCGTAGCTAGTACCACATTTCAGATGAGCCCATGGGAATGCTTCTCATTATTTTCTTATAGCTGTAAATTTCATTTACTGAGGCAGGCTTGAAGATTGTCTTTGTATGAGTGAGGTGACTTGCCTGTCTGAATCAGGCTTACATTTTGGCTAGTCTTTAACAAGAGCTGTCGAAATGTCTTGGGGTGACTTTATGATGTTGTATCCCCTGTACTGCTCTATGCCCAGAAATTAACTTTGTGCCTTTCTGTGCCTTTAAACTGAGCCTGAGAGGGGGGAGAGGAAAACATCAATCAAACTTTTCAAAGCAGTTTTTTCAAGGACACAGACCCACACTCTCTGCTTCTAACAGCAGCAAGAGTGGAGGAAGCACCTTTGTTGCTCTTCAGCCAACTTTCAGCTCCTTTTCTCCGGAGGGAGACGGAGAGTTGAACTTTGTTTTCCTGGGACTTTGGTTTTTTCCCCTTCTTCTCTTCTGGACTGTTTCAACATCAGAACACATCAGGAGAATTTTCCACCGAGGCCCTGGAGGTGGGCCCACCACGACCCAGCTCCAAGGAGGAGGGGAGAGACCACACCTATGGAAGGACTCTGAAATCTTCCCAGGTTTCTCTCCACAGTGAGAGGTTTTATTATTTAGCATTGTTATCCTTTTCCTGTGTGTTTATTACATAAATAGTTTTTACCTCTTTCACTTTCCTCCGAGGAAAATGTCTTTTTTCCCGAACCTGGTTGGGAAGGGATGGTTATAACCTGCCTTCTATCAGAGGATATTTTCCTCCAAATTTTTCCAAACCCGCACACGAAATGAGCATGGAGGAATACAACAAAGTGGTGACAGCAGCAGTAGAAGGAGTTCTGGACTGGAAAAGCAGAACCCAATTAGACATTTCCATGGTTGACAAAGTGCAGTGAGAACTAAGCTGGTATATCAGCACACATAGTTGCAGAACAGTGTTGCTTGTATCATGTGTGTTATAGGTTTGGATTTGAAAAGTGTTTCCCTTCCATCGAAGAAACTTTCATTGGGCATTGATATGATAATTGACAGCTAAGTACTTATTATGAAGATGCATAAAAGGTTGGGTTTTTTTCTCTGTACCACACGACAGTCAAAAATACTACCTTTTGATACCATGTGGCTTTATTACTTTTAGTTTTACCAGTAGAGGAAAGCACTTAAAAAGGAAAGCATAAGATTCCCACAGTGTCTTTCTGTTTCAAAGGTCCGACTTGGATGAATTGCTGCACTGAAGTGTAATTAATCGCTAGCTGCGAGATGGAACAAGGGTGACTGGCATAGCAGATAGAAGAAAAATTGTCTGCAGGATGCACAGATGAATGGGCCATGTCTGGAGGAGCATTGGTATTGTCTATCTTGTTTTCATGACACAAATTGTGTCTCCCTTTTGACTTCATCCTGAGTTCTAGTAGACAGTTTTCAGGTCGTGAGGGAGGCTGTTCCAGCATTTGCAATCACTGTATTTGATGCTGGCTTCGCAGAAGAGGTATTTAAAGTGTAATGGTAGTATTTACTAGTCATTTGTATTTCATTTCATCCTCACTTGAAAGTGTTGTTGAACTAATAAATACAACGCTCTTCTTCAGTTACTTCTGTAGGATATCAGGTGTAGTCACTTCCATCCTTGCAGAAGTTGCATGCTAAAGAAGCCACGTTTAATGTGGATTCCATTTAGAAAAGAATCATTTTTGGCATCCCTGCAGTACGTGTTTTGTGACCACGTTTTCTTTCTTAATCAGAGCTGAGAGGTTTGTGCATGTGCTATGTGGATAAAATTCTGTGTCCTATAATAATGTAGCAGTAATTTGGGAACTCTGTATTGCATTATATAGTTCCCTTGAGGTGAGACATTTTCTTCTAAACTTTCTGCGCAGCCAAGACTTGAAAGCAGCCCTTCAGCAAAGTGTAAATATCAATACAGGTAGGTTGCAAGCCAGTTCTGGTTCTGCTGTAAATATAGTCATTGAAAACATTTGGACTGCATGTGTCCCCTTAATGTGGAACAAGAGGAATAGAGTTGCATCTCAAAGCCTGGGATCTGCTTGGAGATAAACTGTCCTCAGTGCAGAGACCATAAAGCAGTTTTAGGGATGCCTTTAGAGGACAGTGCACAAGCTCCAAGTAGGGTGACTATTAGGAAAAAATAAGGTATATTCTGGGATAGGACTTCTGCATGCTGCAGCTTCAAGGAGACAGCTGTAATCGAACCTTTCTGAGACCACAGAGCAGGGCAAGGGGAGAAGCCCAGAGGTGATCCAAAGTTGTCTCCACCAATCTTGACATTCTCTGGTAAGCAGCAACAAAAGGAGACCAGAACATAACCTGGAGAGCTGGGTGTCTGTGCTGCAACAAGAAAGACTATAAAATCCATTGCCTTGGATTGTAAACTTAGGCATTTTAAGCATAAACAACCCACTGCCTACCAACTGCTTAGGTCAAACTTAGGGCACTTTGCTTCCTTAAGGTAGAGACTGCATAACAGCTCCAATGTCTTCCCCTGTGGAATGCAGTGTAGCTGCTTGCCATACTTAGTGTTGGATGATGTGTCAAACCCCTTGATTCAAACAATATTCAGGGTGTAATTAGCATTGTCTGCAATGTTCTAGTATTAACTGTCATAAGAAATATTACTGAACATCTTACCTGTGTTAAAATCTTATTCACATGCTTCGAACCTCCCTCCCAACACTTCTGTTGGCTGTAGAAGAAAAGTTTACTTAACAAGTAATGCATGTCTGCATGTATGTATACATATCACAAATACACAGACGTTTGATTCTGTACTTTTTAACTTTTCTGTGTGCTTTTTGTACATTCTGTGCTATTTCGTTTATTTCAGTGTGACTTACTGGGATACTGAACACTTCATCTCCTTTGTTAGGTTTTTGTAGTATTTTTACATTTTTAATTGAAAGATGTGGGGGCCTATGTAGATTCTTTGTCATGCATATGAGCACATCATGCAGGCTTACTTTATTCTATCTCCAGGAGTCTTGTTTTAAGTGTTTTGTGTCCTTTGCTTTTTGCGCATGTGCTAAATCACATACATGATGCTTTTTTTTTGGTTTTGTGGACAGATGACTCCCAAACTCTTGAGACCCTTTGTGATTCCCCTTGTCATTATGAATACTTATATCAATGTATATTTTTAGAGGTATTTACTCTGCTTTATGTATTGGAGCAAAATTAATTTGAAATACTCTTGGAGAGCATGCACAAGGTTTTGTTTATGTTGCTACCATGGATTTTCATTCTTATTTCATTTAATTAATACATTTTTGCCCAACAATAATACTGAGTTCTTCACGTTTAGTGTCAGATGTTTTTGTCTTAGTCTTTTTCAAGGGTATTTTGTCCAACAAACTTAAGTCTTTGCTGTTTTAAATTGATTTTCAGAGTAATTCTTGGGTATCTGTTACATTGTAAAAATACTTGTTGTTTGATTCTGAGGGGAAAGAGTGGGAAGGGGGAATTTCTTAGGACCCATAATAATAGTGAAGTTTTGGTTTAGCCTGACCTCTGCTGGGTAAGTCTTGGACTTGGCTCTTCCTCCCTATCCCAACACAGCACTGCTCTCCTTTTGTATGGTCAGTGACCTGTCCATGACCAGAAATTCAAGTCTTGACTCTACAAGCACAGATTCACCTAAATTCAAGTACCTGATGTGCAGGTGAGGAGAGGATGTCCTTCTATTCTTATTGTGATTACTTATTTTTTATTGCAGTTGGGCACATAAAATAAAGCATTGTAAATCCTGCAAAGCCTTAAACTCTGTATACTGAAAGAGAAATAAGATGCAAGAGAGATGGAAGTGTAAAATATATGCAGAATGAAATATTCTCCTACATTTTATACTGCCAGTAAATTCTGTCACTGAAATAATAGTGCAGCAAAGAAGAATCCAGATTATTAACTATTGTGTGCAAGAGAAACATCACATTTTAATTTGGGGAGTATGGAATAAATCATCCTTTGGGAGCCCGGGAGCTTTTATTGCCTCTTTTTGCAGAAGAGCCATTACCTTCCCAATCCCTGTGTGGAACAGCTGTGTTAAAAACAACTTCTAGAAATGATACAGAAACTGAATTGATTTTTGTTTAAAAAATATCAACAAGGCAAAAAGAGATAGGAGTGATTCTTAACCTTCGGTCATTCAACCATTGTCTGATAATGAGACCTTCTGTGTGTGTGTGCACTACAGAGTGTGGATATAAATGGAGAAAACTGTTGGTATGAGAGGGCCTGTCCACTCTGAAATGAATAGTCCTGTCAGCAGCGAGGATGTAGGATGTTGTTTAGCATTTAGGTCACCCCTTTCTAGTGTTTTGATGTTAGTCTCTGTTTTCCCAAGACTTTGGGAGAGCAATGGGAATTGCCTATCTGCCTCCCAATCATTGTGGCTACCAAAATCTCCAGAACTGTCCTTCACCTAGTGGCAGGTGAAGTCCCTCATGACATCTGCAAGGCGAGACTTAGTAATGTTTGCCTGAGGGTTGTTCAAGACAAAGGTGGGTTACAGACTTAATACCTGTCATAACTAAGGATGGGAAAAGGGAAAAAATGGAAATGTGGGGTACCATATTCTCTCATGTCAGCTTGACTTGACTGAACAGTGCTGTAAGGGAAATGGTGTGCATTCGCTGTTGTGGCACATGTTCAGTATGGATCTGTGCTGGGTGGTGGGGATGTAAGTGATACTTGTTTTATGAGGTGTTATGGAACTTCGAGAACTTGTTAAAAGCTGTGGCTATAACTTGCTGATCTTTTTTTTTTCCCTGAGAACTGACACCTGGAGACTGTGAAACTAGCTTGATTTCTTAACAAGTAAAAACACTGGAAGGAAAGGAAAACCTCAAAAGCCTTTGAGGTTAATTCTAGCTGCTTGTACTCAGTTGTATTTTTCTTTAAATATGTAAAGTAAAGGATGTCCTAGTGCATGGGGAAATAGGGCTTCTCATCTCTAACTAAGCTTATATTTCTTGTGTGGAGGTACAAGCTCTGCTATGAAGACAATGGAGTTCATGGAGGTGAAGTGTAATACCTGGTTGTGTATTCTCAGGAGACATTATGCCTGTGTAACTAAATGTATAACAAGAAATAGAGATTGGTAACCCATGGAGGCAACCACTGGAAAATTAATCTATCTCTCAGGTAGATTACATGCCTAGACTGGGAGAGATAATGGGTAGATATTAACAGGATTTTGAGCTAATTGCTGACACAGAGCTGGTTCCCTTTCTTTCTTGACTTTGAAGCTTAATTACATCCTGAAAGTGGACCAAGAAAGAAAAATAAAATATTAAAAACCCTCAAAACAATCCTACAGTCCCCAAGCCTCACCCACACCCTCCAAACCAACAAACAAAAACAGAAAACAACCAAACATCCAACCCCAAAAAAAGTTTTTGAGAATCAGTTTTGAATACTGGGTTGTGGCAATGAATTGAAGTGCTGCTGCCTGGTAGGAATTCTGACTTCCTCAGTAAACTGGGTAGAAATGTTTCCTCTCCGCACCACCAGGTTATCCCGTGATTTGGAGTGCTGAGCAGCATTTGGAGGCTGTGGTTTCCACCCTGCTTCCAGTCCTGGCATATTCCAGGCCAGCAGCAAAGGCCTGTATCCAAACAGATGCTTGGAAAATGTGTTCAGGATGCTCAACCTATTTAGCAGTGGTTTTCATGTGCCACCCACAAAAGGCCATACCTTCATTTCCCATGGCCAGGTGAAGAGCTTGTTAGTTCTGTCTCTTTGGTCTGGATAGCCAACGGTGCTGATGCTTGTTTGCTTGTAGGTCTACCCTGGTCATAGACTTGTCCAGTTTTGCATTGAAGGAAAATAATTTTCTAGACACCTTCCCCTTTAAAATCCAGGACTTCATAATGCATGGTATCAGCATCTACTGGGAAGCCCCTCAGGATAGGGCTCTCTCTCACACTTTTTACTTTAAATCTTTTGTTTGTTTGCCTTTTATCTTAAATTTTAAAAAATCACATCCATTTCCTTAATGCTGTAGATGTTTTTTCTCTCATGAGTTTAAAAACTGTGTTTTTTCTTCATAACTGTTTAGATCCCTTCCTGCTTCCCCTCCACCCCTGCTTCCTTCATTTTCCATCTCATTCTGGAAGAGCATTTGCCCTTTCTCATTATATCATATGTGCTCTTTTGCTGTCCCCCATCACTATCAGCCCTCCCTCCATCCTTTCAGGCAGGATAAAGCACACTTCTAATCACCTGTACTTTATATCTTCTTTCTGAATCTTAAGCACAGCTTTTCTGATCTCTCTGTGTGTTCTGGAGCAGAACATGCCAGGATTGGGACAGGGTGAGGCTGAAAGTAAAATCACTGAAGCAATAATTGAGAGTCATCTTGAAAGTAAAAAGTTATCTTTGTGATTCATTATCTTCTTAACAAGAGCTGGAAGGTTCTTTCCATGTTTGTACATTTAAAGTGCTTGCATTTTGAATGAGCTCAGGAGATTATTTGAAGATGTAAGGTGCTGGCATGAGAGTTTCAAATGCACTGTTCAAGCATATTTATGTGCTTTGGAGTTGGGCATTTGTCGCATCAAAACATTTAAACTGCTCTCTGTTTTTTTTGTTTTGTTGGGTTTTGGTTTGGGTTTTTTTTCCTCCTTTTAAAGGGGTGCAAGGGGGTTAGTCAGAGAATAGGGATAATGGCTTTAACAAATGGAAATAGTTTGTGTGAATAATTCCGGAAGCACGTCCTCATTCAAGCATTATTAGAAACACATTTTAAATCACTTCCACCCATACTTTGTTGTGTGCATCCTTTGGGTTGGCACAAAATTAACTCCCAGTATAAGGAATTCTCTTTCTGAAGAGATTGCATGGCAACATGTGTGGTACTCCTGAAAGATCATAATTTTCTTTCCCTTTTTTTTCCTCTTTTTTTTCCCTTTTCACATGCTCAGAATTTACCTGGATTTTTGTGGCAGCTTTCTACGAAAGTACAAAATCCAGTTAGATAAAGCAGAAGTTCAGGATGAAGTTTCTAGCTAAAATCCTTTTCTGCTTCTGAAAGTTTACCTGTGTCTTAGTTTACTGCACTTTCAAAAAGTTTGTGCTACTTTTTAATGGACATTTTATTTTTTTCAGCTAATAGCTGGTTAATGAATAGCCCTGACTGTTGCAAGGTTACAAGAATGATGCATCCAATACAAGAGAGGCATGGGGACATTTCCAGTGGTATGTCTACCTTGTTTTGTGAGACACTATTTATCATTAAATTGACATTTAAACCAGCTGGTGTTAGGTGCTTCACTTTGTGAGAGGCAGGAATTATGTCATAAGACTTGTCTCTTTTACATCTTGGTAATAGATAATGAATATTAAACGATGCTATTAAGGATCTGGACTCCAGTAAGAGGCAGTAGTAAGACTTGCAGATAATGTACTCTTGAGAACAGAGCTCAGGTTCTCATCACAGAGATGACAGACAAATGCCTGAATGTTGTGTCCAGGTTTCAAGAACGTGTACACCAGTTGAATCCTCTTTTCACAATTCTTGTTTATTATTGCTATTTGGTATGTTCACGAGCAGTGAGAAAATGACAGCTTTTCATGGGCTTTGAGCGTGGACGAGCTTTGAGACAAACCCACAGCAGATCTTTGAAACGGTTTGGGAGCTTTTGCCATGCAGGAACCAAAACTTGTTTTTCCAGGGTATTTTTGTATGCTTTAGAAATGGGTGATACAGAATGCTTAGTATGATTTGTTCACTTTCAGAAAGGTTACCCTTCCTGATCCCTTGAATATCAAAGTAGGAACGAACTGAGGGCTGGTAGTCCCTTCCTACCTAAATGCTTGGTTAGGTGCTCCAGATCTTATTCCCAGGAGCAAATTGTCTGTTCCTGAGACTCCCACCTCATTCAACTGAAGTTGCTTAATCTGCAGCATTGTACCAGGTCCAGCCTGACCTGAAAAACCCTGCTAGCTCCACATTCTTCCAGCAGCAAACCTTTGCTGATAAGCTTGACAGTGTCCTTCTGAGCTGATAAGCAACTTGCAAGGTGGGGAGGATGAAATCATGCTCTAGACAACATTGCCATTCTTGTTCCTTTGCTTGTGGCATGATGTTATCAGTTCAGAATCAAGATTTGAAATTAAAAATAAACATTTTCAAAGCAGTCCTACTGCCCTGCAGGGGTTTCTCTTAATGCTTGCTCCTTTGTAGCCTATCTTCCAGGTATTCAGATGCTGCTCCAGCTAACATCCTTCCCACAGCTGCCTTCTGGTAGGGGCCTGATTCTGAAGACAGAGGCACTTGGGGTCTTTGAGTCTCACCTCTTGCAGCTGCTGCAGGTGACTGTTAAACCTTTCCATTTTGGAACCAGATTTTGTCCCCACTGTTCCTCTTAGAAGACTGTGCCATTACTCACTGCTGTCATGGCTACCAGTATTGGTCTCAGTTCCAGTCTCGATTTTCTGTTTGCTGAAACTGCTGTTTCCTGGGTGATGCATGGTGAGTGTCTCCCCCAGTGCTGGCTGACTTGGATCCTTACTGTTTGTTCTGCCTAAATGCACAGCTTAGCTTAAGGAGTAGTAAACTTCTGTGGTGCAAAACTAGGTATTTTTTAAGGTTTACACTTTAGGTTAGAAGAAGAATTCTTGAGGCAGTGACATTAGATACTGACTTAGTTTTTGGATAGAATCTGTTCTGTAGTATATCAACTGTTTCCTTTTGGTTTCTTTTCAGTTTGTTTTCTCTGTGAGTAAGATGGACAAGATCTCTGTCTCAGACTTAAAATATTCCTGCTTTCTTCTTGAAACATTTCTTCAAGCTTTTTTTTTCTTCTTGCATGCATGAAGTACTTAATGCCCTCCATCTGCATAACAGTGTTTTGTATATAATTCTAAAAACTCCCTTAGGACTGTAGACTTTTTAAAATGGAGCAATTTAAACATTTTCCACACAAATGGGCACTTGGGGCAAATGTCATTATGAAAATCGTAAGAATATTTGTTCGATATTTTCACTGGTTTTTGTTTGTTTTTTTTTTTCTTTTAAGACCTGCCTCTCCAGTCACAGTGGAAATTGCAAGTCAGAGAGAGTCAGCATGATTTATATTTGCTGGCAGAGCAGTGAGAAGTTTGTAAGGCTGGGAAGGTAGACATTAAAAAGAAAGAGAAACAATAGACAGTCTTCTCTGCTTCAGTCAACATGGTGCAGGTGTTGAGGCTGATGTAATGCTGTTGCTGCTTTCCTACTCTGAGCTGTACATACATATTTATAAACATATGCAAATCAATCAAGACTTGTGTTTGTAAGATAAATTAATAAAACACAGATTGAGGTGCAGAACAAGGCAAAAATGCTTCAATCCTGCTCAGACTAATGAAAGTTTTCATTTGAAAGTAATATGTTAAGATTCTCAAATTTCACATGAGGAAATACATGATACTGGATATTCTTGTAAGGACATATGTTGAAACTTGTTTTATAAAATTTGAGGCTTGTGTACAGCTGACTAGTAGACAGAGGCTCTATTTTGTGGAGGTTTTGGGATTCTAAGGAAATCGTTTTCTGATTTGAAACAGAGGTCCAAAGTAGACAGATTTCATGTGGAAGAAAATCCAAAACCCAGTATTTTTAGATCACATAAAACACTTAATTCCAGCAGGATCAGACTGGTTTGTTTCAAATTTGACTGTTTAAGTGTTTTAATATTGCTCTACCTAATGCAGCCTTTCAGAACAAACTAATTTGAAGGGAGAGAAAGAAACACTTCTTGCAGGAATGCCGTAACAGGAAGTTCTGACATTTGTCAAAATATTTCTCCCTTTTTCTAAAATTAATATGTAAAAAAGTATGGTTTTCTGATACATTTCAATATCAGTGGAATTGTATTCTACACAGTAGGATGTCTGCCATTCTTTGTGACTATGTCATCTGTGTTTTGGGGAGATATTCCAGCAGTGGGTGGAGAAACGCAGGATTCTTCCTGCCTTCTGCATGTTATTTTCCACTGGAATGGTCAGTATCTGATGTCTAATACACCATATTCCTTGGCAAACTCAGTTATTGCAGGTGATGGTTTTTACCAAATCTTTGGAACTACTGGTGAAAATGGGTACATGCTGTCCTGTAAGAACTATCTTTAAAAACATTCTTGGAATGTGTGCTTGCTACTTATATCCTTGTTTATTCCAGCTGCGTGTCCTTACTTTGTTCAAGTCTTGATGGTCTGTCGGACATGACAAGCAAAAGCTTGCTTTTGAAAAACTGGCCCTTTGTAGTTGCAACCAGTGCTGATAGACCTGAACCCAGATGCCATGAAAATGAATGGAATTTAGTAAGCCTTTTTCAAGCCCTTTGAAAATTCCAGCTGTCACATGGACCTGCTGTCAGGATGGTGACTGTGTCAGTCATTTTAGTGGTGAATGGCCATATTACCATGCAGTTTTGTGATAACTGAGCAGTTCTTACCTGTAACTGCTGGCTCCCAGAGCAGGAGGTCCTGCTTCTCCATTGCCTGTGGCATACTGCCTCCTACTTTGCCCTGAGGCGGGACCTCTTCTGTCCTAACAGGGCAGCTAGTCAGAGTTTGGCATAATTTTTTTTTTTTTTTTTTGACAGGACTAGCCTTCTGCTAGGTTAGCTCCCTAAACTAACTCATGAGAGCAGATCAAGCATTAGGTTGGGTAGCTCTGTTGTGCAGTTAGGCATCTATGATGAATGCTTTGGCAAATGATGACTTGTCTGTGCAAGGACTTTCATTTTCCCATGAACAAAGGAGAAACACCACAGAATACCACCAGCATGGTGATGGATTCCTCAGGCCATCTGAAGTAGCAATTATGATATCCAACAGTATTTTCCAGATTTTCTCGTAAGGTTTTAGCACAGATGAATACATAATTTCCATCATGAATCTGATATGAGTGTTTCAAGGACAGTATGGGTATGCTTGGTCTTTTTATTTCCTGTTTAACCCTATAAATGAAAGATTTCTGGAATGGGAGATGCCATTTTGCATAAACTATTCAATAAGGTTTTCTAGATACTTAATTTTCAAAATAAATGAAAAAAAGTCTAAGGGGGCCAAACTTATATCAAGGATATGGCAGGTACTAGGGGCTGTAATGGCAGGCCAGAGCTCTCTCTGACCTGGTCAGCTCTGTTAATGTGAGCTGAGTAACTGCTGAACCACACTGTTCAACACAGACCACAAAAACTATGTGAATGGTCAGTGAGCTTTCCCACATGGGCAGTGTGAAGCCAACCCAGATACATTTCTGTCAGTTCCAGTCACAGCACTGAATGCAGCTGTCTTGTGTAGCTTTCCAACATCTTGACCATCCACTGCTTTTGAATCAAAGCTGTTTTCCTGGTGCTGTTTAGGAACTAGACTAGCCTTCAGGAGTTACTAGTGTAGGGGTATGCTAGATCTGTCCTGGAGCTTTTCCTGGTGGTTGGAAGAATCCAAGTGTACTGCTTGAGGAACTCCTGGAGTTCTTACTGGTAAGCGTAGGGTCTCAAATTTGGTTCTTGCTGTAATTAATTTGCTTGATGATTATTGGTTCAGTTCAGGTTGACATTTTTAAACCAGCATCTGAGGGGGTGAGAAGTTGGAACAAATTGAGTACCTAGTCTAGTTTAATTTTTGCCATAGTCTTTCCTATTTAGCAGTGAAGGAGAAAAGAGCAAAAACATCTGTAAGCTTACAGCTTCAGAATTTTAGTATCTGGGGAAATCCTGTATATGGAGGTAAAAGTTAGATGATTCCAGGATTTCAGTTAAAAGAAACAATGTGGAGAAAGCTAAGGAATCCTTTGCTTTCAGATACTGTGGAAATATGTGAGCACCAGATTATTTTGTTATTTTCTTGAAATGCGAACAAGATATGCCAATAGAAATTATGGCTATTGATTATAGGCTTATCATCCTCAAGCTAATAATCATGGCACATAATCTATGGTTTGTGCAATTTGGTTGAGCAGTTGCTAGTTTAGCTGTAAGCTATTGTCGGTCAGCTTGTTCTCCCTCGTTGATTGCCAAATTCTTCCTCCTGTACTTGAGGGAAAAGGGAATCATAAATGTTTAATAACTGAATGTGTGTGGTTGGTCCCAAAGTCAGACACCAAAACTGATAAAATGAGCTTCTTTTTTTTTCTTCTTTTTCCAAAGGAAATTTAAAAATAGCAATAATTGATGAGTATGTAAAACTGAAGATTGCAAGGAGGAAGTGATCTTATTGCTTCCATGGCCTCACAGGTAATGATTGTATCTGAAACATGTTGACTCTGTCTGAGCTTGGCTGTGAAGTCCTTCAGGCAGTGCCAGTCTTCCAGCTCTTGTAAAATGCCAGACACAGCTGTTGTCACCCACTAAAGAACCATTTCCTCATATTTGACTTGTAAAGAAAGCAAGGATGTCAGTGGCATTAGTGAAGGAAATACAACTGCCAGCATGTAAAGGTCCTGAAGATTGTAGCTTCTATGCTGAGTCTTGGCCTGGGATTTCCTGGATGTCAGAGGTGCATGATCATGGGAATCTGCTCTTGCTTTTTTGTACTGCCTGGCATGGGGAAATTGGATTCATAGAAGAGTTTTTTGGTTGGTTGGGGTTTGGTTTTTTTCCCACTCAGCTTTGTTTATTACGAAAGGGCAGTGCCAGTGGTCCTGTGGATATTGTGTGTGCATTTCCAGTGTGTAGTTGCAGGGTGAGGAAGATCCTAGCACTTGTGCTGCCATCAAGTAGTTCTCAGTCTTGCTTAGAGGGGTTGGCAGTTGCCTTTCAAACTTGATATTACTCTGCTGAGTTACTTTCTTATCTTTTTTTCATTGTTCAAGTGGAAAGTTTCTGTTTCATTCACTTTAGCTCTAGTAATGGTTTGTATGTCAAAGTTTGGAATTAAAGCATTTATGCAGCTTCCTGAAGTAATTAAAACAATGAGTGAGCTCATAAAAAGAGGAATATTGAAATTCAGGCTAAATGAGTGGTTAATTGGCTGCTAGTCCAATCTCAGCTCCCTCTGTGCCTGAGCACTGGAGGAGGATGAGGTCATGGTGCTGATTCTTGACCACAGCATGCTGCAGACCTCCTGTGTCTTACCAGTGTTTCTCCAGCTGTGTCCCAAACACCAAATTACTGTGACAGTAATACTGCTTTAGCTTTCTCCTAAATATCCATCAGCTATGTGTGGGTAGGCTGCCTGTGTTGCTGATGCTTGTGGACCATGAGACATACCAGCCCTGAAAACTAAGATGTCCATTTACACTTGTGAAGAAAGCCATCAGCCCTTCAGAGCAAAATTCAAATTCATTCTTAGGATCCACAGCAGGCACTTATTGTTACCCTGTGATTTGCCTTCATAAACTAATTCTCCTGCTTGCTTTTGATGAAACCAAGGGAGATGGAGAATGTGGTTTGATTTAGCTTTCTGATTTGCTCTGTAGCCGTGGTTTTCAGTATGTGTTCTGATCACTGTTTTTACAAACCATATTTTGGTCATAAAACCTTCTGCATCCATTAAAGATAGAGGCAGTGGATCTTTTTCTACACTTCCCTTACAATTGTCCTTTAAGACAATAACTGCCTTCTAAATATACGTGGCTAATCAGCTGAAGTTTTTGAACAAGTTCAGACTCTACCCCAATAGCAGCCAGAGGGGAGTATTTTGCTGTTGGTCCTTTGCTTGACCCCCTTAAACTCTAAAAACAAAACAACAAAAGCCTTGTATCAGTCATAAAGCCATGTTGAATTGTAAAATTGCATAAAATACTTGATGGCTATTTTAAAGTACTTTTGAAGTGGGAGGTGATTTAGTTGCAGTGGCCATTCAGATTTATTTCTGACATCAGCAGCACACATCCCATCACACCAGTGCCCTCAGGAGGCAAAGGGGTTTTCATGTTTATACTGCTTTTTTGGAGTATCAAGCCCCCACCACTGTGCCCTCACTTCAGGTAGTGCCCTCACTTTCTTTTGAGGACAGAGTAGATGAATGGGATGGAAATCTGTTTTACCATCGTGTAAAATCAACAGCCTCAAAAACACAAAGCCCCACGACCTCAAGGCCGAAGAAACCAATCAATAAAAACCCCCTTATTTTATTTTTGTTTCTGAGCTCTCCCTCTTTGGGATTTTCTGGACGTTCCTGAGGCAGCAGCACACAGGGGTGCATGTCCTGTGGGAGTTGCTCATGCATCCAAAATGGCTGGGACGCGGGTGGCCTTTGCTGAAGGAGAACACTGCGATGGGTTTTGGTTGAAAACGTCGTGCAAAGGTGGGAGTAAGGCCCCATCTTCCGACTGGGCGCATACTGCTTTTTCTCCCTGTTTCGGGGGCCCTAAAGCGTTGGCAGCTTTCCGTGAGGGGTTCGGGAAGGGAGGTGTAGGGAACGGGCCCCGCGTTGCCATGGCGGCGAGCGGGCTGCCGCGCCTCGGCGCTGCCGGAGGTGCCGCTCGGTAGGTACCGCGCCCCCGGGGGCCGCCGGGCCGGGCCGGGCCGGGATGGGATGGGCGGTCCTTCCCCGTTTGGCTCCGTTGCCCGCCTTGCTGCTCGATAAAAGCTTCGTCAGCAGCACGGGCGGTGGGAGGCTGTGTTGTACTCTCGCCTCGCCGGAGGGCGGGTTGTGCCGGCGGGGCAATGCTTCCCCCGGGAGGCGCGGATGGTGCCTTGCCCTGGGTACTCGGGCTTAGCGCGGGCTGGCTGCAGCGGGCCGCTAGGAAGTGACGGTGCCGGGAAAGGCTGAGCGTCTCTGCAGCGTTTCGGGTGCGCGGAGGCGGCCGGGGCGCCCCCGGCGCTGGCAGCGCACGGCGCGGCTGAACGCGGGGGTTCGTGTCTCACGGCACGGCTCAGCCCGGCCGCTCTCGACAGCCCTAGAAAGCTGCAGAGCTGAGTGGCAAAGCGAGTAAGTCTGGTCTATCTAAGCACTTCCTTTGAGGTTCTTCAGTGCTACTGCTGGAGGGCAAAAGAAACAACGTTTTTAAATAGGTTGCAAAATTTCAAAGCGTATTTAAAACACTGTGAAACATCTCGTTAGTCCGTCTGTGTTGTTTCTTCTCAGCATTTTTAATAGTTGTCCTGCTGCAACATAGAAATATAAATTTTCCAGACTGGTGGGTGAGGCTCCAGGTGAATCTGCAGATCTGCCCACTGTTTTCTTCCAATTCTAGAATGGAAATTGGTATTAGTGCCTACACTCATAATGCTGAAAGTATCTCCTTCCATCTTCTGTAAGCTGCAAATAGGGCCTTACTCAAAAATCTTCCTGAAGTTGCAAGATACTCTCACGCTGTACAATTGCTTGTACTGGTTGCATCACAGGTCAGATTGAAAATTACAAGCCAGGCTGTTTTAGGATTTTTAGATCTTAATCTAAAAATCTGGGACAGTCCCTGACAGATAAATTATGCAGACATAGTAACCTGATGTATTGGACCTGCTGCGCCTGTGAGGTAAGACTGTATGCATATAGTAGCTAGTTTCCAGACATCAGGAAGCCTGAGTTTCCAGGCATCTAGAAAAGTGGGCAATTACTTCAAAAATATGGGAAAAGCCTGCATGTGCAAGTGTGCATGTGTCATAGGATTTCTGTGAATAATGTAGTAACTGTTGTCACCCAGTATCATCCTTCCTTTCATCCTTCCTTTCCCCAGCAGACTATAACTCTTTAAAAGCTGAAAATAATTTGGGCTCTGGATAGTTATGGGAAAGCCACAGTCATTCCTTGAAAGGCTAGGAAGCATTCATTTGGTGATTGTATTTGTGCTATCCTTGATTTGCTCCATGGTGGGGAAGTGGGTGGATAAAGGTTTTGGAATAGTTTCAAACAGGTTCTGGAATTCTGTATTTTACAAAACTTTGAAACAGAGTATTCACTGGGAAGTAAACCAGATATTGTTGAAAAAAATAAACCACTAAGAATATAATGACATTATTTGTACAAGTGTTTTATTCTAACAGCGATGTTTGTGGCAAAGATTCCTGTGACTGCAGACTTATTTCGCACTGAAGGTTCTTCTAAGTAGTCACTGTTTCTTGAGTTTTAATCTAGTATTTATTCTGCTGTAACTTACAATGCATATTTTTTTTCGGTCTTTGTTGGTAACATAGACTCTCAGTTTGGAATCATCTTCACAAATCCTTGTCTAAACAATAAGATGGGCTAGGGCAAGATATTTCCAGACTTCCTTTTGTATTTTTTTTCTAGTCACTTTCTGAAACTTATTACTAGCTTTGAACACTTGTGAATAAACTAACCAGCAGACCATTTGAGGGGAGTGGTCTGACTGATGTCTACCTCTGCAAAATCAAATGACTGAGGAGTCCTAAGATATGAAAGTTGTTTCAGAATTCATCTTCCATGTAATAGCTCAGGAGGTAGTGCCTGCAGTTCACTCCATTGCTTAGTTAATGAAAGCAATACCTTATTTTACAGTATTATTGAAAAAGGGTGCATGCCAGACAAAGACAATTTACAACCCATTTGTTTTCAGCATTCTCCTAATGCCCATTATTTGGAGTAAAACCCATCTCCTGGCAGACCAGCTTCTTAGTTCCTTTAATCCTGCAACAAAGTGATAATCCTTTATTTGTGACCTCATAGGCTGTTGCTACAGAGAATGCTGTGATATCAGAAAGCCAGCGCTGTGACTTCACTGTCGGTGGAAGCCACAGCTGAAGATGACCCACTCTGGAGGCCTGGGGGGCAGTGTATATCCTTTTGGTATTCTGCAAGTACTTCCTAAGGAGCAGTATCTGGCAAACAGAATTGCATAATGTCTGTCTACCTAGGTGATGAATGAGACAATCAGAGGCTGCATGTGAGGGGAAAATATGTGGTGATTATGTTTTACAAGGTAATTTCTGCCCTTGAAAGAAATTATGTTATCAGGAGGAAAAATGTCACTGGGAAGCTGCACTAGGCTTTTGCATCCTCAGTCTCCAAAGATATCTTGAAGAATACCAGAATTATATTCTCTAAAAACAAGAACTTCTTACTCTATATAGCTCTTAAGAATATAATTTTGCAACCCCCAAACTTTTCTTGGAAACACTAATTACATCGAAACTTCCGTCGAAAAATGTTTGTCAGGAGCAAGGCAAAAGACATGTAAATCACATTCAAACCTCTATGCCGTAAAGTAGACTTTAGGCTCTTGTTGGTAAACTGAAGTATGAAGGAGATGTGACCAAGACTTTCAGGTATTTCCAGATATCTTACATGCATGGATTCTTTTCGCATTTGAGTGTGAGCTTTTGTGCCATGTTCCAGAAATGAGTGCCTAAAATTAGGTGTCTTAGTAAGTCTCGACTTTAAGAAGTACCAATAATACAGCAGCACTGAATGGAAATAAAGGGAAATGAAAATCTACATCAGTTTTGAAACTCAAGCTGTGACTATTAGAAACAACATATGGCAATAGAAGCCACATTTGGCTCCTTTACTATCTCTGCCTTTTTCCATAACAGGAAGATTTTAGAGAAATAGTACTTGCAACTCTAAATGTCAGTGGTTATATACTCTTGAAGACTGAAGCTGTCAGAACCCAGAAAAAAAGTGCTAGTAGAAAGTTAATTCCTTTGTTTAAGCATTTAGTTTTTGAATGCATTAGGGAGCATATGATTGAACAACAGGAAAACATACATTTGCCTGTAACAAAATTAGTATTTTATTTTTACTATTGATTATTCCATTTTTAACTTTCATCTTTTTATGCATGATACAGAAGGTCATGCAGATGAGTTTAGCAGGATTATGCATGTACTACCAACCCATTGATAAAACTTCTGGAAGTTGTATAAGCTAAATCAGGTTAAACAAAACACTTATTCCAGAATAAATGGGTATTTACATAGGTATAATTACACCAAGATAGTTCTGACAGTAAATTAGTCTTTTAGACCAAAGCCCTGAGGTCAGTTTCTATCTTACCCCTGTTTCACAGATGCTCTCCAAATTGTGTTCTGAGCATGTGTCAAACTGGATGCTGCATAATAAATCTATGTTGGAATAAGTCAGTTAAATGCAGTACCCGAAATGAAATACCACAGTTTAAAGCAAAACTTCACACGCATTATGCATAGACTTTGCAGACCATGCAGGATGCTCTTTGGGTAGCCTCACATTTTCAAGTTCTTGTGCATTACACCATCTTTGTATGAAACTAAATGTGCATGTGTGTTTGAAGAGCTGCTCATAAAGCAGCAGAACACTTCTAAAGACAGTATTGGTGATGACATGCTTAACTGCTTTCACATGTTTTCGTTCAAACTGCCCAAACCATTAACATGCTCCCTTAGTGATGTTGCATGTGTGTATTAGTATGCACACTACTAATTTACTCTCAACTTTCTTTACTGTCCTGTAAGCTCCCGCCCTTCCTCTAGCTTTGATCTTTCGTCATAACAACTTGGTAGCAGCCATTTGGAGAAGAAGCTAAAGGTTTGTTTTTAGCTATTCTGCCTGTTCCAGACACTGGGAGGGGAGGAAGGCTCTTTCCAAGGCAGTGTAGTAGTATGCAGGTACCCTTGGCAGGAGCCCGATGCTCTGCTGGGGATGCTGCCTTTGCTGGGTCATTGGCACCTGGGCTTAGGCTTGGGGCTGCAGCCCAAGATACGTTTTTTCTTTTGGGCTTTTAATTGAGACTTTGAGTAGAGGCTTTCACTGAATCCTTTGTGTGGCAGGGGGTGAAGGTCAGCCCAGAAAACAAAACAAAAGCAAGCACGGAGTGGATGCAGAGCACATGCAGATCAGCTGTCACAAAACAACTGTCCTTTGTTCACTTCTTTCTTCACTGATACACGCAGCCATTCCCACTTGGCTTATTCCAGCAATTCTGTAGACCCTAATTTTTTTCCCAGCCTTCCTACAGCTGGAGGTACTAATTTTATTTCTTACCATTTGGTTATTATTTCTGCTTCCATTGCTAAGCATTTGGATTCTTTTAACAAGTCTTCTTTCAGAAGTAACATCTCAGATGCTGCATTGCCTGCTTTAGGAATCAAACAAAAATCAGCTCTTTCCTCACATTTCCTTTTAACCTTTCCTGTGTTCTTTCTTTCTTTCTTATATTGTTTCTTGTTTTTCTCTCCTATCTTCTTCTGCTACTAATTCAATCTTTATAGCCTAGGTTTTTGTTTAGGTAGCCTCTACATCAACTCTTTAAGACTAAAACTTGTAGCTAATCAGACAGGAAGAACAGCAGGGGTTTCAAAAAGTAAGCTTTCAGGGTTACTTGCATCCCCTGTAGATGGTTCTGGGGGCTCGTCTGTGCAGCGGTTCCAGCCTCACAGAGGGGATGGCCAGGTGAGAGGGGCATGTACCACCCCCTTCACCATGTGCAATGCCATGTTTACTGATAATCAGAAATGCTTTTGAAGCAGAGAGCCTTCTCAAGCTCTGGTTCTGACTGAGACATTTTTTACCTGTCTGAGTAGGAGGTGCCCTCAGGCCCATAAGATCTGGGTGAGTTAAAGTACTGCCTGTGGAGGTTGCTTCGTGAAAGAATATGATGGTAACTATAAGGCCTTTTTTCTTACAGCCAGGAGTAAGGAATTACAACATGGTGACAAGATATAAGGAATGACTTATTTTGTTGTTTTAATGTGTGTTAAGAGAATAACTATCTTGCTATGACATTAAATGTAGTAATTTAGAGTTTGGGTTTATAAATCCCCTATGCTTTATCTCAACATTTTTGTATATATGATTTTTTCTCCCTGTGTCCTGTGGTTACTTGTGAAATCTGTTAAAGAAATTATCTTGATTCTCCTTTTGCTAACCTTTTGGTTTAGTTCAATTAAAGTTGAGATAATCAGCAGCTCCTGAGATCATCTCAGGAATCTAGCCTTGATATCCTAGTTTAGGTCTCTCTATACTGAATAAGAGGGCAAAGAGACAACTATTTTTATGTGCTCTCATCTTTCCGAAAACTGGGTCATTACGACACTCAGGGAGCACAAGAACTCTTCCACGCTCTAGTGCTTTATAGATGCTTGGTGAAAGTCCAAAAGAAAAGTCTTGTCAAGCTCAGTTTAGTACACAGAAGAGAAAGAAGAAGGACGGCCCCTTCTGGGCCCTGGAAATGGTTAAAAGTCTTTTGTGCAGCAGGGATCAATACTAAATGTTTGGGGTTTAATAGCTATATTAAAAATCTGAAGGATGGAATGGATAATGAAGTGGTAACCCTGTCTGTCAGATCGCAGTTGTTCAGGTTCATTAAGACTGCTGAGGAGGATTTCAGAAGGGACTAGCGACAGCTGAGTGGAACAGCTGAGCAATTCTGCAGAATAGTGACATCAGCACTGTAGTATAAAGCAGTGCAGTGAGCACTGACAAAATAGTGCTTAAATTTGTTAAGTTTATGTTTTTTTAGGAGCACGATCTCTGCATGTTGCTGGAGTCAGTGGTGAATGCGTTAGATGAGTCAGGAGTGGTAATTAAAATTCTAAACTTATGACTCTAAATGAGATACGTAAGAAGTCATGCAAGAGAGGTGGTTCTGTGAAATTTGTGTAATTTTATCCTTTTGAATACTGTGTTTGGTTTTATGGCTCATGTACAGGGCAATTTTCAGATTCCTGAAATTTCACGTTAAATGACAGAGCAGTAGGTAGAGAGGTGTTACTGTTTTAACATTAATAAAACATCTGTTGTAGGTTTTAGTTTACTGCTTCCTGTAAATAAGTGCTCAGTAAAATTCAAAAGTAAAAAATATGTGAAATGGACAGGAGGAAATATTTCATCCAGGGAGTTGTTTAATTGTGGGAACCCCTGGTTCTAGGTGCTGTCATTTATTTGGGGAGGTAGGTTTTCGTTGCTGCGTTTGCTGACAGTCATACTCATTGAGATAAAAAATCAAAATATGCCAGTCCCTGAGGATCTCAAAAGAACTGTTTCTGTCTGGAATAAGGGCATTTCCCTTTAAGGTGCAGTGTACACTGATGGCAATGTGTGCAGTTGGTTTTCCAATGCTTACTCTAAGATGCTTGACAAGCATAAGGGAGGCAGCAGATTTGGTGAGCTGCTGAACTGTTGTGCCATGGCATTTCCTTTATTCCCATTCTTACAGCTAATCCCCACACAGGTGAGATCAAAGGACGGAATTTAAAAGAATTTTGATCCACTGTGGGAAGCAGGGGTCATTGCATGTACCTCATGCAGGTAGAGCATAGGGGCAGTATATACTAATATAGCTTCTTCATGTATTGAGGTGTAAAATATTTAGATTTCACTTTGAAGTATACCTTCTTAAAGGTACTCCAGCCATATTGAAAACTCTGCTTTCTACCACAGGGAAAAAAATGACCCAGTAAACTCTCAACTGCTAAGTCTTTGGAGCATCTAACCTTTTCTTTTTAAAACCACTTTGGCACTAATTTAATTGATTCCATGCCTGGCCTTTTCATCAGTTCTCTCTTCTAGCCAGGAAAAACTGGGCTGTTAAAGGCTGCTGCAGTACCATGGGATTTGTGTTCAGTGTTGCAGGTTCTTATTTTAACCTGATGTTATCTGCCAGTCATCACTATTGGTTTGAAAAGCTGTAACCACTGCAGTACTCTCTTCGGGCTGAAAATCTTTTAATGGTTACAGTAGTCAATATAAATGAGAGAGAGTGCACTATGTCTTTGGGTTGTGTTGCTAATTATCACTTCACCTTTCAAGAATTTTATCTGCTGACTAGATTCTTGCTGAATGTTTGCTGCAGCATCTCCAGCCACACTGCAAATGTGTTCTGGCTAAATTGAAGAGGATAGTGAAGAATGTGTGGTTAAGACGTTCAACAGCTGTGTTTCGTGCTTTCAGCAGTGTTTGAAAAGGAGTATTTTTCTCTGTGTTTTTACAGTTTCCACCTTATAGGAAAACATCAAGGTTTATCATTGTTTGTTAGGTTTTGTTTCTTTTGTTTCTCATTTGCTTACTCTCTCTTGCCAAACCTCCTCTAGTGTCAGATTTTTTAAATGTGTCTGTCTTTCCTTGCATTTGCTGTTTGCTGCTAGAGAACAGGCAGGTTTTGTTTTTGAGGGGGTGGGGTGTTGGTGTGGTTGATTACAATATAGTATTAACATTAGTCAAATTAATTTGATAGTAGCAGATTTCTATGAAAAAACCCCAAACCCAAACCCTCCTCCCTTCTCTTTTTGTGGTCCTAGCGACAAAATACAGAGAATTCTTCTGTGTAGTTTAAAATATCACATCCTTTACAGTGAGCTATAATTTAAAGAAGCCTCTTTTAGTAGTTGAATTCTAAAAAGACACAATTGTTTCACCTACTGGGCTTTTGAGGGAGGGAGTTGCGTTGGTTGCCTTGGTTCTCCTGTTAAGACTTGATGGTTTCATTCATAAGCTGTTTCCTGGGTGGTTGTATTAGCAAGTGTGACGCTGGGTAATGATTCTGTCCTGCATTAGGTAACACTTAGAGTACTGTTTGTTTTTCTTCTTAGGTTTTGAGATTCTTTTTTAGAATGTGGTAAGAGGAGATGCTTAAAAATGGATAACAATTGAGAAGAATTGGATGATCAAAGATCCTTAATCATATCCACAGAGTGAGATGTTAAAGATCATGATCTTGGGAGTCAAACCTAGGAATATTTGCTTCATACTTAGTTGCAGTCAGCATAAAAAAGATAACTGGAACTGCTTGTTCAGTTGTAGGGTGACAGTGAGCCACCAATAAAATACAGCTGTGGGGAGAAAAACAGGTTATAAGGCAGGGTATTTCCACTAAAAGTAAGGGAATTCCAATTTCCTGCTACCTGATGCAGGTGGGAGGTTAGCTGGAACACTAGAATATGGTGCAGAATTCTGGTTGTTGCTTTTAAAAGAGTTACATAAGCTAGAGTAAATGTAGAGGAGTCCTCTAACAGGATTAAAGGGACAGGAAGGGCAGACATACAAAAGAACACTAGAAGAGTGTGATTTTTTTTAAAGCCAATGGAAAGAGATCTGAAGGAGGGAAGGTGTGTTCTCTGCTAATACTTTGGGGTGTAAGCAGCAGGAAAAGAGAAAGGGTTTTGAACTCCTAGACAACATTAGAACAAAAACAGATGGGCATTACTTGTTGGGATTTTAATAAACTTAATATCCTGATCGTGTTTCCTCTTGTGATTTCTTAAAGAACCAGGAGATTTGTTCAGGTAAGTCAAGCGGAACTTATTAGCATACTGCAAGTAAGTTATTATTAGTGGAGCACTAATATGTCTAAATTTTTAGTATTAAGAGATTTCCTAAAGAAACATAAGTGTAAGTTGGTATCTCTCTGATGTTCCTTAATCTGATTTCTTCTGAGGCCACAGGGTTTGTGGGCTGTGTTCCTAGTGTAGTTTCTGGGTGCTTCCTGCTTTGTGAGGTTGTTTCTTGTAGAGGTGGTCAGGGATGACCAACACTGAAATTAGCTCAGTTGGTTGGAACATGGTTCCAGTAACACCAAGGTTGCAGGTTTGATCCCTGTATGGGCTATTTACTTGTGTTGGACTTGATGATCCTTGTGGGTCCCTTCCAACTCAGAATATTCTGTGATCCTGTGGTAGATGGCTATGGTCTCTGCAGCTACAGAGTCCAGTTGCTGTGCACTGATGGCTAATTTTAGCCTCTGAAATTGGGAATCCACTGTAACTGGTACAGGAGAGACTGAATTATACTCTTGATAACCTTCTTGGACTCTTTTGACCATGTTCTTTTTTAAGCTTTTTTGTTTTCTGCCATGTGTTACCACGTGTGTGTGTGTGTCCCTGTTTTAGCATATTCCTTTCCTCCTCTTGAGTTTCCCTCTCAAGTGATGTGGAAAGTGCTGTGGCAAAGGAAAGGAATCCCAGGCCCTGACTCAGGAGGACTGAAGGATATATGCAAGCTAATGTAGAGTATGCAAAGAAAGAAAATGGGGTTTTTAGATCATCTGCTTGCTTGGTGTATGATGGAGATTGATCTCAGGCTATACTGTGTTTTGTACTGGTCTATTTGGATGCATGTGCATGCATGGGGTTATACAGAGAGAAGTCTATGGTGTATTTGTACTGTACACTGTCAATAAGGCAGCTTTGTTTTAGCACCAACCTCTGTTGTGCTGTGGGGGGAGATGTGGGATGGAGGAACAGAGTAGCTGCCCTGGTTGGGAAGTGCATACAATATTTTGGCTAGGCCTTCCTCCTGTGAGGCTGTAACATCACTGCTGTAACATCACTGATGATGGCAGCATTGGTTTGTCCATCAACTTCAGCTCTTCTAAACATTTTCATTTATATTTTCCCTAGTGCTGGTCTTTCACTTTTGCCCTCTGCCATGTTTGAGGTGTCAGGTATTTCTTGCTGTTGTTAATACTGACGAAAGGACTGTGTAATGGTGCTGTAAATGGATGAATTTGAGTAAAGGCACGCCTAGGTGCATGTACACAAGATGTCTGTGCACCCTAGACACATGTGCATGCTTGGTGCATTCCAGGTAGCCATAGGCATCACACCTGCAAGAGGAATTGTCTCACTGAAAGAGCTTGCAGTTGTATCAGTCCGTTCAGAATAGCTGGGTTGGTCTTGCGCATATAGTATGGGTTCAAGTCCTAGAGAAATTTGTTAGAGAGAAAAGGTATTCAGACTGCAGTATTACCTGTAGCTTTCTTCCGCCAGTGTTTTAACTTTGGTGTTAGCAGCAAGACTACGGCAGCAAGATCTTGTGCATATGTGTGTAAACAGTGCTGCATGCACGAGCCCAGCTATTTAGCTTTCCATGAAGGTTGTCCGGTGCAAAGGGGAAGAAGATTGGAGCTGTTGTTTATACTTTCAATAAGTGCTTGTTCTAATTCACTTCTAAATTTTTCTTCATGGAGTGAGTCTTGTTTCTGTAAAGTGGGTGTGTACTTAGCAGACAGACATTTTCCAGGGACAATCCTAGGGGATCCAAACATTGTAAATGCCAAGCTGGATTCATTAGAGGTGTTGTGGCTGATCCTGCAGCTGCAGGGAAGGCAAGACTTCTGTAAAGTTGAAGGAAGATTTCCTGGAAGGAGGCCTTTCAGGGAAAACAGAAATTGTTGACTGTGTGTATAGCAACCCCCCAGTTTTTAATGTTGAGATTATGGCTACCGTGTAACTACCAGTGTAGCAAAGCATCCCGTTAACCTTACACTTGTAAATTAATCTGCTGTATGGCTTTGCTGCATAACAACCTCCACAGACCTGTAACCACAAGTGATGTTTGTTAGTTGTATAACCCAGCTATTTACTTGTCTTCGTAAAACACAAAGACCTTTTAGGCTTGGTTGGACTCTTTCACTGCCAGGGTTGTTGTAGGGCCAGGGCTTGCATAGGGAGGTGGTGACTTGTATTTCGTTCAGTCCTCCTAAGCACCTGGTGTGTTCATTTGAGGGAACAGCTAGGAGAACTGCCTGTTCCAGCATAGCACAGGTGAGTCCTAAAGAGCTGTGTTTCAAAATTTTATGGATTATGTGCCTTCTATGCTTCAATATGCATATTTCAGAATGCTTGGAATGTAGGAACTTTTAAAGAAATGTTTTGTGGCAAGACTCCCTTTTTCTTTTTGCACCTCCATTTTGGCATATTGGTGTGATTTTGATGATGAGGTCATGACTAAAGTAGTTTTTTTTCAGTAAAGGCAATTTTAAATGTTTCCTTCTTTTAAAAGAAAATCTCCAAACAACTGAAAATGTTCCTATGGAACAGCAGCATCTGTCTCTCATCTCACACATTATTCCTATTTCTTCTGTGTTTCCTTGATGATATAGCTTAGCATATCCTCACTAAGCCAAGGAAAACCTAGCACTGGGAATGAGATCCTGACACAGTGACCTCGTTCTGAGCATTACCTTCTTTGTCAGTGGTAGCAGAAGCTGAAGCAGCTCTGCTGGCCCTCAGCACCTGGAGCAGTTTGACATTTTCTGTCTGGCATGGTTTCAGGGCTCACTTTGTTTTAAGCCCAAATGGTGAATGGGATAATGAGAAAAAAGCTTACAAGAACTTGTCCACTGCTTCTAATTTTTTGATAAACAGTTCGCAGCAGCACAACTTTGATCTAGTGTACAGCAGAGCTGCTTGTTACATTTAGATCTGCAGCATTCTTCAGGACTGACAAAGGAGAGTAAATCTTTCTTTTTAATCAATAGACCTACAACTGGTAAGTGTCATGATAAATAGTGAATAGTTTAAGAAAATACTGATCTGTGTAAGTGTCTTTGTGCCCACAAATGTCTGTGCATTTATGTTTCTGTGTATAGGGGGAGTTGTGCATTACATCAAGAAGATATGTTAGGGGTGATTTTTTTTTTATCTTGATGAGAGGGTTAAAGCTTTAGCTTGTCTTTGCTAATGCATGTAAATAGCTTTCTTGTCCACTTAATGAGAAGGCTGGCTTGTTATCCTGTACAATGCAGCTGGGCACTGTTCCAGAAGCATAGGCACTTCATTTCAAAGACAAAGAAGCCAGCGCAGACACAGGGAGAAACCTGGAACATTGCGCTGTGGATTTTTTCAGAGCGATGACTCATTTCAGTTCACAAAGGATTCTGGGCAGGGTAGTGAGAAGTCAGGTTGGCTGATCCATTCCTATGACTTCACTTTGCAGAGAGCCAGGGAGAAGAGGAGTGACACTGCAGAATCCTGAGGCACTGCAGTGGAGAGGTGCTTTGCAAAGACTGTGAGTGCCTTCGGAACAGGGGGTGGTATCAGAATGTGATTTCAGCCATTCCATGGAAACCGGGCAAAGAGAGAGATGTTTTCAAAACACTGTGTGGGAGTTATATTTGTAGTCCCTTTTAGATTCTTCTCCACCTCCTCTGTAATTTCTTAACCATTTATTTCTCATGCTTATGTGAGAATTGTGTGAAATAGTGTTCCTTTCAGTGGACCTGCATAGATAACTGCATTTTTTTTTCTTCAGTGTGTCCCTATTTCCTGATTTAAGAGGTGGGTGTTCAGCATATTCATGCCTAAAAGCCTGCTTTGTTTTTCTTCTTTCAGGTCCTGTGGCACTGACCTGTGCTGCATTCAGCCACCTTCCACAGTGGTATAAAGCCCCAATATGCACATTGTTGTTACATCACAGCTTCTCTGGATACTGTACTGGAGCATGGAACCAGACCATAGGGGTTCAGGTAAGTCCCCCTTTTTTAACATATTGTGTGCCAGGAATATAGACATGGACATTTATTAAAAAATGCATTTGAAAAGTACTGTTTGGGGAAACACATTCTAAAGCACACAATATATTAAAAAAACACAGTCGTCCTCGCCCCCCCCTTCCCAGGATAAGCAATGCTACAGAAATCTCCTCAACTGAATCCTCTGGGAAAGTTCCATGCTCCAGCAGAAACTTTTTATGATCATAGTTGTAACACGTGCTGGGATATCACTTTGGATCAGGAGGCAGCTGGCCACAGGACATGAACAAAGAAAAGGAAAATTAAATCACAGGAATGAATGCGTGTAAGATGAGTCTGCTGACTGTGGGTAATTTAGCACCTGTTTCTGAAAGTTAGTGCCACTTGGTGAACCTGGAGATCATGATTTTAGCTACGTCTGAATGATTAAAAAGATCAATTTACATAGTTGAAGTTAATAACTAGCAAGGAACTAGAACTTTGTTTAGGTTTGTTATATTGGTTATACTAAGTTTGACTTGTTTTCTTCAGGCTGTATAGATTTGGAGTGGTTGCTTTCTTGGAAGTGTTCATTATTTATTTTGGTGGGTGTGCATTTCAGAGATGCCGAAGGAATTTGCTGGTTAGTGAATGAATGTATTACTGCATTTGTTGAGCCTTTGTTTAAGCTGTTCTTAAACAGGAATAAATGGAAAAATCTTTATTGTATTTTTTCATTGTTGTTATCAGTCCTCTGGTATATGTAGCTGTCCAGTAAACACAGCCTGCAGGTTATTTCATAAAATACTCCAGGAATTGTAGCTTAAAAGGAGGATTTAGGCTGTGTCTGAAAACAGCACAAGCAACATTTCTTCTAATTTTCTTTGTTTCCAGTTTTGCCAGTGAAATGTGATCTTTTCTGTGTTAGCATGCTAGTGCAGATTCAAGGTATTTCATGGTAATCTGGTTAATACCAAAGAAATCTACATATTCTTCCTTTTCCCTCCTGTTGTTCAATCAAATGGGAACATCTAGCTTAAAATGGTAATTATATGTCCGTGTTGTGAATTCGCATCAGAATAGGTTTGCTACATCTATGTAAAAATTCTTTAATTAGCATAATTCAGTCAAGATGGGGTTTGGGGCAAAAAGGGGTGATTGTGCAACCGGGGCCAGACATCTAACTTCTTCAACATCTGTCCCTTCATTAAGTAAATCTGAAAGTGTACTTCTTCTAGAAGAGACTTTTTGCTTACAGTATTCTTGGGAAAAAATGATAATATTCTAGGCCCTCTTTTGCCCATTACAAGTAGTTTTGTTTGAAAATTACCTTTCTGTAGTTCTTCCCAGGGTGAAATCATAGACAAGTGTTGATCAGAACAGCTGTTGGCAAGAAAATTTTTGTGGGGGATTTCTGTTGCAACCACCGCTATAATCATGAGATGCCATGAAGTTATGGTACTCTAGCTCGATGTTTTCTGATTAATAATGTAGTTCTGTAAGCACCAAAAATAGTGAAGTCATTTCCCTTGACAAGTGTTTTTTGACTGGATTCTGTCCTGTCTAGTGGGAGGTGACTATGCCTGAAGCTCTGTACAGATGTAACATGTAGCAAACCCTTGTTTTAGAATCACTCTTGTCTGGTGAGGCTCTATCTCCCTGACACATGCAAACACATAGGTTGTGATTGTTCAAGCCTCATCTTCTGTGGAAACCGGGCTAAAAGTTATGTTTAAAGGTTATCTTGAGCCATAAGAAACAAAAGATTAAAAAGGTGTTGAGAGTCTGAAGAAGTGAAACTAGGCTTTGACTTCCTGTACTTTACAGGACACAGAGTGTGAATCAGAGGGTCTCCCTATTTCAGAGAAATAGGGTGTATAAATTCTAATATAGTGTGATTTTGCACTGTAATTTCTTTAATTTGTTCACAATGGTTGTACTGAATTGGTTCCATTTGTGAGTCAAGAGGTGATTTTTCAAGTAATCTTTATGCAAAGTTCATGAGACAGAGTTTGACTACTAGGTAACTTCTTTCCAGCAGTAGAATCACTAATAAAAATTCTGTCATCAGTGTGTACTTGATAGTTTAATTGCTGATACATGGTACAGAATGTAGTCTGCCTTGTTTTCTCCCCACATGGTGACACCCAGACCTTCAGAGAACAGACACACTGATACACTGGCACAGGGAAAGTTCTGGCTGGTATGGGCTCAGGATGTGGGAATTTTCATTCCCAGCTATGTTAGACCATTAATTTCTCATCTGTGTGTTAAGGATAGTTATGCTTCCCGGTTTTTCAGAATGTTTGAAAACCAGTGAAGAAAAGTGCTATGTAAGAGCTAAGTGTTATTTTATGTGCTACATAATCTTTTAATTTCTTCATAATCTTTTTAATTTCTAAGTAATAAAAATAATTTTCCCCCCCAGGCTAGCGATACAAATCCCCAAGACATAAATTAGTACAATTCCCATTCACTGTTTCTTATGTGCTTGGACAGTCTTTAAAATTGAGTGTCACTTAATACAAGAAATCTAGAAAACTTTTTTTAAAAAATTTATTTAGAGAGAAGTTTGGAAAGACATTGCAGAAACAGACCTAGAGCTATATATGTACGTATATATCTTATATTTAAACAAAACATGCAGTCAGCTGGTGAAAACTGCTCTCTGAGCTCCAGTTTTCATTTAATTGGGAACACAAACATATGAAAGTCTAGGCTACCAATTTGATTTCAAAAGAAAGCTGCTTGAGACAAGCATCAGTCAGAGCTAACAGGAGCCATATGCTAGATGTTTTGTGTAAGTGATGTGGTCTTCAAAAAATTAGGAAAAGCATATTTGCTTTTTTTTTAAGCAGATCTTTCCTAAAGAAGTTGTAGTAAACCTTCTGTTCAACAGCCTAACAGTATTTATGTGCGTAATTGATGTTAATATATTATATTATCTCGTAGATGCAAGATATTTGCTGTTATTGTGCATCAAAGAAGTTTGTTGACTTTACTATAACCACAGAGTGCGTGTAATTTCCCATAGCCACAGGACAGTCAAGATAAAATCTGGCAAATCAGAACTTCCGTGAGTGAGGGGAGTTTGGCTTTCTATCACTAGGTCTGCTCAAAATGTGTGCTAGCCTTTTTAAACAAGAGCTAGTAACTATCTCTAGCAGACAGTTATGAACAACAAGCTATGGAGATAATTCTGTCACAACAGAGGTGAAATGACAGTTTCCTTGTCATTGTGAAGAAGGCTGAAAAGCACTCAGTGGAAAAGAATAAGGCTTAACTCACGATACTCCCTTACGAACCAGAAAGGCCCTCACATAAACCAATATTTGTTGAACATTTCTATTTCATTTAAAGCCATTTAAATTATGATTTTATGGGCAATTATAGTCATCTTTATAGTTAATTAAATGGTTGTCAAGCTCCCAAATATTTGCAAGCAGGATGTGTGTTACCTTGGTATACTAACTATAACGTGCTGTGCTAGAAATTGTGTTAACATTAAGGAACCAATACTGAATGTTTTGTGTTGAAGAATTAATGTGAAGTATAGTTAGTATTTCAGTGGAAATTCCTGGCTTCTTCCTGGTGACAAGAGTCCTGCTGGCAGGGGGTCAAATTCAGTGCAGACTGAATGTTTTCTGCTAACTAACCTAGAAAGCAATTCCATGCTGAAGGCCTACTTTAAAAGGAAGAATTGTGCAATGTTACTAAAATCAAGCAAATTTTATTATTTCTTAGCTTGAACTTAGCCAGTTTTAAGTTAACAGGTCCTGACTGGAAGTGGTCTCAGAGGTGGATCTCTGCAGGCTCTTGGCAGTCAGAGGAGAGGGATGGGCTGCTCCTGGACAGGAGCAGAGCAATTGGTTTCTGAGTTCTTGTCCAAGCATCCCTCTGGGGGCAGCTACAAGGCTGCAGAGCAAAGCTTCAGGTATAAAAGTCCTTGAGTGGTTTTCCCACTTCAGGAATCTGATTATGGTATTAAGGCCCATTCTTTACATCCTAAGTATAGTTCTGGTTAGCTGTGAATGGATCATTCCCATGCAAGGGTGAGAGAGAGGTCTTCCTCCCACTCTCCCATCCTGGCACGTGTATAGCTGGCAGTGAGAGTGCATGGCTGGGAACAGGCACAGGGATACTCCTGCCGGGCTGCTTAGGTTTAAGAAATTGCCAGGTCTTTGATGATAGAGATAAACAATTAAGGGGTTGCTGTCCTTTACCTGGATGTCCTTAAAGCTACTCTATTCCAGGCAAAACCAGGACACGAGAGAGCCTGTTTCAGTGCCCAATGAACCTGATAAGATTAAACCTCAGCTGTGGCCAATATATGCCAATCTGTCTGACATTGCACTGAACTCAGTTTAGTAGTTCTCACAATGATACCCATGACACATAATCTTTGTGTTAAAGACAGTAATTTCTTAAATTGCTTAGCTAAATCTGCATAATTCTTACTGTAATTCTGGTGCTTCTTAGACATGAAATTAATCGTTAAAGAAACTGATCCCCTGTACAAAGTGCATGGTGATTGGTGATCAAAGTTGGTAAACTTAAGTGTCTGGCTGATTACAAAGATTTGTCTATGAACAAGTTTAAACTGACAGCAGATATAATTATTAGTAAACATTACGGGTTAGTGACGTTCTTATCCATACTCAAATGATGAGGGAACAAATGGTGTTTGCTCCCAAGTCATATGGAAGCATATCTCTAAAGTTTCCCTGTAAGCTGTGTGTCATCTTCTTTGCCGTTGTCTGTAATGCACATGGCAGGAACTTTTAGGTGTATTTGAATAAAAAATGTCCAGAGAATGTTATATTTCAATGTCATAATTCTGTGGTGAGATAAGAATGAGGAGGGTCTTGGGCTTCACTGTGTTGCAGCTGGAAGAATGCTGCTGTGCGGGAGGGGAATGCAGCATTGATCTGGTCAGGCCTGGTTAAGCAAAAGCAATCAGGAGATAGCACAGCACAAATGTGTAGTTTTAAATCATTCTTGTGTCTTGGGTAACATGTATCACTGTTGTACAACAGATTGTAGAGCTTGTGATTGAAAAATTGCTCATAAGTCTCACTGAGACAGCTATGCAGTTTACTACTCCTACCAATTTTTTCCCCCTGAAGAGCTGAGTATAATGCTAGAGTAAATGCATTTTGATAATCAATTTTGGAAGCTGCTGCTCTTGTTTAGTAGACATAATAGGAATATAGAATTAATAGGGCAAATATTAGATCTTCTGAATTGAGAATGAAAATTTGGATTTGAATTAATTTCTAGTAATTTGATTCATGATTGGATCGCAAGGTGTTGCTCTGGGACAGCAGAAATAGGATGATTTTCCTGAAATTTCAAAGCCATTTAGGTAGGACTTAATCCCTGGCTATTGACTGACCTGTGGCCAGAATAGGATTCATAGTCAAGCACCCATTGTTCTGTCTGTTACACTTTCTACTCCTTTTCTACTGGCAAGGAAATTCTTTTAGCTTGTTGCTTTCCTCTCTTTGAGATCATTGGGGAGCTGTTACCACTTCAAGAAGAGTTACAGAGCAGAATCAAAGATTTATGTACTTGGATAAAGTATGTTAAAATGCACTTGTATATGTGTAGTCATGCTAGTATTATCATTTTGTAGTTTCTCCTGTAACTGTAAGATCTTTTAATGATTTTTTTTTAACTATAGATTAATGAATAGTTTGTAAGACAACATGAGAAAAGTTACAACAAACTTAATTTTCAGGCCATCCTGAAACCATTAAAACTTCTCTTCTAAAAAATATGTAGTTCGTACAAAGACATTTGGCATGTAGATCCAGGAGAGGTTAATTCAGGGTATCAGTCTTAAGGTGTTTTGATGCTTTTGGGTCTCTAAGGAGTGTTCTGTGCTTTATCAGCTGAGTGAAAATGTTATTCTTTAAGTTAGCAATATTTTTTCTGATCTTTATTATTATTAATAAAAAATACTATATCAAATTGAAATGGTGGGTGATCTATACTTTGAAAGGGGAATGAAACTTCCCCTTTTATGTCCAGAGAAATAAATGGGACTATTTTGTTTGTGCAGTTACCTAGTACAAAGTTAAGCAGGAGGTTTTGCAACCATGAGTCCTAATTTACTGTCATTTTTCTAAGTCTGTCTGTTGTACCCTTTGAAAAACTATGTTTGCATAGTGTATATCTCCCATTTTCCAAAGTTCTTGGTGTCTCTTAAGTTTTGAAATAAGCTGTTGGATGGTTCTCCATTTTAAGAGTTTTATCCCCAGCTCAGTTAAAAAACTAGAGATCTCTGTGAATTTTCACCAGCTGTATCTCTACATCCTTGTTCTTTGAGCAGATTTTTAAACAAAACGCTTCATTGCACATCTTTTGTCTTTTTACAGGTGATGTATCACCCATCAGCATGTCTCCCATCACTCAGTCACAGTTTATTCCACTTGGGGAAATCCTTTGCCTGGCCATCTCAGCAATGAACTCTGCCCGAAAACAAGTCACACAAGAAGCACTAATGGAGCACCTAACCACCTGCTTCCCAGGTAACCAGTCATTAATAAATCATCGGTCAGATGAGCACATGTCTGCAGAAGGGCAGTTAAAGAATCCTCAGTACCTTCTGGATGGGAGTATTGACGAATCCTGACTTTCTAACCAAAAGTAAAAGGAGACATTGGGGTTCTAATCTTTATTCTTAAACATGTGGAGAATTGAGTTCTCTTTGATAAGACCATTCATGTGAAATGCATTTTGCAGGGCAAATTCCTGACTTTATGTAAGTAATAAAAACTACTTGGAGTACTAAACAACCAAATATTGGCTATTTCCTTTTTTCAGACAGTATCAGAATAAGCTTGTTTGTGATTTTTCTCACAAAATAACCTTTTTTATCATCATAGTCAAGGGAGTACAGGGCTTGTTTAGTAGCTGTGGAGTGCAAAGCATGATGTGTCATAGCCAGAGCAAACTCATTTTGACTTGTGGCTTTCAAGCCCCTTGTAGCTAACTCATAAGAGTCCTGTTGACATCATTCAACCAGTCCAAGTGTCATTGTCCAATCTCCAAATTGGTAACCTCATGGAGGTCTCTGTAGAGACCTCCCTCTTAAAGACCAGGTTTCCCACACAACTGCATGTCTTCCTTCACCTTGGACAGACCCTCAATGTGTGGTCTGATGCAAGTAGTAGAGTCCAGTGACAGTGATGTGCCTGCTTCAGGGGGAGGTTATATTTAAAGTGAAAGGACTGTGTAAGCCTACTTTCCAGGAGTTCTCAGATCCTTCATGGACACAGTTCTGGCTTTTGCTCCTGAATTGCCCTTGTTTGAAAAACAACAACAAAAAAGACAACTCTCTCCATCACTAAACTGAGCGCTTTGGAGAGCCGTAGATACACTTGCTATGTTTACAAATGCTGGTGTACTGTTCAGAATTCTTGTCTGATATTCTTGTCAGCATTTGATAATATTTCTCACATGGTAAATGGAAAATGTCTTGGATTAAAGATACTGAAACATCACAAGAAGGGAATCCTGTAGCAAGAATGTACTCTTGAATATGCTGCTTCTGTACTGGCCATCTGTATCTGGAGTGGGTGAATCATGCAAAAGGCATCTTGTAGAGACATTTTACATGGAGGCGCTAAAGCATTGGGCAGAGGTTTACTGCTCAAGAGAGCAGAACTTTTTCATTTATGCTTTGTTTGATCCTGGGCAGGATGTTTACATATTCTGCATCTGAGTTTACAGTTCTCTAAAGCAGTTGAGAAATTTCTCCATTGTACCTATTTTATAGCTGTAAAAAGTAGCTAATTAAACATGCTTCAGTACAAAAACTACTGATGCATCTGTCTCATCTAGGCAGTCTAACCACAGCCATGTTTTGGTGTCTGGAATTTTTTTGCTTACATTTCAGAGCAAGAGTTACTTAAACCCTTGAAATTTACATGTCTTTTGCTATAACTGGTACTAAGATCTGAGAATTTAAAATATAATTCTCAATTGAGAGCTGTGTTTGGAATAAACAATTCTGTCTGACATTTAATAATTGCACTTTGAAAAAAATACTGCAAGCATATTTTGTAAATACTGGCTTTCTCTCCCTATTTGTAGTTTTGTTTATCAGGCTGATTTTGATAATAGTGGTAAAAATTGTAAGGGTTAGAATGCAAAGAAGGCAAAGTTCACAATTGTAGTTCTTCTAATGCAAAGAAGTCAAAGTTCACAATTGTAATTCTTTTAATTCATTTTGATGACTTTTTTCCAAGTTATCTTTTCTGTGTATGCTATGTACTAGAAGAATTTCATAGATTGCAAGTATTTTTTCATTTATTCTATCAATATTTTTATATAAACATTGTTGCATGGTGGAAATGATAATTTATTAGTGACATCCCTTGAGTTTCCTGGGAGCATGATTATCAGTTCACTTGGTGTGTTGTGCAGTTCTTGTTAGACAGAACCAAACATGAAAAATAATTCAACTGGCTGGATTATTTTGTAGACATTGCTCAGACGAAGCCTGAGGCAAGTTAGCACATAGTCTCTTGCTGCCTTTTTTTTTTTCCCACTAGCCATTAACATGTGAATTTCTCAAGTCTGAGATTTAAAAAAATAAAAAATGAGAGCCTCACTTCCTAAAATGTAGAGAAAGTTATTCGAAGGAAAAAAATCCACCCTTTGTTGACCAATTTTTCCCCTTCTCTAGAGAAATGCCTTTCTCTCCCAGCCATGACGTTTAACATAGCAAGCATACATGTTCTCTCAGTGTATGAGGATTATCCAAAATTTTTCTCCTTTCCAATAAACAGAAATTCTTGTGCTGACACTTCTCACTTTTCTGCCCAAACCCCTCTAATAAATCAGCTGTAGCTTTTCGAGGCCTTGTATTCTTTGTGGCTGTTGAAAAATATCTGATGTCCTCTCATATTCTGATAGTTTATTTTTCCTAACTAGGTGCTCATGCTCTGAGGGAGAGAAGAGCGTTACCACTGTAGATGTGTCTGTTATTATCACATAACCTCTCCGTATCTCTTCCTGTAGCAGCGCTTGTCTGCGTGTGTTGTTTGTGCTCTAATGAACAGATGCTTCACCACGTTTCGTGATGTAGATAAATTTCCTAAGACCCCAGTTGCTATTCTCAGAAGTGCCTAAGAATAATAAGCATTTTCCTCAGTGCAGGGTCTTACAGTTGCCATCTAGCCCTCTAGTTTGCTGAGCCATTGTGCAGGCATAAATCTGGGCCATGGCTCTATCTGAAATAAGGTATGCTAATTATTTATAACATCACATAGCAACCACTCCACATCTTTAACTAGTATTTCATGAGCCAATCAGAGTATTTCTTTTATCCCTTGTTAAGCCTTAGCATCGGCTCAGGAGAAAATCATTTTAGCAGATTTAACACCATTTAAGTACTACTTCAGATGTATTTTTCATGAATTTATTTTATTCAAAAAGTTTGTAATGATAATGCACATCTTATTTGTGGTTTTTGTTATTTTTCGGGTTTTTAAAAAAGCAAGAGGGGCTGCTCCTGCACATGCTTCCATTATTCTAACTTAGAATTAAACAATAAGATGTTTGTACAGCCCTACTTTGTAATTTATTGACCATGGTTTAAATCCCATACATTAAATGTAAATCTTTGAAATCCAGTATAAGGAGCTAAGAATGTAACCCCTGTTCTGTGTTTGGCAACCAGACCCTCTTATTTGTATGAAAACATCAAGCCTTAGTCTGTACTTCCTTTAGTAAGGATGTTTGTCTTTTTTTTTTCCTCCCCAATTTTGTCCACATATATGTTTAAATAATTTTATGACGTTCAAAATTTCAGTGTAGAAAATACTTGTGTATTGGACTAGGTTGCTTTTGAAGGAAGCAGTTTTCTGCAAGCTGGCAAATTCCTCCAACAATCACCTTTATAACTTGACTCTTTAAATATATGAAATATATGTGTAGCACTTAAAAGAAGTGTCTTACATTAACTGAGTTCACTCTAGGTCAGTGTTCTTTGTGAGCAGCAAACAAGACATAATCTTCTGTCTGGAAGCTCAGTGGATGGCATAGTAGACTCTCTTGAGATACAGAAAATGTACATGTCTGATGATTCAGTGTCCAGACAGTTTCTGCTTTTGAATTATTAAACCACTACATAATCTTAAATAACACCACTGCTGTCATGCAATATTTTATGTGCTAGAGTATCTAAGCTACTGGGGATTTTTCCTTTGTTCCTATTTCATGGAGGAAGGAGACCATAAGGAGACTTCTGAATGCAAGGGGATAGGTTGTGTATAGATATTATGTGGGCAGATTATTTTAAAGAGGAAAGTCTTGAGAAAGCCAAGAAATCTGTATTCACTCTATATCCCACTGTTCCTTTTTTAATGTCATTGCTCCTGTCTGCCATGCAGAAAAGCCTAAGTTGACTTTGGGTCTGTTTCTGCTTTTGTAAGTACCTAAAAGAGCTTGGAATAAAACCCATAGCTACCTGTAGCTGACAATGCTGACCTCCCAAGATTTGCATCTGCTGTCATCACTGCTGGCTTAGTGAACCACAGCATGGACTGTATGCTGGGAGTGATAGTCTTCAACTCCAGAGAGAAGGCTGACATGATTAAATTTATAGCATCATTGACTGCCAGGCATGCTAATTGTTTTTCTCCTTGGTGTTCATCTGCACATTATCCATTCACAGGAGTTACTCACTTGAAGTAACTACTGTGCATCCAGTGTTCAGAGACTCACCCAACACATTGTAGCCCTTATGGTTTACTGGGTGAAAAATACTTATTATTATTTTTACCATGTATTTGCAGTGCATTTTTGCCTAAATTGGTGTAAAACGTCAGTACATCCATTTCAATCTCTTTCCCTAGCTTTTCTTTAAGCTCCCAAGAGAAAAACTTTCATCCCTTTTATTTTTGTTGTGGTGTTATTGAAACAGTATGTTAAGAAAAGTCTTTTAAGTAAAATAAGGATGAAGAACCAAGTTCTCACAAAGGTAAGTACATGTTGAAGTATTTACTTGTAAGCTTCTGAAAAGTGCAATGGATCGGGCAGGTTATTTTTGTAGAGGAAGGAAGAGAGGTTGGTTGCTGCAGAGCAGGTGCAGCTGAGTTGGGCCATGGTTGGACCCTGCAGTGCATATTCAGCACAGGATGGAGAAGCAGATGAGCTTGAGTTTAGCAGTCATCCACGTCTTGTCATGATGTCAAAGGGGTGGCGTTGCCCAAGCAAACATACCAGCTCCACTGCAGGAATGAAGAGTTAGATGACCACTGGTTGTTATGGGGATTGAAATCACTCTTCATGTTCCTGTGTGCTATCGAAAGCTCATGCAGAGGACAGCCTGCTCTGCCTCACAATCCAGAGGAAGCTCACCATATTGTTTACTTCAGTCCAGAGAGATTCAGAATTCTGGGCTAGGGAAGAGTAGTCCTTTTTTTCCCCAGCTCTCTTGATTTCAGCTTTTCCCCACCTGTTGCTGTTTCTGGGATGTTAGCTCATCCAGAGGTTCTTGGGGGCTTTGTTACTCTCTCTCAGATTATTACAGAAATTATGGACACCTGCATGAAAAGGGGAGCAAATGCAAGCTCCTGATTCTCCATAATTTTTTCCAATTTTCATTCTCATTTATGATCTCAAATTATATCCTATCTTGGCCTCTCACATCCAAAGTGGCCCCAAATATTTCAGCACTATGGACTGTGCATGAAATATATTAACTCTACCCCAGTCAAAACCAGCACATGTCCCTGTGTACTTCTTGCTGGTTCCTTCTGTGTTGTAACTGCTTTCACTCGTGTCCATGTTGTTCCTAACCCTTTGCTGTTTCCATTTTAAGATTTTAGTTATGGATATGAGTAGTATGGTCATGTCACTAAGTTCAAACAACACTCAAAGTCAGACATAAGAATATTTACTATGTTGCCTGCAACCCAGTTGCAAGAAAGAGGATGAGTTGAGGAATTAGTACACTTTTTCTTGTTGCTTTTAATGGGTGTTGCTGTCACAAGGAGATCAGTGAGCTTGCAGGCTTCAACCTTTGACGTGTCGGAGATGAGTTGGTGACCAGACACTGTGTGCTACTGGAGATACTGTGTTTGTGGCAGGTACCCTGGCTGAGATTTCTCCATGAAGAGTTTTTGTAAAAAGCATATGCTTCACTGAAACGTTTTTGCATGCATTGAAATTCTGTTCTTCAAGACAGAGTTTGACTTGTGAAGGTCCTGGCCAACCTGATCTAAATTGGCCAGGATTTGAGTAGGGGTGCTGACCAGATGGGTTCTCTTCCAACCTAAGTTGCTCTCTTGATTTTTTATTCCCTAAATTACTTTTGTTTAAGAGAAAACTAAGACCCAGAATTAATAATAATAACTTTTTCGTTTAAAGTAGACCATCCAAACCTTTAAAAGAAATGTCTCTAGTTCTAAAAATGTAAACCACACTAGTACTCAAAATTAAAATGCATTTTATTTAAACAAAATGTATTGATTGAAGATAGCTTTTTCCACTGATAGCTTGGAAGCATTTTAATTTTTTTATTCAGCATAAACAGAGTTTTTAAAACTAGTTTGTGAACTGAAGTTCTTGTTTCCTTAGATCTAGATGGAACTTACTCCTAGACACAGCATGCAACTTAGTGTTTTATCTAGTAAAGTATTGAAGGCTTGGTCCAGCACCACTGAATCCAGCAGGTGCACTGGTAGTGGGAAGGATCTGGCTTCAATTTAGACAATGCCAAGTCTACCATACGCCATTGATGCAGGGTAGTCACATTTGTCTCTCTCTCAGTATGCAATACATGCACTTAGATAGCGTCCCTCACATCTCACATGAAAGACAAGCGACTCTGAGAAGTAAATTTTTGGGACCTAAATCTGTAACTTCCAGCATAATGGAAAGGTCTTTCTAGGTAAGATGAACTGTATTATTCAGGATGTCTCTGTTTTGTAGCAGCTGATGTAGTTGAAACATATTTTAATGGGAGAGCAAATCAGTTAAATCAGGATTGTGATAAAGGGACAGTTTGAGGAACTGCTTTTTTTTACTGCGTAGTATTCTGTGGAAAAAGCAGCTTAGGCATCCAAAATAACAAGTAACTACTGTTTTGTATGTGACAAGGCATTATAAGAATAGTTCTGGTGAATTTGGATATAAATACTTAGTTGGAAGAGGAATAAAAGTGGAATATTTCCCCTGACACTCTGATTTTCAGTGATTCCATCTTGTAGCTTAAGGTCACCTGCACATTGGAAGTGACTAGAAGTTCTCTTGGGTTTTTTTTTTTTGCATTTTATTAATGGCCTCCTTTCTATTTAATTAATAATTGATATGTCTGAAGTGTAGGAGATAAGTGGAGAAATAAACAGAGAAGAGAATGCCTAACAAAATGCTTTACTAGAGTTGTTTGTTCAGCATATTCCAGCTTGCACATTGGAAAAACTAGCTTTTTGTTGGGGAGGGGGAAACCAAAGTGTCTGACACAGTTTTGTGCACTTCCTGATATGTGTTTACTGTCATTTCCAGGAGTTCCAACACCCAGTCCAGAAATCCTTCGACATACTTTGAATATGCTTGTACGGGAGAGGAAAATATACCCAACTCCGGATGGTTATTTCATTGTAACCCCGCAGACTTACTTTATAACACCATCTCTCATAAGAACTAACAGTAAATGGTACCATTTGGATGAGAGGATACCTGACAGGTCTCAATGTACCTCTCCACAACAAGGAACTATAACTCCCTCCACCTCGGGATGTGTCAGGGACCGAACACTACCCAAAAACCACTGCGACTCCTGCCATTGTTGCAGAGAAGACATGCACAGCATGCATGCATCTACCCTACAGAGGAAATCAGCAAAAGACTGTAAAGACTCATACTGTCCTCCTTCGTTATGTCAGGTCCCACCTACTGAGAAAAGTAAAAGTACTGTCAATTTTTCATATAAAGCAGAGACACTCACAAAGCCTAAGGATGTAGAAAAGCAGTCTAAGAAATTTGGACTCAAATTATTCCGATTAAGTTTTAAGAAGGATAAGACCAAACAGTTGGCAAATTTCTCTGCCCAGTTTCCTCCAGAGGAGTGGCCGCTAAGGGATGAGGACACCCCTACCACTATACCTAGAGAGGTAGAAATGGAGATTATTAGGCGCATTAACCCAGACTTGACTGTGGAAAATGTCATGAGACACACTGCACTAATGAAGAAACTTGAAGAAGAAAAAGCTCAACGAAGCAAAGCAGGATCTTCAGCTCACCACAGTGGGCGAAGTAAAAAGAGCAGGAATCACAGAAAGTCTCATGGGAAATCGAGGTCTCACAGCAAGACCCGGGTGTCCAAAGGAGACCCATCAGATGGCTCTCATTTGGATATACCTGCTGAAAGGGAGTATGAGTTCTATGATCCCTTGACTCGATCCCCACGGGAAGGCTGTTTTATAATAGAACACAAGGGAGATAATTATATAATGCACAGCAATCCTAACATGATTGAATCTCACTTTCCCATGACACCAGAGTGGGATGTGTCTGGTGAACTGGCCAAAAGAAGAACTGAAATGCCTTTCCCTGAACCTTCCAGGGGAAGCTCCCACTCCAAGGTCCATCGGAGCCACAGCCATACACAGGATAGACGATCAAGGAATGAGCGGTCCAGTAAGGCTAAAGAAAGGTCTAGATCAATGGATAACTCCAAGGGACCTCTGGGCTCAGCTACTTTAGGCACACCTGAAGATATAGGTGAAGGCTGTAGCCCAGATGACCAAACAACTAGCCAAACCTACATTGATGATAGTACCTTAAGGCCATCTCAGTCTCTCAGTCATCAAAGGGCTCTGATTTCATCTGCAAGCTACAAAGAGACTTGCATCCCTGAAATAGCTGGTGGTGGTGTAGAAACCCCCAGTTCTTGTAGCCTATTGGAACAAGGCAAGCCTACAGAGAATTTGCCATCATATAGTGAGCTCAACTCCTGCACAACAAAATCTGCAGTTGATGACTATTTTCAGTGCAACACATCCAGTGAGACTGTGCTTACTGCTCCATCACCACTGGGAAAGAATAAAGAGGATCATGATACGTTAACAGGGACAGATGGGCTAAAAAAAATTACTCCCACAGAAAGACAGTCTCAACATATTGCTAGGGAGCCTGGGGTGCACAAGGAGGAGTCCCCAAAGGGCCCAAGCAGTGGTTCAGTGATTGCTGGCCAAACTCCAGAGGTGATTGCAAACGGGCGGCTGGTTCAACACCATAGCACTGAATCAAGCAGCCTTGATAAAAGGAAAGAAATATTTAGCAAGGATACACTCTTTAAGCCTCTACACAACACTCTTTCTGTGAATAGTTACCATAAGTCTAACACACCTCTGCTAAAGCCCCATCAAAAGACCCCCTCTGACACATTGCCAGTCAGATGTGAGAAACTTGAACAAGCGATGGTAACCTCAGTCACACAAGTCATGCCCGTTTCTCAGAGACAGCAGGAGACAACCGGGAACCAGGAGGCCTCCTTTGACTACTACAATGTATCTGATGATGATGACTCAGAGGAAGGAGCCAACAAAAATGCCGAGGAAGAAAAGAACAGGGACGATGTTGGTACGATGCAGTGGCTCCTAGAGAGAGAAAAGGAAAGGGATCTGCAGCGAAAGTTTGAGAAGAATCTTACTCTTCTCACCCCAAAGGAAACAGAAAATAGCAACAACCAGAGAGCCACCCACTCAGCCCGCCTGGACAGCATGGACAGCAGCAGCATTACTGTGGACAGCGGGTTCAACTCTCCACGGTAGGACTGTCACATTCATTGCAGCTTTACAGACTAGGAAGTTCCATTTACGGTTTTATGGGTGTGTGATACTGGTGACAGAACGTAGGGCTCTATTAAAAAATTTCACACATTTTGAGACTGTGTTTTCTACAGCTCTGGAATCCTCTATTCAGATGTGTAGGTTTCCCACCATACAGTAAGAAACCAATGACCATTTGCGGCATTGACTCTGTATTAGTTCATTTTCTGTTTGCTGAAAACCTCCCTGTATCCTTTTTTTTCTGTATTAAACTTGTGTTTGCTTTTAGAATAAAAGGGATGAGCTCCTGCAAACTCTTCCCTTCCCTTTCCCTCTAAGATACCATCAACAAGACTAATGGAAAGATTAGTCCTGACTAGGTGGCATAATCTTTGGCTCAGACAAAAAGAAAAACAAATTATACTGGTTTGTGTTTGGGCTTCCTTGTTTGTTTTCTTCAAAAATTTTGGAAGTGTATCTAGTCACCACTCCAAACTGGTGAGACTGGAATAGCCACTCCCTCTACAAGTAAAAAGTGCTCAGGATATTTGAACTTCAGATGTAACAACACTGCTGAGAGAGAGGTGCCTTGTCTAAGATACTTGGGAAAAGAGTCCAGATATTTGCGTGTGGTGGTGCTGGTTAGTAATTACTATTCCAGGGATTTCAGGCATCGTGGAAGTCTCAGTGTGCTAGAAGTCTTAAAGTGTAGGGAGGAGAGAGTTGGTGCAATCCCCGCCCTGGAGATTTCACGAGTTCATTTCCAGGTTAAGATTCCTTTACTCGAGCCTTCTTCCTTATCTCTCTGACCTTTGGCAGTCCTAGATCCTTGATGGAATGGAGCTTGACCAGTTTTGTTTCGCCTGCATAGCAACTCATCAGAGTTCAGAACAATGACTCCAAGAACACAGAAATAATTTACAGTAGTAGTTCTCTTAGAGTGTCTTACTTAAGCTTAAATTATTTATTGCCTGTGTTTAAAAATAAAACCTCCAAGACTGATTTTGTATTACATGAAAAAAAAATGGGGTTTTTTTGGTTGGATTTTTTTGTGACTTTTTTTATTTTCCCCTGTAAATGGTGTTCTTATTCCTCAGAAGTATATATTTTTTTTTACATCTATAGCAAAGGCTCTCAGAGAGGCATTTGAAGGATTTCCTGTTTCTGCACAGGACTAAATTTTATTTTCAGTTGAAGTCCTGTCACTCTGGAAGAAATTCCTTTGGATTTGGTGGTTACTCCCACTTGATGTTAATGACAAGACAGAAATTAGTGAGCTTGGTGCAGCTTGCAGAGATATATCAAACTAGAGCAGGCTTCTAACGAATATATAGTTTTTCTGAGTAAAAAATTTGAGAAATAATTTGAGTAAATCATACAACTGAGTCCACCCTAAAAAGGAAGCTTGAAAAGGTTTTGAATTTGTGTTATTGATTGTTCTGCAGATGCCTGACATCGTTCTCACAGAGAACTGTTGTATGACACTGTTGGCACTTTTCTTTTTTAAACATGATCTCTTCCTGTAGTTAAAGTGCTATACTTGCAGACAGTTTTTGTGGGGGAGTCTGTTGTGGTATTTGCTTCTTGCTCAGCTTGTCCTACTCCTCAGAGTATGAGAATGACCTCCAGGACAGGATATCGACTGCATTAAAAATCAGTTCTTGGACTACTGTTTTGTATGCTAGCTGAATATCAAGCTTGTGTTTCTGATTAATGCAATGGTAGACATTTTCTTCCCTAATTATTTACACAAAAGCTAAAATTTCTGTCTATGTTAAACTTAGCTAGCAAGAAAACAGGATATGGTGAGCATACTGGATTTAGTGCTGCTATACTACTTTGTTTAAATCAAAAGGGAAACAGATGAACAGCTTTCAACAATATTTGTGTTCCACACTTTTTTTTTTTTAAATTTTACTGTTTACTTATTAACAAATACCATTTTTTGGCAAGGCCACATAAAGTAAGCTTAAAAAAACCCAAACCAAAACATTCTGTAGGGTATTTTGTTTTGTGAGACCAGCATATAGTCTGGATATTGAAAAGCTTTTTCATTAACTTTGCATCAAAATTACTAAATTTGATGATTTTCCTGAGTTCTGGTCACTCCTTGGTATAAGTCTCTAAAAATAAATTGAACTGAGGGTGAATTCAGCCCTTTGGCTAAAAGTACCATGCTGTTATTTTTATCCTACCTTATAATAAAAAATTCACTCCACAGCCCTTTTCCAGGAAATACAAAATAGCCATCCAGCATCCATCTGGTAATACTCACCTAGGTTTGGCAGTGTCCTTTAGCAGATGGCTAGGGAAGAACAGAAGACCAGTTTGTGCATATAGCGATGTTCCAGAGGTATATTCTTCTAGCCTCCACTGATGATGTAACTCTGCTTCCTGAGGTGGTATCTTTTTCTTTTCGTTCAAGCTGAAGTGTGCAACATTGTTTGGGGAATCAAAATTACCAATTTCACATTATAAAAGTCTGATAAATTGAAAAAAAGGACAGTAAAAAGTCTGATAAATTGAAAAAAGGACAGTAAAAAAATTTAGAAAGAAATGGGTGTAGTTAAAGAGATGTGCAATGGTCATTTGACTTCCAAAGTATTTTTATGCAAAATGTGTGAACATATTAATCACCATTGGGAGAAAAAGCCTCACAATATTTTGTGCATTGCTTTTTTGCAAATTATATATAGTAAATGTTAGCTGTCAAGATTAATTTTATTCCTTTATTTTTAGAGCTTATATAATACTGTTGCTCCTTTGTCACCTAAAGAAGTTAATTTTGGCATTACTCGGCATGCAAATTTTTCAATGCAGTTTTTATATGTATGCATGTTGTAACGGTCAGTTTGTAATATCAGAGTTGAGCATGTTTGAAGATCTGGAATTGGTGGTCCCCTAAAGAATGATATAATACTAAATCATCTCTGAAAACTAAGATTTGCATCTATTTTCATTAAAAAGCAGAGGTAGAGGAATCAAGAAATGAGCAAGAGAAGTGCACCATACATCATTGCAGCTCACAGAAATCATTTACTGTGTGTGTCACCCATCATAGCTCTTTGGAACTGTGGAAAATAAGACAATCATTGGCAGAAGAGTATCAGTACCATTTTGACCAGTTTAAAAGATCTGAGAGTTTTCCTAAAAGCCTTATTGATTTTCCAGACTCAGTCAGTTTAAGATTATTTAAAGCTGCCCTACAACTAGGAAAAGTGTTTTTTCCTTCCCCTATGCCATGCACTGACACATTTCTCCCCTGCTACATCTAAAGCTGTGCATTCCTACTCTTCCCCTAATGCTAGCACTAATGTTTTGGTTTTTTTTCATAGGGCTAGTATTTAACTGAGAGTGGTCCCTGATCTGTCTGGCTGCCTGCAAGGCTTAGTCAGGGAAGCAGCAGAAACATGTGGCAGGGTCAGGTCCACACAAGGCAGGCAAGAGCTGCCCCTTTCAGTAGCAGGTACATTTAGGTTGACTTTAAACTGACTATAAAACTTTTGTCATTAGTATCCTTGTTTCTAGTGCTTATTTAACAACTGCATTCAGTCCTCTAAATGTATTCTGTAAAATCTCCATAGCAAGTGATGATGTCATTTTACAAAGAAGCAGGGCTACAGGTGAAGGATACATAACCAGGGGCCCACATGGCTGTTTGAAAGCAAATCCGTTTCTGAACAGGCACACATTACTTGGAGATCAAAAATTGTTTAGTAATGTAAAGACAACACAAAGAGTAGTACTGGTAAAAGTAGCCTTAGCATGTCATGTCCGAGTTTTTTAAAAGCTGTAGACTAAAATACAGGCTTCTCTGCATTCATAATTAGATGTATCGTTAAAAGGCTTAATCTTTAAAAGTGTTAAGTGTCCTGTCACTCTTGTGGTTAAATTATACATTAGACCTAAAGGAACATTGTCCATTTTCTGAATGAAATAGCAGCACTAGTTGTTCAGGGCACATCACGGACCAGGCTGTTAAGATTTCTCATTGTTTTGGTGAGTTGCAATCATCTCAGTTGCAAAGCAAAATTGAAGTGTTGCGTTTAGAAGTATTGTGGGTTTAATGTAAGGTAAAACTTTTATTTAATATCTTGTGTACAAAAACATACATAGAAGAGGAGACAGCAGAGGATGCTGTGTTATATGATTGCTGTCCTAGGTCTGCCTAGTTCACAGAGCTTATTTGATGAAGCTGCTTTGTGCAAAACTGCACCAGTCAGGAAAAAAAACTAGCACATTCCAAGTGCAAGATGAAAGCTATTTCCTTGGGAGAAAAATTCAGATGCTTGATACTGGTTCAGCTTACAATTTGTGGGACAGTTTCAGCTGTGCTTAATGCTATACCTGTGTTATGGTATGATGACTGCTGAGCACCTCTGGGACGTGTTTTGGAGGAACATATGTGTACTGTCAAAAAGAGATGATTTATTGGTGTGACGTTACACACAAACACAGGAAACCTGTTATAAAACACTCTATTCTCCTTTCCTCTCTGGTCGATAGATATATAGGCATGTCATATATGAGTGTGTATATATATTTCTTTTCCGTTCCAGTACTCGTGAGAGCCTGGCATCCAACACTTCAAGTATTGTTGAAAGCAACAGACGTCAGAACCCCGCTCTGAGCCCTGCACATGGTGGCGCAGGCCCAACGTTCAACTTCCGAGCCACTGCAGACCCACCCACGAGTGAAGCTGAGAAACTGCAGAAACCTGGTAACTGCCTGCAAGCTTCTGTCACTAGTGTCTGATAGTCAGCCTGCCTCAGATCGTCTGTCTCATCCTATACAGCAAAGTTTACGACACTGGGACTGATGTTTACATCTTCGGGGAAAAATAAAACAAGCGTCTCAACCACAGTTTTAGTGTTTACTTAAACTGTGCTGCTATGTAGGCTAGGGGCAACAAAGAAATCTTTATTTCAAGGTATTGCTTTTCACATTTGCGGCTCTGTAGCAACAGAATAGCAGTAGGGATAATATGTACACTTTTTGCTTCACTTAATTGTAACTGAGCACATATATGAAAGTCTAGACACTGTAAGTGTAATCTGCATTTTCAATGTCCATGCAGTTGCCAACTTCATTTAAAAAAATGCCACAGATGTGTGATGCCCCTGGTCAGAGGCTAAACTCTGCTGCAGAGTTCATCATTTTTTTCCTTCAAAAACTGAGCCACTGCTGAAAGTAACCAGCCAGGATCACCATGAGGAAAAACAATGCCAAACATGACAAGTCATGACCTCAGCTCTATATGTGAATTATTAATACTGATCAGTCATTTTCACTGTGCATTTTTGTGACACAATTTTACAAATACCTGGTTAAGCGAGTAAAAGGAGGTTTGGGGTTTGTTTTGGTTTGCTTTTTTTCTAGGTATGGAGGGTGGGTAGGGAGGCGGCTCCTCCTTTTGTTTCAAAAATATGAGAGATGTTTACTTAATGAGACTTGCTACTTGACCTTCCATAGTCACCAGTGAGGAGGTGGGCCTTTGCATAGAGGGGGGAGTGGGGAGGAAAGGGAAAGATGTAACTGTCATGGAGCCACAATGTGGAGTGACACAAAATATATTAAATGTCTTCAGTATAATTCACATATTTTAAGAATCTAATTCTTGTGTCACTTCTGGTATTGCAACTTGCCATTAATATAGGAATCAGGATAACTAATTTCTTGGAACAAAAATATCCTTTATGATATAAATGACAAGTATGGCCTGAAGAATTGATTTCTTTCTAGTGGAAGGACATAAATCTATTTTATGTAGCTTATTAAATAGAGTGCCTAAATTAGGCTATTAAAAATAGCATACAATGTAATGATTATCAGAGAACAAAATTTAGAGAATTATAAACTTCTGGCCTTTTTATTCAGTGGATGTTACTTGCAATTTAGCATTTTATGGACATGTCTGGTTTCTAGAAATTCAATGTGTCCACTTGGTTTGCAGTAGAAATCTGAGTTCTGCAGGCATGGTACATCCTAATTGCTCTCCCTAAACTGTTACTCCAATGTAATTAGTACTATGCTAATTACTGCAGAGTAAATTCTACAGATAGTTAAACTCCAAGAGTAATTTTAGGTATAGGGTCACATTCTGCTCTGTTACTCATGCAACCTGGTAGTGCAACAAACTGTTTTTTATCAGAACAGACAAACTGGTGGAAGATAACACAGATACTAAAATGTGCAACAGCCCAAATTGTTTCATAGAAAAGGGCCATTTACCCTGTCTAGCTCTTGTAGTACACAGGTATGAAACCCAACTGTACATATTAAACCCCAGTATTTTCATCAGGTTCTGGTGACATTTATTACTCTGTATACAAAGTTATTTGAGCTTCACTTATGTTCTCTATTGTCATCAGAAGTCTTTACTGAAGATTCAGCCTTATGTTACACCGTCGGATAGAGTTCATGTACTTACAAAACAGCTTTCTTACTCTGCACACAATCGGTTTCCAGTTCTGTCAAGAATACCCAGTCAAGGCACGGGTCTGTTTTCATTGATTTCAGTGTATAATTTCCATTTCATAGGAGCAATAAGACCTTTCAGTGCACATAAAGGAAATTATTGTGCTTTTGGTTGGTTATCAAAGTCACTTGGCCTTTAGCCTTCTGCCTTATCATACCTTCCAAGATGTGCTCTAATTACCATATAATGCTTTGCATGACGCATCTTATTATTCAATATGTAACTCCAGCCGTACTTATTCCATGCAAACTGTTGAGTCAGAGTTTTTGTGGGGAATTGTCATATACTATGCAGTGGCTGACTGTGATTTTGTTTCTGAGATGAGCTCTGACATCAGTAGTATGTATCAATTCAGTAAATAAAAATGTCGAAATGATAAAAAAACTTACAGTGATGATCTGAAGTACTAATGGCAGTATTAAAATGTGAAGAGCAGAAACAGGTTTCACCTTTGGGGAAATAATTGTTTGTCATAAGCTAGTCAGAATTTGTGCAGGCAGCTGGTTGTACAGAAGACATCATTCCAACAAAATGTGATAGTACATACCTATAAACTGTATAGTATGTTATTTCCTAAAGTTCCCAGAGACCAGCAGACAACATAAATGTCATATTAATGTTGACATGGCATTGTACCAATATTAATGTGACTCTTGGAATATGGAATGTAAACAGACGTTTCAAATAGAAACGTTCTAATCTTGATTTTTTTTTTTCCTTTTAAAATCAACAATGGAAAATAAGAAAATTCCATCTTGAGGTTCTGGTAACAAAACCACGAGAGTGGAGCTTGAGTGCTTTATGTCACCCTAATCCTTTGATGAAATCATAGCCTTGTATTATGTGGTTGCTTATCTATCATTCTTCTAATGTATCAATTTAAAGGTTTACAGAGTTAGATTAGGTTGAATCTGTGTTGTGTTCAACTGTAAAGGGTCAACACAAATCTGTCGGCATTTTGCACACTTAATATGTATTATTATAATACAACATGTTACTTTTATGGTAATTTTTTTTACACATATAACTACCTCCATGAATTTGATGAAATGCAGCAACATGAAAAGTGTATTGTACAAAGCAAGGTTAGAAACTTTGAAGCATTAGGTCATGGCGTTCTCTTGTGTGTCAAAGCTTGCATATGAAGTCATCATGTTTCCATTGCCACAATTTCCTTCTACAATGTTAATAAGATGGCTTTCAGATGAGTCACTTAAAGACTGACAAGGCTGCATAATTGGGATAAAAGTGAAAGGGAGGATGAAACCTTCCATCCTCTCCCCAGTTACTGCTAAAATTTCTGCCTGGTAGAACTTGAAAATGTATTTGTAATTTAGCAAATTAGAAACATCTACAGTCTGTGAAATACGATTGACAGTTTAGGGTTTAACAGAAGACACTCTGGGTATTTTCTTGGCAGCCTTCAGATACTTGGGGCCCTATTCTGCCTCCATCTTTGTCAACATTAGTACATCATGGTTTCTCTGAACTGGCAAGGGTGTTTAAACAGCTCTTTCTCTAATGATACGCACTCTGGTCTCTAGATTGTGTGCATCTAAAACATTTGCTCCTATAGAAATTACCAACAGCCTTTAATTGACGTGTCTGGGAGCAGTATGAGGGTCCCTACTTGAGGTATGTGCCTATTGTTCAAAGAGCTTGGGCAAGTTTCCAAGAAAAATTAAGCTGGCTTTTGAAAAGTAGCCAGCTGCAACAAGCCACCTTTCAAGAGGGAAGAAAGAAAGATTTTTCCAAAAACCAAAGGAAGAAAGTGGCAGTCGAACCTAAGCAGATCGCATTACATACAAATCCCGATTTATGAACACCTTTCAGCAAACCTAGTACCGTTATCCTTATGCAAATTAATATACAATCATCAGTTGAGCTATTTTTGCCATTTTAAGTATTTCAGTTAAAATTTAGAAGAAATCATTAGCCATTTGACTCCCTGCACCACTGTAAAATGACTGTTATATGCGAAACAACGTTCACTCAACTTTAAAAATAAAAATGTATTGGAAAACAAATATTTTAATGAAAACCATGGCCTAAGTGCTTGCCAGCAGTAGTCATTGTTAGAAAAGAGAGCAAGCAAACCAGTATTCAGAGGCCATCATGAACACAGATAATACTTCGCACTTAAATCACACATTTTTGCCTGAGGGTCTCGAAGCACTTGCCTGTGAGGTAGGCAGAGTTCGCTGACCCTACTTTTTGTCTGGGCCCCTTGGAAAAAGCAAAGGCTGAGAGTCTGCAGACTAACTTATTAGCTAGTTGCTTTTTTAAAGTTACTGAAGTAAGTTTAACAGTTAACCAAAGTGTTCCATGTTTATACTCTGAAAATATTCTTTTGATGCATTCAGTTTATTTAAGTAAGAAACTACATTACAGCCCTGCAGACACTCTTGGATTAGCAGTTCCAAAACCAAGTTTGCAGTCATATGAGTACTGGCAGCAGTGGTTTTAGAAACAGTTATGTTAATTAAAAATTTGTTTTTCAAATACATTTTGCAGTGCTTTTCTCAACACAATTGTTGTGCTGAGAAAGCAAATAGCACTCCTAATCTGGTGTCATACCCACAGTTTACAATTATCTTTGCTCTTCTGAAGAAAACTGTACAGTATTAGAGAGAAAAGTTCTATTTTTTACTAAATTCTTTTAAAAAAAAGGGTATATATCTAAAATGTTCCCCCCAGCATAAGTAAAGTGCATCATTACTGCATGAGACACTTGCAGTGGACCCACCAAAAGCCAAGCTGGTGCTAGAAGAAAACGGGACTATCACACTTCTTTTATGGCGCTCTAAATGTTGGTTTCAGTTATGCGCGTGTAAATCTGGCATAACTCCCCTGATCTCCGAGGATCTGAGAGAGATGGGAATGGGTCGTTAACTCCATTGAAGCTCATTTCTGAGCTGAGGGTTTCCGTGTTCCTCCCCCCGCCCCAATACACTAAATGCAGAGAAGGAGCCGAAGGCCACGCACCTGGCTCTGGAAGGGCAGCCTGGGCTGAGTCCCCGCTGAAACGCACAGCCACCCAGCCGGGATCCGTGACTGCTGCCAATGTGCCCCGCCTCGGAAGGGTGATTGATTTTCCATGTGGTGCACTGCCCTCCTGTTGTATAGCGGTTAGAGCCACCCAAAGGATACCCACCCAGAAGTATGAAAGGGCCCTTGGAGTAATTGGCACAGATGTTACTTTTATGTGTGGAGGAGATTTTAAGTTTAAAGGGATCATAATTCTGCAGGTAATTTTCTGTGAGTGACTGAATGTGGCTGTTGCATTAGGTTTAAATGAGTTAATAAATGCAAGTGGGACTTACTGTATGTTAGAAGGGAGTTTTGCAGCCAAGACTGCCTTGTATAAATGTGTTTGCACTGAAAAAAAAAATTTAAAAATTACTTGGTCTCTGGTTGCTGTAAAGGTCATCCAAGATGGATGTTCTGTTTATATTGTATAGTATTTCATATGAAATAATTGCAGTTCATGAAATGTCTTCCCTAACGTTACTGATTTATAACAGCACATTTGTAACATGGTTTTTATTGTGTCAGTGTACCATATTGTAAATGATGATTACTTGTCATGCTTAGTATAATAATTTAAAGGAAAAAAAAGGACAGGGATTTTTGTAAGTCTATATTTGAAAGTCCCTCCATATGGTAATATTGTGTTCATGTTGTTTATGTAGTGTTGTGTGAAATATCCATTTTGGATTGTGTTACTTTTTAAGATATTAAATAACATTTGGTTATATGTTCTAAGTGGATTCTTTGCACTCATCGGTGGTTTTTAGAGTATACTTGTATTTCCATTTAACATGCTGTTTCTCTCCCTCACTTAGGAAACCTTGCACAACAAACCAGAAATCTCAGAAAAACAAACATCATATCAACTTGCTGTCTTCTCCTATGCTGTATAAAAGCTCTTTGGGCCATTAAGTAAGAGTGCAAGGGAGAAAATACACCTTTTTTTGTGGTTTGGATGGGACATGAAGTTGACAGCTGCAGGGGGAATGTGATCTCCACTGAGTACCCAGCTGAGATGCACCCATAATCCAGGAAATGAGAAGTCTATTAGGACCTCCTGATGCCAAGGGAAACAGGTGTCAGGTCCCTCTTTTCCTCTCCTCTCTGTCCTCATGAGCTAAAGGAGGACCTGGTGCACACACCCAAGAGAAATGGTTCTAGCAAGGAGTTTTTTTCACATTCTTCAAGAGAGCTGATAGCTGCTGAGTGGAAAGGCCCAAGTGGACAATGTAACATTCAAGTGCCATTTTCCAACCCACTACTACCACCTGGAAGAAGGTTTGGAGGAAGTTTAGGGTCCAGGAAATTTGCCAGAGCTGTGCCATGAGAACTGCTGTTTGCCAAGGTCAGCTATGAGAATTTACAACACTTACAAGATAAAAAACAAAGCATCTCTTGGAAATAGGTGCTGTCTTAAGCACCTTGGCTTGTCACCTGCTAGTGGCACATACTACTACCATGCTATTTCTAGTCTTTGCTCATTCCCCTTCATCCATCTGCTTCCACTATAATCAATCTCCATGAAATTATGCATTTTGAGTTAAAGGGGAGAAAAAACCCAAAGCCCAGACAGGGTTTGGTTAGGGTTTTATGCCATCACTGACCTAGTGCCTTGCACAGGCAAAGTCAGTTTTGGGTTTTGGTAAACTCAGATTTTCAAGGCCTTTTCAGTATTACTGGAAAAGTTTGCAAGCACGATCTCCCCCTCACAGAGTGCTTTGTTTTTGTTTCTATCTTTATGATGTGCTTGTATTTTAGGTGCTAAATTAGGCTAATCATTCATTACCTAGAAAGGAACTACTGTTCAAAGTTACCACACCTTGCACTTTAAAACTTGTTTGGAAGCCTGGATTGAATTCTCTTTGTACTTACTCTGCTGACAGGTAAACTGAAGATCTTGATCAAGTGACATCTTTTTGGTGAAACATGGCCTATAACATACTGAAAATGTCTAGGGCCACTGTGTGGCTGAGGAAGTACTCTCTTGCTGTTAAGTCATGCCTTTCTGCTGAGAGCACTGAGTAGATTTACATCCCTCTGCATCTACATCTGTAAGATAACTTTTTTGAGAGATCTTCTCTCCAGATTTTTTCTCCATCAGCCTCTCAATTGTTTCTTTAGTCTTGTTTTCCTCACATCTTGCTTTCTAGAATATCCTTCTATTGAATCCTCTCATCTTCTGCTTCTTTTTGACATTTATTCTCCTTCAGGTTGGGATTTTTTTTTCCCCTACATGTTACTTGACACAAGAGTTCTTCTGGCCCATTTCTCATCCTCCCCTCTCAAAAGGTCATCCTAATCTTGGAGTGTCTTTCTCCCACTTTTCCATTACTTTCCCTTTTTCACTTTCCCTGCTCATCAGAAAGACCTTAGAGAAGAAAAGGTGGTAAGCTGCTTCAGGATAGGTGCTCCTGTCAGCACTTCCCTTCAAACCATGATGTTGCAGGTTTTTCATTTTAAAAATGTTTAGGAATGTAAATACGCCCCCACTTTTTAGTCCTTTCTATTCTCTTCTTTTGTCTGCTGCTCCTGATTTTTTTAAAGACTATGTGCTTTTCTGTCCAGCATCTCTGTGCTTTGTGGGCTCAAAGAGAAGAACAAAACCCCAAACTGCACTGGAACACCAGGTCACATCTGTCTTCCTCAGGCCATCAAGCAAGGCCTCAGGTGAATGCTTAAAAAAGCAGTTTATTCAGCTGTGCTTTGCAGAGTGGATATGAAGAAAATGGCTTCTACTTAACTAGCCTTTCCTAAACTGCAGGGAAGGTGCCCATGGCTCTGACACTCCTGTTCACTGAAGCTAGTACTTGAAGAGAGAAAGGTTTTGAGCAGTCAGTGATGCTGGGGCTTTGATAACTGCCTGTGGTTTTGTGTGGAGATGGCTGAGCTTGCATTTATAAGCAACTTCTATGCCTGTAGGTCCTCATGTTTAGTGAAGTATTTTTAGCCCAGCTGTCACAGAAGTGATGAATGGGGACAGGGAACGGGAAATCCCAAGTACTTTTTTTTAACATCTTTTTTCTTCTCTCTCGTCCTAATAAGCACATAAAACCCAACCCTGTTCTGCCAGCTATGTGAAAGTAAGCAAAGACAGTAAATAAATTTACCAACATGACTGTGCATACACTGAAATAGTTATGTACCTGGGCGGCTTGCCTGCTTAGGGAAACCTGAAGCCTTTTGTTTTGAGTTCTCTCAATCTCTCTCCTCTTGTCCCTCTGCTTGTTGCTGGTAAAATTAGGCCAGTTGCCCTGTAAGTGCCAAAGAGGGTCATGCTGGCAGGAAGCTGCAGAAGTAGCAGCTTCCAGTGTGTTCAGTAGTGTACCAGTAGTGTGAGGACGAGCAAGAGCCAGTGGCCTCTCCTATGGATATAGGCTTTCCTCATGCAGAAATCAAAAGGTACACCAGCACTGGCACTTCAGCTGCAAGCGGGGCTGTACTTCAGCAAGGGCTGTCCTGGTTGCCCACACTCACCATGCTGTGGTTCCAGTTGCAGTCACTCAGTCTCAGCACAGATGGGCTGTACCACTTACTGATGAAACTTCTGTACCAGAGGATGCACATCAGGAGCAGAGCCACAGCACTACAGCCTTTTTGGGTCCTGTTAGCTGGGTTTTTGGAAAATGAAGACCTAAGTAATTAACTTTACAGGGCAGCTTGTGCACTGAAGGGGTGTGAATGCAAACCCCATTCCATGACCCAGGTACCTGGAGCCTGCTGTCTCTGTCTCCACCATGCACACACTGCACACGCACCACTGTGCAGGGACTGCTGGGAGCAGCCATCAACACTGCAAACTGGAGGACTCAGAAGTGCAAACCTCCGGCCTAGCTGTGCCGTAGGATCGTGGGCAATGACAGGGCCAAGGACAGCAGAGAGGGACATTTGACTTTCTGGCTATGGCAGTTGGTAGATGTCCCTGCCTCCACAGTGAGGTCCCCCTCTTCCCTCCACACCGTTGTTCCTTGCTCAGTAGCCTTGAACCAAATCCCTGATCTCAGCTTCCTCCCTGAAGAGCTGTGGGGCCCCAGCCCCTTGCTGCCACTCACCCCCATCATGGGGAGGCTGTGCTGAGAGAGAGCTCTTCTCTGTCCAGTTTAGTGCAAGCCTCTGGCTCGGGCCCAAAGTGAACCTGCCAGAGAAGTCCTGTTTGGCATCCAGCTGCTGCAGTTTCTGCTTCTCCGTGACAGAAGCTGGTGATGACTTTCAGATACTTGTAACTGGTCCAGCTGTAACACTCACCTAAGGCATGACCCTGTCAGAGCTCAGTAAAACAGTAACCACCATTTTTTTTTCTTTTTTCCTCTTCTTTTTTAACCTCAAAAATGCATATTTTTTTTCTTTTCTTCTAAAGGAGTGCTGAAAATTCCCAGGGAACTCTGGGTTGAGGCAGAGGTGAGATGAAATCTGTGGCAGAAGCATCAGGGCAGGCACCACAAGGAGGAGAGGGGCAGGAGCCACTTTGTCCATCATGGTGCAAGTGCACATGGCCACCCTGGTGACCAGCCTGAGGAACAGAGGTACCAAGACCCCAACTGGAGCCTCGTCCACTTGCCTTGCCCCGTGGAGGAGGAAGAAGACACATCCAGCCCATGAAGTAGAAAAGGAAACCTAAAAAGCTCCTCAGCTCTATTGTTCTGCTGCCCCATGGCTCCTGTGTCTGGCAGGCTGGCAGCCCCCCAGAGCCCTCCCTGGCACCGTGGGCCATGTTCCATCTAGTCTAGATGGGACTAATGTCCCATGTTCTCCTCCCCACTTACTTCTTACTTATGAACAAAGTCACTCTATCTTCTAACCACAGTGCTTTATTTGTCAGTAGTTGCCAGGGGACCCTGGATATTTATTATTAATTCATGATGAAGAAACTCAGGAGTCCTCAGACCTAAGGCAGGCAATATATTTATTGTTTCTCCTTAAAGGTAGACCCTTTTCCTTTATGGTTTTATTGTTCTCTATAACTCAATATGGAGAATTATCTCTCATGCTTTGCTGTTTGGCAGAAGACAAGTTTCACCAAATCACAGTTGGTACAGAAAAAAAACCCCAAAGTGAGAAACCCACTTATATTTGCAGACAGAAGTAAAAAGATAAAATCCCACAAAACTAAAGCTGTAGAGAATGACAGACAGCTTTGAAAAGCTCTTTCACTGCATTTAAAACATTTGCCTGGAGATGAGTGGACTTTTCTTGATCCAGAAACTACTGAAAGACTATTGCCTTAAAATATTTAGACCTTTGCAGATTTCAGAACTGTTAGTCTTTCCAAAAATTAGTTGCTTGGGATATTGCTGAAGAGGAAGCTGCCTTTTTTAACACTGGATTAGTAGTAGATTGTCAGGTCCAGTCCGTTGAGACCACCAGCATCAGTCTCAAGACAGAGAAGAGCAACTGAGTTAGTCTCACACATCAGGCTAAAACCAGAGACTTCTGGCATTTTTTTTTTTTTTTGGTGAAAAGAAAAAGAATAATATACTCTAGGCTATATTGACAGGTAGCATGTGAATTCTGTGTCTCATGAGTGCTGCCTTGTGCCATGGATAATGCAGTCAGGGGTGCAACTCTGGCATGGGTCTCCATGAAGAGAGGGGTCAGCAGGCAACCAGCTTCTGCCCAGATTTCTTCCAAATTGGGATCTCTGCAACTGAAGGGGAAGAGAAGGGAGGTGGATACAGTTCTCCAGAAGGAAAATGAGATAATTGGAATATCAGGGCTGAAAATCCCAAGAGAGTTCACCAAAATAAAGAGGAAAAGTGGAGGACAGAGGAATGTGAGGATGTACTTCAGCAGGGGAGTCATAGTTGGGACCAGCAGCTGGAGAAGGAAGATCTGTTCAAGAGAGATGAAAAAAATCTTTACATCATTGGGAGGCCAGAGGATCCTGAGCTCCCAAAAGCCAGCTGAGATGGGGAACTATGTGTGCCTACCTTCATGGTTTATACAGACTTAAAATAAATAGCAACTGATACTGGAATGTTCTGACGTGTCTGTGGTTGTACTGTAAGCATGTGGTGTCCCTGAGTGATGCGCAGCAGGGGCCAGGAAACAGTGCAGCCACTGAGGGCAGCAGGGGCTGCCTTTCCTGGAGGTGCCCCATTCACAGGCAGAGTGGGGTCCTGGAAAAAGCCCTGTGGGAAGGGATGGAGAGAGATCCTGGTAGGGGTCTTCTGGCAGTCCTGTCATGCGGACTCCTCCTCTCTGCCACCCAAATGCAATGACCCTCCTTACTCCTGGTTAACTCCTGGTCTGGAGAACAACTTGCCACCCTTCACCCACTAGGTAGGAACTAGGTACATCTTGCAAACCTGATGAGATATTCCCCTCTGCTCAGGCAGCCCACTAAAACACAAGTTGTAATTGCTTGTCTCAACCCATCAGCCTCCCCCCTCCTCATGTGCACAGGAGGTTTCTGCTCCTGCCAGTTTTGGTCACTCTCAAGGCACCCACATTTGTCTTAGAATAAAACCTTCTCCCTTTCCCCCCCCATTCTTATCATACATGCAATAGCTTCCTGTTCATTCCCTTGCAATGGCTGCAGAGTGCCTCCAAGCTTATTTTGTGTCAAAAAAAATATCTCCTCTCTCTAGCAGAAGGTCTGTGATACATCCCAGATGTTTGCACGTGGCAGCAGTAGCCAGACACGACAGATTACAGGAAGGAGATGGATGAGCAGCAAGCAATTTCTTCTCCTCTTGTCCCTTCTTGGAGGCGGGGAAGTTTAGCTGTTTGCTCTGTTTGCCACGCTGGTACATGAAACCTTTTAAACATCACCTGAAGGCTTCTCCATTTTTAGTTGTGATTGTCACAGGGGACTGGAAGGGGGATGCAGAACAGGTTCAGATCATTCTATAAGATTCAACTTATATTTTCTCTTTATTTACCTACTGCTGGTTCCAAATTAGCCCATTCCCATCCCTTCTAACAGAGGAAAAATGCTGGCAGAGACCATCTCCACCCTGTGGCTGCTGTTAGTGTGCTCACTACAGCCTCAGGCTGTGTTCCTGGCTCTCTCTGATTACATGCTTTCTTCCACCCTTGCAGGATTTTTGGCAACAAAATTCCTGTTTTTTGAGTCTGGGCTTGTTCCTGGTCAGCTGGGGCCCTTGTCCCTGGCCGAGACCGTGGATAATGCGCTTGTTATAAAATAATTTATTCAGTCTTAGGACGCATTTGTCATATGAAAGCTGTTAGGCCAGAGAGGGTCTCTGTGCTGCAATGACTACTTGTGCCCAGGTACAGAGGAACTGTGGATGGTACTTTCTCACAGTGAAGCTGCCCACCTGCCTTATTTGTCATTCTGGCTAGGATGGCACTATTAGGGCTGTCGCAACCCACACTGGTGGCAAACAGCAAGAGGTGGAGGGGATACACAGAAAGAGAGCTTTTACACGGAAAATGTCCTATGCTTCAACACTATGCTGGAAATAGGGCCAACAAAAACAAGATTTTTTTTCAAGAGAGAAGTGGCTTAGAAGAGTCTCAGCTTCACAGAGTCAGGCAAGTGGCCGAACAACTCTTCACTAGAGAGATCTTTTTATTTAGAGGCTGAGACTGGTAAAGACCCTGTCCACTCTGCTCTTTTATCAGCAGTCTCAAATGAAATGCTGTTTTGCTCAGCTTCCTGGAAGGGTGCCAAAGCTTAACGTTGAGAGGAGTGCACCTTTCCTGTGGACAAGGGGGAAAAAAACAACAAAAAAAGTAATCTATAGTGATCTGTGCTGACAGCTTTTTCCTAGAAATAGTCCACATAATTCACAACAGGAAAGAGATTTTTATCAACAAATTACTTCAGAAGAAGAGACTGATGGGAACAGTCCCTTGGCCTGCACTTTGGTGGAAGGTAAATTCTACAAAATTCTGTCCCACACACACTGGATGCCTCACACACACTGGATATGTGGAGAGAGGCAGGGTAGGAGTAAATGTGTGAGGAACAGCACTGAGAAATTGTGATGACAATCATGGGGACATCCTTTTCCAAATGGGATGAGGAGCTCTGGCTTGTACTGATTCATGGAGGTTTTTTTGCATGGCACTATTTATAATTTTGCTCACACTTCCTAAATGGTAGCCCTAATAGAAAATTACAAATTCCTCATAATCTGTCATGTATCTGAATTATTTTCTGTGTTTTCATTGGGAAAAACTACCATTTTCTTGACTGATTTAGAACAGTGAACACTGGAGACAATGCACTGACCAGGAACAGTGAAGCACTGTATGTGAAACCTTGCTGGATATTACCTGTTGGATTGGAGCTCATTGAAGCTGATTTGGGAAAATCCACCCTTGAGCTCATCCCTTGCCTTTTCCATCACAGGGTACCACAGGCAATTTCAGATGTCCTTTCAGACATCCTCGAATGCAGCTGTCCCCTGGGCACCAGGGGAAGCTGTGTGACACACAAAGCAGCAGCTCCTCTGGTTTTGGGGGTCCTTCAGTGAGGGCTTCATTTGGAGCCTGTCTGTGGCAGCTCTCCAGGGCAATGGGGATGTGTGGCTGTCACCACTTTGCCCATCCCACATGGTAAGGCGCTTCACCTGACATGGAGCAACCCCCTGTGGAGAGCAGGTCCTGTTTCTATTGCCTCAGCTCCTACACTATTTATCCTCCATCCTCCTCCTTTGTATTCATTTCCTGAGCTGCCCTAGCTGTCACATCTGCACAGTTACCAGCTGGCTTCCCATTTTTAATTGCCCTCAGTGGGCTTCTTCAAGAGCCACACCTGCTTTTGGGGGGCCTTAATTTGTCACTGTCCAAACTGGAGCAGCAAGCATTTAAAATTCAGCCTCTATGAGTGTGTTGTATTTCTTCAAGTGCGTGATTAATTGCTAGGCCCTGACAGGCTGCATTCAGCTATTTCTGCATAAAACAGAGTCTGTCTTCTGCTGGAAAGCTCCCCACATTATGGATATTAAATATTGTCTTGTCCGTAGGACTTGGGTTTGTTCATCCCATTTGTTCTTGATGAAAGAAGTTGTATGAAACACAAAGAAAGCTCGGTGCCCTCACAAGTTTATTCTGTTCAGACAGTGGAAAACAGTTACTTTTCTTTGTCAGAAGTGTTCTTGTAAGGAATCATTTGAGATTAAGGCAGGAGGGGATGTTCCACATAACCCCACCCAGCCCCGGCAGCAGTGTAAGCAAGCACCTTGTATAATCCAGCTCATAAACTGCTTGAATTCCACCTTAAAAGACATTAAGCTTTTTTTTTTTTTTTTCCCTCTTTCACAGCTGCTGTTTGAAGGCTGCTTTAAAATCTAAGTTTTTAAGCCCAGAACTATTTCCTTATTATATTATATCTGTGCTTGGAGAATCTCTCCAGGGATGGGCAAGGGGTGCTTTCCCTCTCTCTTACAGAATCTACTCAGTTGGGATGTGGTCAGTGAGGTTACCCCTCTCTCAGCCCTTGGACTCTCATGGAAAATCAATGAGCTGTAAGCTAAAAACCACATTGCTGCCTACTCTGGCAAGCAAGGAGACAAAATCTTGCACCCCAAAGCTCCACCTGTAGGGAGTACATGGATAAAGTATCAAGTGGGAGTGCGATTTACAGATGGATGGATGGATGGATGAATCCATTGGGAGGCAAATAAGCCCTTCCAAAAAATTAATATAAGATTTGTCAGAGCCTCCTTCTGCCCAGGGATCATGTAGAGGGTGTGAGGCACCTCTCAGAAATCAGAAGCAGGCTCCTGCTGAGTAATGTGGTAGGGTCACATCCTGCAGGGGTAAAACCACCCTCAGCTGGGGATACAGTGAATTCCAGTGCACTGGTTGTTTCAGCGATGTAGGATGAGCAGCACGTTGGACCACTGAAGAAAGGTTAAGACTACCTCTAATGGACACATGGCCCAGTTATATACACTTATGTGGCCAGGAGCCTTTGCATGGAGGCAGCCCAGTGATACCAGCAGGCTGGCTGGGTGTTCAGCAGGGATTGTGGATGATCCCCTGCAAGCCTGACCTGGGTTCCAAAGCCTTTGCAACAGCTTTGCAACAGTGATGCCACCTTGGCCTCCTTTTTTCTATCTGGCAAGGAAGAAATGACAGTGTCTCCAGCCAATTTTGAGGCTTAATTAATATTCACCAAACAATATATCTGAGTGGCAAGTTACGTTTTAGTGTATTATTAATTTCTTGAGAAAAACAGAAGGGTGCTCAAGAGCTGTCAGTGCCCACTCTGGCAGCCACAGAAAATCAGTCGTGGGAAATACTCACACGGTCCCAGCAGAGCATGCTGACATTTTGGGGCTGGCTGCCTGCAACCCCTTGGTGAGGGACAGAGGAAGATCTGCCCCTTGCTCCTGAAGACGGATACAATCCTGCTATTAAAATGCCTCATTTGCTGCGACCAAGGGAGGATCAGAATCAGCTCCCCGGAGCTCAGCTAAGCCCTGATCTGTGCTGGTGTGGAAAGTGGGCACTGAATTTCCCCCATCTCAGCCCACTCTTCATATCCCTCCGCACCATTTCTTTGCTACCTGTGACTGTTTTATCGGAATTCTCCTGACAAAAGCTCAGAGTTCTCAGTGTGGCTCTGCTGGGACATCTGACCCAAGGATTCTGCGTTCAACCTCGAGCCAGGCTGCAAGCGGCCACAAGTAGCAGAGAGCTGTGTCACTTCCCCTGCTCCCCTCCTCCTCCTGCTTTTATGTATTTTGTTTCCCACCAGGGGGGTCAGGTTTTAATGACAACAGAGGCAGCTCGAGATGCAGCCTCAGTCCTGAAAGTGGGGAGTACATCCAGCTGACAATTGGATCATTTAGGGCCGCGTACACAGGAAGGTCTTGCTGAGCCCATTCATCCTCCTGCGGAAACAGGAGCAGGAGCAGGTGGGAGGCTTGCTCAGAGTGCTACATGGAAGCAGCAGGTTTGGGGTGGGGAGGAATCGGCCATAGCGCAAAGGGTGACAGGGAGAGCTAAAGGGGAGGAAGAGGAAAAGTTGCGATGAGAGACACAGAAGGAAGGAAAAGTCCCAATCCTTAGTCTCCTCACTAAAAGCAAGGATTTTGTCCCAAATGCGCTGTTTGCGGGCAGGCCGGCAGGGGGCGCGGCCGGGCCGGGCTCCAGGGGCTCCTCCCGCCGGCCCTGAGGGGCTGCGGGCTCGCCGCCTCCACCTTGCGGGCTGGCCGCACGAAAAATGGGCAAGCGAGGGAGAGAAGCAGCGTGTGGGGAAATCTGTGTCCCGTTCTGGGCTCCTCAGTACAAGGGAGACATGGAGCTCCTGGAGCGGGTCCAGCGGAGCGCAACAGGGACGATCAAGGGACCGGAACATCTCTCTTATGATGGAAGGCTGAGGGAGCAGGACCTGTTCAGCCTTGAGAAGAGATGACTGAGAGACCTCATGAATGTCACTAAGTATCCAAAGGGAGGGTGTCAAGAGGATGGAACCAGGCTCCTCTTCATCGTGCTGAGCAATAGAACAAGAGGCAACGGGCAGAACCTGATACGCAGGAAGTTCCACCTGAATGTGAGAAAGAGCTTCTTTACTGTGCAGTGACTGAGCACTGAAACAGATTGTCCAGAGAGGCTGTGGAGTCTCCCTCACTGGAGATATTCAAGAACCAACTGGACACAATCCTATGCCATGTACCGTAGGATGACCCTGCTTAAGCAGAGGACTTGGGACAGATGACCCGATGTGGTCCCTGAGCCACTCTGTGATTCTGTGACTTCCATTTCCAGGGCCCATTGGGCCTTTCCCCTGCCCTGCCACTCCCTGTTCCCACCCTGCCCCAGCCTTCCGAGCCAATGGAGCACGCCGCACTGTTCCAGGGCTAATGCTGGTGGGTGTGCTCCGCCCTGGAGTGTATCTGCAGGCCCCGTGAATGACAGGTCCCCGTCATGCCAGCCAGGGCAGCAGCCTTCATGCAGTGGGGTGGCTGCAGCAAGGCATTCCCTGCATCTCGGACAGATACCTGACTGGGGTAGGGAGAGACCAGGGCAGGCTGCCTGGCAGCTCCTAGTGGTTTCCTGATGAAATTGGGCTGGCAGAGCTGAACTGGTGTAATTGATACAGATTTGGGATAATGTCATACGTTTTTTTAAGTCCATAGCAATTTCTGTGTATTTGAAATGTCAGAATAATCCATACAGTCCATATAATCCATACAGTCCATCTCTATGAAACTTGAGAATTACTGTGTCCAGTCAACTGTAATTCTGAAATGTTCTTATTTTTGAACCTTCCCTTAACTTAGATGTGTTTAAATGCTTACACAAAATGTGTTTTTCTGTGTGTGTGAAAGTTGTCTTTTAAAAGCTGTTAAAGACTTCTTATGCTAAAATGTAGGGTTTCAAACCTTCTTCATTAGATGTTTTCTTTAAAAAATCCTGTTGGATTTGCTGTGTCCTGCCCTCTCTACCACAACCCTACAGGGAAAAGCGGGTGAGGAAATATTACATGGAACTTTTCCAATGCCTTTTACTTCCCAGTGGCCAGAGCTCATTTGATCTGTGCCTCCCCCTGAGGTGTATGGTTTAACATCTGACAGATGCCACAGCACCAAGCCTGACAGAGTTCAAGAAGCATTTGGACAATACTCTTGGGCACATGGTATGACTCTTGGGGATGATCCCGTGAAGGGCCAGGAGATGGACTTGATGATCCTTGTGGGTCCCTTCCAACTCAGAATACTCTGTGATTCTGTGATATATTGTGATGTATTAGTTAGAAGACATGGAAGATGACTGGCACCGCAAAATCTTCTCATTCACCCCTTATTTGTGAAGTCTCTGTACTTGTGAAGGGTGCAGGCTGGTATCTGGGCCAATGGGAAAGTGTTTCCACGAGGCTGCAGTCTGTGCAGGCAATGCAGGCTGCATCCTGAGGGATGCTGGAGGCCTCATCCACTGAGCCTTGGCCAGCCATGCCATTTGCATGTCCACCAAGATCATTGATAAAAAGGCTCAGCTTATTTAGCTGTGAAATTTCCTTTTTTGGCACTGTTATGGGGAGCGGACTGAGACTTATTCCTGTGCAGGCAATCCCTCGGCACTTTCCTTTTCTGAGGACCCATGTTCATGGAACATGAGGAGAGCATCTCCAGCAGACCTTGGCTTTGCTACTGGTTCAGAGGGAGTCCTGCTGTGAATTAAAGGACTCGTTGGCGTATCTGCACTGGTCCTCTTCCATCATCCACTCCCTGCTCTGTGGTCAGTTAATACAAGGAAAAGAAGATAAATTCCACTAAATAGACTTATTTCTGTTGAATTAATCTCTTCCATGGACATTGTTGGTTTGTGGAGCTTAGAGTGGAATAGGGCCCCCTTGTCCTTCAGACCTGTAGCTTTGGTTTTTGGGGTCTTGTTGACATTTGCACCATCTCCCACTGGAAAAGGGGGGCTCTGGAAAGCCTGAATCTCCTGCACCCTCATACCAGTGACAGTGCTCTTAATTTCTGTGCAAGCAGCTGATGTGATGGTGACACAGTGGGCTTAGAGAAGTGGGTCTGGAGAGAGCATCCAGGGCTCAACCCTCTTCTTAGAAGTGCAAAATATTTTGTCGTGTCTATTGGCTAGTGGGAATTTCATGTCTCTGAGTGGATGTTCAAAAGGTTAAACAATGAAATACATCTGGAAAAAAGGACTGCATATACAAGATACATCATCTCGTGTGATGCATTTAATGTCCTTAATTTACATGCTGACAACTTTGCCATTTCTAAACAATGTTATCATTCATCTTTCTGATAATTAATCAGCACAAGCTTCAAACACTGTTTATCACACTTTGATGCAGCAATTAGACAAGAAAGGCAAAGTGTTGAAGGGACGGTTTTGGGCTGTTTTCTTCTTCAAAAATCTTACAGTATTTACAAAGATGTGTTTTTTCTAACACCATTTTTAGAATTATTCACTCATTCACAATCAGTCATTGTATAAAAACATCATTCAGAAATAGGTTTTAAAATACACCCACCTCCATTGCATAGTATACAGAAAAATAGGCGAGAGTTAAGACACTTGATTTTTGAATGAGAACATGAACTGATTCAGAGGTACAACATTTCTGAGGAAGAAAGATGCACTTTTCAAAAAATAATGAGCTGTAGTTCTCCTAAAGCTAGTGAGCTTCTGGAAGGTCTGCCATCAAATTTTCCTTTTAAAGACCAAGTATCTTTTACTGTACACACAATGCTTGTCTTAAGGTCAAATAAATCATATTGCAAGTGGATTAACCTTCAATATTTGCATGTGGACACTGACAAAAATGAGTTACACAAAGTACTCACAAGGATCAGTGTTGGTTTCCTGTGTCATGGCCCATCTGTGGAACAACTCAAGGGACCCAATTTGTTATTTTCAATTTCTGTTTGTATAACTGAGGAGCTGAATATACCCTTATACCTTTAGAAACATTTCTTCTGTAAGAAGACCTTGGGTTCTGCTTGCTGGTAAGATTTAAAATGGCAGGTTGTGGAGGGGTTAGCAGGCACTGATGGCTTCTAGCCTCTTGATTTTCAGACAAAATTTGGTAATTTGGTTATCTTGTATGCTGATTTTTTTTTCTTTAAAATTGTGCTCCAGTGATTTCATTGAGCCTGGTCCATTAAAGAGCAACAGGGAACTCTGAACAATAGGTGCTTGTTTTACAGCTACTGCAAATGCTTCGAAAGCTCTAAATTGCCTTTTATACTCAACAGTCTAATAACAAAGACTGATTTTTTCCATTTTTTCCCAATTGATTTGATGGTTCACTTGAGCTTTAAAAACACATTACATAAATCTTTACAGCTATTACAGAAGTCTTTTGTCAAGTTTAATTTAGTGTTTGGTTTTTTTTTCCCCACAGTGTAATCATTCACCCTTAAATGTACTGTATCACACATACCCGGATCGTGCTTAACTCTGGATCCAGAAGATAGTAAGTCCTAGAGCTTTGTTTTTACATGGGGAGGAACCTCAATCCTTCCAAAGGCAGTTTGTTGCTGAAAGCTCCTGGTCAGAGGTATATCAGATAAAGCACTGTGCACACCTGAAGGCACCTCCGGCAACAGCTCTATCCTCTCCTGCTGTTTAATTTAACTTTACTGTTACAACTTTGTTTGTGCTTGATAGCCCATGGTGGAAATGATCACTAGGATTAGCTGGGAGGGTGGGATATCTATCAGTGTAGACCTCTCTCCCTGCTACAGAATAAAGGGAAATGTGCTGGTCACCAGGCAGAGGGATAGAGAGCAAGAGCTGGTAGAAGAGCACTAAGTGTTGAAAAACCTTCAGAAGTGCAATTGGGTATAGAACATCGAAACGTGAGCAGATGATATTAACTTCACCAGGGAGAGCAGAGAGGGTGTTAAATGCCAGGCTTTCTCATCCCATGTTTTCCTGACCCTTGTGTGTCCAGATGTCTATTGATTTTCCCACTGGCTTTGAAGTGGAGGATTTCTGTCACTCTGCCCTTTCCCAGCCCTCCTCACTGCTGTGGTCCATGAAGAAAGCCTGGCCTTGAAAATGGGCAGAGCCAGTACTCATGTTGGTGAAAATGAAGAAGGAAAGGCTGAGAGAAGTAGGATGCTCTCACTGCTCTCCTGCTGACCCACCTCCCTCGGCATTATGGTCACTCAGCAAAGCTCTTGGCTATTTGAAGACTGGGTCAGTATAGACAGGGCTTGGCTGGTGCTGTAAGGAGAAGATGGGGCTCTGCTGCTGATGGAGCTGGAGATGAAGGGGTGAATCAGGATGAACCCCACTAAATGCAAAGAGGTCGGTCTCCACTCCTGAGCTTCTCAGTACGGGGAGCCAGGGTGAGCTCCTCAGTGAAAGATGCTGGGGTGGGACATGCTTGATGCTCAGGGATCCCCATGTGCATCCACCAGAAAACTTTATGGATAGCCAGCCAACTCTGCTCTCCTTGCCAGTGCTGTAAATCTAAGTGAGCAACACCATCGTCCCTGGCTGTGTTTGGAGCAGCACAAAACCTGGCTTCATTTTAAAACCATTGTAAATGCAGGATGGGTCAGATTCATGCCTGGTGGAGCACAATGGAGGAGTGGGGGACAGCACTCTATTAATGAAGCTATTATGCAAATGAAGAACTTTAAAAAAACAAACAGAGAAGGATGGAGCTGCTGGTGACACTGACTGACATTGTTCAGGGATCACAGTACGGAGATCTGCCTGGCGAACAGGGAGAGCAGAGCTAGTGCTGGGACACAGCTGCTGCACGGGGGGAGCGGTGCCAAGGGGGCTGTGTTTCGGAGCATGCACTCCACCCTGGACCAGGAGCCATTGTTGGGCAGTGGCTGTATTCCTGCCAGGCTGCACATGATGTTGTAAACATCCACGGATCTGATGGGAGGCGCTCGGTAGTTGGATCGGAAATCTGCAGACAAAAGAGAGGAGTTGGCATCATGCAACTTGGGGCTCAGCCCTTGGAATGTGGGGTGCTGCAGGGCAAGGGCTCCTTTGCCTTTCCTGGGAGTCGCCCACCAGGCTGGGATGTGGCATGCTATACAATTTACAACATAGCTCAGCAACAACATTTTAAACAATTTTATTCATTATTTTTACTTCTAGACCAATTTTATTCTAAAAACTAAAAAAAGCCCTGAATTTCTAAGTACAGAAGCTACTGTGTGTGCTTGGTAGATTTAATAGCCTGACATAATTGTGTTGCACATTCTGCTTTCACTCCTGTCTGCAGCTGCAGCCTGGTGCTCTGCCCTGTTTAAAGGGCCTGATGAAATGGAAACCAGGAGTTTTGTGTCTGCCTGTCAGGTGGGTGAGGTATGCTGCAACCTTCCCAAAGAAAGTGCCTTGCAGTAGCAAGTTTGAATCCCCTGACAAAAGCAGGATTCATGTGTTTCAAATAGAATTAAAAGTTTAGGCCAAAATTTGGGAAAACAGAGCAAAGAGATAGTAACTGCACTGGGACATCAGAGAGAGGCTGACTAAATCCCTTCACATCTCTCTGCCCTGTTTCTTCAGCTATGAAATAGATGCAGCACAACCAACCTTCCACAGTGAGGAAATCCTGCCATCTATTTGTAATTTTTGGGTGTCGCAGAGTGCTACATCAGGGTCCAGGGGGATGCAGGGGCGAGGACCATGGGGTTGCAGGGGAAGTGGAACACCAGGGATGGTGGCACTTACCTGGTCCATATGCGAGGAAGAAGCCTCTCATGTCCATGAGCTCGTTGTCATAGCCATGCCAGCCATTCTGCCAGGCCTCCTTCTTCCCTGTCCCATTCTCCCAGTAGGGTAGCTTGTCCCTGCTCTGGGTAGCAACAGCAGAGCATGGTTAGTGCCTGCCTACTGGGCTGTGCTGGGGCACTGTGGGGTGCCATGCTGTGTCTCCATGTGCTGTACCACCCCATCAGGCCCCCACACTGTGCTGTTACCCGCACAGGAGATCATCCCCAGGAGGGGTGACTCCTGGCTTTGCTGTGTCAGTGAGTAACCACCTCCCAGCTGAGAGGGGAGGACAACTCATGTAAATTTCTGCCACAATCACAAAGTACCACAGTCGTATGTGACACAGGTAAGCAAGGTGCTGTCCCTCTCCCCATGCCTGCCAGCAGCACTGCTCTCCCACCCAGTGCCATGCACTTCTGTGGGTTTGCTGGTGTGTTGTTCTGCCCGACATATCATTGACACCTTAGAAAAATAAATAATTTTTGCTCCATTTCACTAGTCAGCCTAACAATACAAATATTACCCCTACTAGATATTTTCTAATTATTATTTCTTCTCCCTACTTGTTTTGGAATTAAAGCACGAGGTTTGCTCCAAGGAACACTGGCTCTGACCTAAGACAGTCCCACTCTCCGTGGCCTAGACTCTGTTTTATTTCCTTGCTCAGTGGATCTACACTTCATTAATTTGTCATTATAAATCTTATTCTTCCTTGCCCATATTGCCCTTAAGATGTTCTTTTAAATTCCTTCCTTACTTTCTCCTGCTTTGTTTTCACAGCTCTTACATACAACAGTGCCATATCTGTCAGAGCAGCAGTCCCTACGGGCTGATCAAAATGCTGGACCAACCTGTCCATGAGTTTCTTCTGTCCCATGCTCCTTAGGGATAGCAGCAGATGTGGCACTCCAGATTACACTAAAACTATTGCAGGAATTTCACTTAAACAACATCAACTGGCAGTTCATCAGACCCCAACAATAATTTCTCTGATAATTACAGAGAAGGAGCTGCACAGTTCTCTAGAGTGTCCAGGTCTGGCCTTCACACTTGGGCACAGAAGCACAGAAGATGCCCCAAAGGAGTTTCCCACATTCCCACCTTGGGCAGGTGGTGCCACAACTCCTGCAGATGGTGAAGCAGATTAACTGAAGATCCCTTTCCTTTTAGAAACATTTATTTTGTCTGATTTTTGTCTTCTTCCTTAAGGAAGAAAATTGACTGCGCTGAGGACAGCAGTAGTGATGACTAAGAGGTGTTGCTCTTCCAACTATTTTCCAGGGGAAGTCCCTGTTTCTTCATTTGTAATACTCAGCAGATGTACCAGATAATTCCAGAATACTACAGAATGGGTCAGATTGGAAAAGATCACAGTGGATCATCTGGTCCAACCTCCCTTCTCAAGCAGGGTTGTCCTAGATCATATTGCACAGGATTGCATCCAGGCAGGTCTTGAACATCTCCAGTGAGAGCGACTCCACAGCTTCTCTGGGTAGTCTGTTCCAGATTAATTTAAACTATTTTAGCTGACAAATTTCTTTTCCTGTCCCATCTATTTCCCTGACAGTGCTCAGAGCAAGCCAAGGAGAAAACAGACTCCTTCTCCTCTTCCTCCTTATGCTGTAGTTCCTGCGGTTCCTGGGGACTGAGCGTGCTGCTCACCATCAGGCAACCTGCACAGCATTTACCAGCCTCAACTTCAGACAAGTGAAGTCACATTAAATTTGTGGTAGTTCTTCAGAAGCATCCTGACATTGCCATACCTACACCCCTCCATGGTCCTGTCAGATGTCCTGGACACAGTTGCTTCTCCAGAAATATTAAATGCAGGAAGAGGTAGTGTGCTTTCCATAACCATCCAGAAACCAGGAGACACCTACTCCCAACAGAATGTGCAGTCAAAGGCACAGTCATTTCCATAATTTCTGGTGCCAGCTGAGTCAGAAAACATACTACTAACTTTAATAACTGCAGTTGAAGTGACAGCTCATGAAATGGAGCCACTAACAGCAGTAGCTTGAGGGACAGGACTGTGCAAGCATCCCAGCACTGCCCTTCTGGAGCATCAGGCTCTGCCTTACAGCAAACCCCACAAACTCCTGGGGCTTCTTTGGAGCCAGGGAGTTGGCAGCATGCTGATGTGCCTGCTTGACAAGTCCAAATGGGATGGAGGACTCAGACAAGACGTAATTTTTCATACTCAGACTAAGCCTGGGCTAGCAGTCCTCCTCTAAGATGAAACAGGCGTATCTGGGACTGCAGACAATGGACTTTTCCCTGCATGTGCGTGTTTAGAAAATGTACTGCAACTGATCTCTAAACATTGGGAAAGTAAATGGGGATGTGTACAGAGTGAGCATGCAGCCCTGAGGGCTAACACCATTGTTGCACACAGGAGAGCAGCTGGGGGATCTTCTGCTTGAAGGATGGGGACCACTCACTCATGTGAAGGGAACAAGGTAACATGAGCAGATCAGCTTTGATACAGAGTGAAATCCCTCCTCATCCTGCTTTAACCAAAATGTAGATGGGCTTTAGTTCCTATACTCCTTGATGAGGAAAACAACTTTTCAGATACACCCCCTTTGTCCCTTTAAAAAACCAACAACAACAACAAAATCCCCTTTTTCAAACAGCTTTTAGCTATCCACTAGCCAACAGAGAGTTAAAAACCCTGGGAGCATGACAGGGAAGAGCTGCACATCCTCTCTTCAGTGGTTTGGGCAGGAAGTATAATAGAAGGCTCAATTATTTCTTTAAAAATATGACAGGAAACTTTCATTTTCATATCCCATTCAAAGATAATGAAAATGTACCAAAGAGAAGGAAAATCTGACAGCATTAATGAGAGGACATTCTTGAAAATCAGAAACAATGGGAAGGAATGGGCAGAGAGACAGAAATAATTATCATAGCAGCAGTGTTTGCTGCACTGTTATTAAGGTTTGTCAGAGTTTCAATGATTTTTTTTAAGTGCTTTTTTATTTTCTACAGAATATGTAAAAACGTTCTGTTTTGAACTTTCATACAAAAGAGTTTAGTTGTAATTTTTAAAAATAATTTTGGAAAAGATGTTTCAGATTCCTACTTTACCTGTCTAAATTTTAACTCAGCTTTTAAAACTTTTTTTTTTTCAAAATCAGAAGTGTGGTACTCACCCATCGGAACTCAAAAACCATCAGGTTTTTTTAGATGTGCGTTTTTATTCAGCTGTAGAAGCTACTATGCTAAATTCAGGTTGGCTAGTGAGAAATGTGGTAGTGTGGACTGTCCTGAGCAAAGCTTGGTGAGCAGTAGCTCTGAAGGTCATGAAAGAAGATGCTTGGCTGAGTTATAATAACCTGCAAGGCAATGATGTGCACTGACTATGCTGGGACATGAAAGAAACCCAGGACTCCTTGGTTCTGTTGCCAACTTACTGACTTCACGTATGGCCTTGGGCAAAGCACTTAATACCACTCCTCAGTTTACCTCCTTAGAAGATATGCAGTTGCCTCACCCTCTGAGATGTGCTGAGCTGCAATTAGTATCTGCAATGTGGAGGTGCCTGGTAGTGACACAAGCAAAAATAACACAACAATTTATAGTAAAAAAATAAGTTAGTATGAAAAATCTCTTCATGCATGGGTTCTGTGCTTAACAAGTTCCCAGATTTTCAGTGTGTTCACTGGGCATCTCTGAGGAGTAAACCCCCAGTCTGACCCTTTTGAGACTGGAGAGCTTGGGAGAAATGGGGCGCTTTTAGGGCAGTCTGGCAGGTGGAAAGCCAGGCAGAAGGAAAAGTTGCCACAAGGTACTGCTGAATGGAGGGATAGTAAGGACTCTTTTTGTGCCTGAAATGAAGATAGATGGCAGGGGGAAGAAGAGTAAGGCAACAAACTTGGAATGTGAAACACAAGAACTACTCCTGCTTTATGACAACAAAATAAAAAGGGTCATCCTGACTATTTAACTGTCTGCCTTTAGGAAAGCTGCAATTTCTTTAAGTTCTTTTAAGTACACAGCAAAAATTGACATTAGTTTTGTAGTTAGCCCATTGACTTTAACTCCATGATCAGCAATACATTGCACCTTTTCACACTCCTGTGTAAGTATTTTGCTTCTATACTTTACCTCTACTATGAACCATCCTTCTTCAGCCACGAGAGTTAGTGGAGACACAAATTTTCCTTTTTTGTAGAAAAACCTGTTTGGAATATCCTGTATGTTATAAACATCCATGTGTTCCACAGCTTTCAATTTTTGATATATCTGCAAAGCAAAAAGATGTTAGGACACCATATGGCTGTAAAGATGATAAAGACACCCATGGAAACACCTGAATTTGAAAAATGGCTAATCCCTTGTAATAGCTAATCATTCAAACCAGGACTCTGCCTGTCCAAAGATTGTGGCTGAACAAAACCTGCTTATGTGGTTTAGGAGATTCTCAAAACTCAGATCATAAACATGTAGGAATGCGTGAATTCATGTATTATGTGTATTTATAATACACACATTCACAAATGTATACATGTGAGTATACCAGCCTACAGAAACAGACCAGGAGAAACAACACCTTCACAGGAAGCAGTAAGTGAAGTGGTGAGAGACACTCAAAGGCACCATGTGGACTGTGTACAGGTGTGAAAAAATGTTATAATTGTCTTTAGCCTCTGCCACTCATTCCCTCTTTGTGCTCTTGAGTGGAGAATTATTGTCACCTCCCCTGTGTTTCTTGCACTTACCCTGTCAATCACTATCAAGGAATTGATAGTGCTCAGTTATCTGCTTCGTTAGTTATCTGATGTGAGATTAATTAGCCAAAGCCTGCAGCTTTGAGTCTGCACAATGCCATGCAAGTCGTTTATTAATATTAATCATACTGTCTGGAATATCACACAAAGGTCATTACACCCCAAATTATTCAGAAAATATATTTTAAATGCCTGAAAAAGCTGTTCATATGCCATAAAGAAGGCAGCTATTGGAGTCCCCAGACCCTATATTGTTCTTTCACCAGTTAAATATAAATAATCTTCAGGAATAAATAGCTCAGTTCTTCAAAGAGTGATAGGTTCTTCACTAGCCTTTCAGCTAAGTTGCCCTTGTGTGTATATGTGTGCCAGATATGTGCACTGATGTGCAGTGACCATAAGGACAGCACCAGGGTGTGATGGCACAGTTCCTCCCACCGTGACTGGAGCTAGAGAGTGGTAACCAGTAGTTCTGGTGCTTTGAAATGGGGTAATTCTTAGAGGTGATAACCATTACGTTTTAATACACTCCAACTCATAAACATAGCTCTTTAAAATTAATTAGAAATAGAGAATCTAGCTATTGGGAAACTGAAACTCAACTTCATTTTGCTTAAAAAGCTAGTCCTCCAGCAAGAAATCCTAAAAAGAAATGAAGGAAAGAAACAAAACCACAGTGTAAGGCATAGTACTTTATTCTCCTTAGGCATATTAAGCTATTTAATGAGAGAGAAGCATGTGCTGAAGAGCTTTGCCGGATGAAACCCCATGACAGTGTGAAGTTGCAACTTGCCCTTATTTGAAGGTCTGGCCTACAAAAACAGGGAGCTCTGAGTTAAGCATATCAATGCTGTGATCCCCTGTGATGCACTTGCAAGTGAATTGCTCGTGCATGCCTCTAAGACAACTTTCAGTTCTGGCATTAATTTGAAATGTTCGCAATATCACAGATACACAGTTCCTAAAGAGACTATTTGGGTGCAAAATCAGCAAATAATCTCTTTAAAAAAATTGCACAGGCTACAATATAATGTAACTGGATAAAATATACTGTAGAAACCAAAATTATTTGCCTGGGGCATTGCTTGCCCATCTTGTACATCCACTCATCTATATTCTGAGGAGAGCAATAATGACTTCTCATGCACTAGTTGCTGGTTAGACTATAGTGTAGTAGTCTATTAGTCAGAGATACTAGATTTTCATTCTTTTCAAGTGATTTTCAAATTTTTCTCTATTGTTTTAATTTATCCCTCAAAATCCTCCAGTTCTAGCATTGAGCTTTTATGGTTGACTCAATCCAACATGCTTCATCAAAAATTCCTCAAAGGAAAATATTGTAAAAAAAATACATTTTGCAGTTCTGGTCTAATGGAGTTGATTAGTCTGTGGGAATTTACTGGAATATGAATACTGAACCTGCTCCAGATCATTTGAAAATCCCAGCTAGAGTGTCAACAGATTGACTAATGCAGATAAAATCCTAAAAGTGCATTTTGAGCTAAAATCTTTTAGCTATTTATCAGAAGCTAATAGTGGTGGGGTTTAAAAGCATGTGTCCTTGCCATATAACAGTGAAAGTTCATGCTTTTTGATTTGCCTGGTGTGATTTTCGTTTGGAAACCAGCATCACAAGGGTGTCACAGGATCCAAGTCTGACTCCTGAAAAGAGCTGATTTTTGAACACATCTCTGAGAGCAGTATTTGGATGTTATGAGAAAACAGAAGACACAATTGGCATAAAAACTGAGAAAACACAAACCTAAGAGGTACGAGTAGGCTGTACTCACCTCTGCATGCTTCTCTGGAGTTGGCCAGAGGCTCACAACAGGACCTCGGTCTTTCATTTGTATGGTGTCACTCATATTGATGTAGTTTTTCAGCTCAATCACTTTATCTGCCCAAGAGATGTCTGTCATCCCATGATCAGAGAAGAGGAGGACGTTGATATCATTCTGAAGGCCTTTGCTCTGTGAAGCAAGTGGATGACAACTTTTAGGGCCAGGTAAGAGCTTTGCACTGTGTATGCTGGCTGGAAAATTGAAATCACCGTTTGACCTCCACTGATTCTGTGGAAGTTGGTCAGAAGGATCACGTCCACAAATGGCCTGCAATGTGCTTTGCCACCACCCATAATGGTGGACACACACTTCTACTTGCTGCTCTGGAAGAGTCTGAGAGGTTGGCACCAGAGCTTTTCCAAAATAAGTCCATTCAGCAATTTTGCCGTGATACCACTTGCGGAAGGGGTGTTTCTCTCTTTCCCTCCCAAATACAAGCACTTAGCATTAGAGGTTTTAATATTTAGTGAAATTGAAGATACATATTCCTCTCTTCACCGAAACACATAAAAAACTCCAATATGCATTTATCATTGTTAGAAATATTCATAGAATTGCCATTTACCCAAAATATTTTCTCACTGCAAAATCATTTAGATAATGTTCTTTTTTAAAACCAAGTTTAAAGTACAGAGTCCTGAATACTGTCATAAAACCTACTACAAAAGTTAATTGTCTGATTCCACAAACCTTAGGAAACTCAGTTTTGATTCCTTCGCCTACAATAAAGTTCAGTTGGCAACATAAGTCATAAATAGAGCAACACATACATTGGTTTGTGGCTTCCTGGGGCTGCTGTAGGTCTGTAGGCTACCCTACTATCAGGAGGGTTATAATGCCATCAATGAAAATAATAGTCAGGGTAATGGTGCCTTGAATTCCACATGATCTCAGTAGTCTGTTTCTCAGGAAATAAAAGTTTACAGCCACTGCATTCAGTTACAGGTGTTAAACAGGCTCTTGGCAGTGCCAAAAAGACCAGTTTTAAAAGCCTTTTCCAAAGGCACCCAGGAGCTGGGTTTTTGGATGCCACTCACCTTGATGAGTGAGATCATATTGCTTAAGGCTTTGTCCACTTCCTTCAAAGCATTCTTCCGCTGCTGGGACAAAGGGCCGTAGTGGTGGCCTTCCACATCAATGCGCTCGTAGTACACTGCGGCCATCTCAGCGCTGTTGTTGCTGGGCGTGGGAGAGAGGGCAAGGAGTGAAAGGCTGACACGTATGGAGATCTCCTGGCTGCTGTCATTGTTATCTTCACCAGTATGTAGAGCCACAAACCTCTGTTTTCTACTGCCAGCCTGTGCTGTCCTACCACTTATTGCACTGCTGGGCACATTATTCACACCCAGAGTCTCCTGAGTTTGCCTGAGTCTCCCACCACATGCAGCAGGTGGAAACTGCCATGTGCAAGCATAGGCTGGCCTGGCAGTATGTTACTAACCTCTTTGAATTAGGAAGACAGCTTTCCCTTTAATAACAAAGAAATTCTGATTTCTCTGCTGAATGCCCCTATTAAAAGGATTATGGGAATTACCAGTCAAATGTGCTTTAATTAAATTTTGGCACTTCTGGCTTTCTCCTGTGTGAGGTCTTCCAAACCACAGAGGTCAACTCAGGATGTGCTCTTCCTTACAAAATACCACGCAGTATAAACTGGGATGAGATTAAGGGGGTTTTATTCAGGAATATGAGCAAGGGAAACTAAGGTAATCTCAGAATTGCACAAGTTTAGCTGATCACACTTTTCTGCACTGATTGCTCTCAGCCTAATTAGTGGGGATAGTGCATACATCAGTGCTTAATTTAATTTTCATGACCACTTTACTGTTCACTGTAAATCTCCCTGAAGGAAGTTGTGTGGATAAAATCACAAACCTATGCTTATGAAGCTCAGACCCAGTCTTTTTGTGCTTTACTTAATATATGGCAGAGCATGCCATACGTATTACATGTGCTCATCCATATCAAGATCCCTACAAAAAGACTTGTTATGTCCTGACAGGTCCAGTGTCTCCGATTAAAGACACCTGGGTAGTCTGGTGTAATGAGTGGGACAGAAGAGGCAAAATCAGAGGTGAGGGACTGAGTGAACGGATTAGGGTCTGTCATTTGCATTTCTCAGTTTGCAGAAGGCCTCAGAGAAGCAGTCCTGTGAGAAGCTGAAGGTATCTGCTGTGGTGGGAATTTCTCCTCTGCTGGCCCTGCAGAACAGTGTTGTTCCTCCCTCTTCAAGATTTTAAAATAATTTAAATGAAGCAGCCCTCCCTTCTCCCCAGTTTCATTTTAAGTGTTACTTTCCATCTGTATTAGGCAATAATTATTTTGTAAAATTTAACCCTGTAATTTCTCTATTGCATACACAGTCATTGAACCTACTGAAATAGTTCTCTTCTGCCGCAGTGCCTGTATTATGAGCTACTTAAACTAATTTATGTAAGTAAATGATCAAATCGATCAAGATAGAAGCCAAGAAAGAGATTTATTGCATAAAACAAGCGATCTCATTTAGGCCGTGGTGAGATTTCTCAGTGAGGGCTCAGTGCTTTAAGGAAGAATATTTAATAACTTCAATGGGACAAGCTCCAGTAAGGCAGCATGCTTAGGAGTTTGCAGGATTTGGTACAGCACATCTGGAGTTTGACTTTGTTTCCATTTTTACCTGTTTTTCTATGGGAAAAAAAGGGTTTTCTAAGAAAACCCTTATCCTGGCTTGCATGGGAGAAGTATTCTGTCTTTCTAACTGTGTGTTAGTCCTGTCTTCTTCCATCACCAGTAACTTTCCAAATTAATGACTAAGAAAAGATTTCTGAAGAAAGTTGGACAGCATTGATGGCAATACCAAAAAGTGTTTTATATTCTACCAGCACACTTTGCAAGCACAATACAGACTTCATGACACCTGTCCAGGAAAATAGGTAGATTACAACAGCCTTCAAGTTACAGTTGTGGAAAAGACACAAGGGAGGTTTTAGTTTCACTTGCCAAAACCAGATGCTTGACTTTATTTTGAATATTCTTGGTCTAAATAGTGGTCTTGAAGCACCTGTTTGAAGAGACTGGAGAATATTCCTGAAGGATGATTTCCTTTTCCAAGGGAAGCTCAGTGGCTCCCCGATGAGTTAGGTGCTTCTGCCCTTGCACTGATGAAACTTTCTACTTCAGTGAAGTTCAGATGGGTCCGGGCGTTCCGCTCAGACCCTAGGCCACCATGCCACAATAAAGGGCTCTCTCTCTCTACCCTGGAGTCCCTGCAAGGTTTGCTAATGGTGGGAGCCTAAGTGCAGTTCTTTAACTACTAATACCTGCCATTAGGGCAAGTGAGCAAGGCACTGCTCCAGGCAACAGACTGCTCTTGCCACAGGCTGTTTTCCCACATATAGCTAAGGACAGTCTCAGCCTAATGGGCTTTTCCAATTACCTGGGATGTAGAAAGGAAACACACTGCATTTGCCAGCCTTTGAACAGCTTCAAAAGTCAAGGGCTGGGCATATCCCACAAAAAGCACTTCCAAAAGATATAGATGACAAGCTCAAGACTCTTCTACTCGGAGATGCTAAATCCTGCTAAATGAATGTGCCTACAGTAAAAGCATTTCAGAGGTGTTACTTCTTATGGGCTGGCCCAGCAGCATAGAACTTTTTCTTCTAATTCTTAAAGAAATAAACAAAGAGGATGAGTGAGAGAAAGAATAAGGAAAACCTACCAGATTTTTGAACTGTTCATTCTCTATCCTCCCTTCCTACTTTAAGTCCCTGCAATATTTACACCCAAACCTGATTGTTAATTTTATCTAAAATCATTCCTTTTTCCTCTTTCCTACCTTGTTGGAGACAGGACACTTTAGTTTAAAGAAAAAGAACTCAGAAAGAAATTCACCACGGTTGGTGTGTAAACAGACACCTGAGACAGGACCTCCTGCAGCACTGGGATGATCTGTAGGATTTGGGCACTTCAGAAGACTGTAGCTGTTATTTATGGCAGACATCTTGTGGCAAAGATTTGCACTTTTCTTGAAATCATCAGCTTTCACCTCTTGCAAGTTGTTCCACAGCACTGTTGTGTCCCTTTCCTTTTCCACCGCAGACAGCAGCAGACAGCCTTGTGGCTTGGAATGAATTAGCTATCGAAACTCTCCAGCTACCCAAAATAACAGCTTCAAGGGCTGGAACTCTGAACAGTTTATGCTTCACCTTTAACCATGTTGACAATTACAGAGCTTAAAACCAGCACTGAGCAGCCTTATGTACTGTGCTTCACAGAAACCAGGCAGGAAGCTTCAAGGATATCTTGACCCATCCCAAAATTATATCAGACCATAAAGCTTTCTACAGTAAATCTGGGTTTCCACCAGAAGTCAGAGCTGATGTCTGTATTATGCCTTCCATTCCTTTTTTTATTCACTGAATTAAAAGCATTGCAAAATCTCCAGAAAGACTCCTGTGTCACATATGACTTCCTCATGTCACATGCAGGTAACTTTCTTTAAATCTAAGCTAAATAATTTCAGGATAAAACCTCTCACATGGTCTCAGACACCTTGTGTCGAAGCCGATGCTGCAAAGAGCACTGATTTGTGAGCATCTGTACAGCAGGACCCAGTGTGTAACTGGGAGCAACATCTCCAACAGTGGTCTCATCATTTCAGAGCCTTTATTTCAAGAACAATCAACACTCAGCATCTGAATACAAAACTTTTCAGATGTGAATCGCTATGGAGTTGCAAATATTAAAGTAGAAGGGTTTCCTAGGATTGGATTAATCATGGAACCAATAAGGTTTTAAAAGAAGGAGCTTAGTTATAGCCAAGGTAAGGCATTGGCTCTGCATGTGGTGGTGCAATCTTCCCTGATTTTACAGCCTATGTGGAATTGTCTCTTGTAAATGTTCGGATGAGAGATGGTGGAACAAGTACTTGTCCTAGAGAGAGGAAACCCCACACTGCAAAAATCTAGTGACGTACCACAGAGACTCGAGGGCATCACTGATGGCATCTGCGAAGTTTTTGTCTGTTGGGACGCTGAAGTACTCGCGGCAGTAACTTGGTCTGACTCCAAGGATTTCGACCTCACAACCTACGAGCAAAAAATGTGGTAAGCTCTGCTATTTCACCTTGATCACAGACCTCACACCATGGGGTCCAAGTTCAGGTCTGTAAATTCCCTGTGACATTACTTACCTTATGCCTTCCCTGCCGGAAATGATGTGGTTGGCAAGGGAAAAGGGGAGAGAGGTTGGTTTGACAAGTGCTTGTAGCAAACTGTACATTGGATTCTTTTATTTCCCTCTCTAAAGGAAGGTCTCTGTGTGACCTTCCCACAACAAAATGCTTGGTTCCCTCGTGGCAGACCATTTCCACCTAAATCACCAGCTCGTTTATATTTTAACTACTGTGGCCATATAGCCTCATTTCCAGGCTTCCAACATAATAGATTTAGATATTGTTCTCTGAAAGTTCAGCAAATACTTTCCAGTTAGACACACTGTATCTTACGTTGTAATATCCTCTATAAACCGTATTTTATTATGTGATACTAACTCTCCACTATTATATCTGTTTCCCAGGAGGTCTTATTAAAACAGTGTAAACCAATTAACTCTCTTGGTAACTTGCAGGCTTCCTTGCAAAATAAAGTCTGTTTTGTGGCCTAAAAATTTATAGCAACAAATCCTACAGGAGAACATGGCCCTGAACATAGAAAAACATGTTTTTGTGAGGTTTCTTTGCCCTTTTGGTCTCCAGTTACTATGCTGCTGAATAATATTAATATTTAAAAGAAGTATGCTTCCAGAAACAATGGATTCATGCAAATTATTATTCCAGTACCCCAGAGTCCTCCCATCACAGGTGCTGTCTGATATATTCCTGGGGCACAAGGAGGAATCAAAACCAAAAAAACCCCACCTTTTGCAAAATGGCCTCTGTATACAGCAACACAGGCTGGTCAAAAAGGCAACTCTAAGCCAAAGCCTGAATCTGTCTATATCTGGGTCCTTCTGCTTCTCCTTTGGGAGAAAAGTGATAGGCATTAAGGACTGTCATAAGCTGACTTGTTGCTTGGGGCGTGAGAAGGTGTAAGTACAGAGAGGGCCCTAGAACAAGCAGAGCTACTATCAGAGGTGATTTACAGTGGTTTGCTTACTGGGACAGTCAATAAAGAGAATCTGTCAGTCTTGCATCTGAGCTCCCATGGGCTCACATCACTGAGGTGCAGTACTGGGACACAGGGAAAAGCACACAGCTTGCAGGCCAAGCTGGCTGAGAGTCTTCTGATGTGATGGTTCAAGAGTACCACCAAAGATTAGAAAAACTTGAATGTTTAAGCTTAGGAAATTTTTTAAATCTTCACTGATTTGCAGAAAGCCAGATAAATCAGATGGAAATTACCCTTTCTGAAAGTTAAAGGGCCATAGCACACATGACAGATTCAGTCTGCTCGCCTGTGGTAGCAGCTCCCAGGTGTCCGCATGCTTTGTTTCAAGGGACCACATCTATTATGATTAATTAATTATTTGCAATAATAAACATCAAATGTAGTCAACTGATTTACTTTCCTGTAAAAATACATTTGCCTACTCTTGAACCTCTATCTAGTTTTTATTTCTATTAAAATTGTGGGATGGTGCTTACTTTTCATTCTTCCCTTGTTGCCCCAAACATATGATGTAATCTTCCCTTTCTGCATGAAGATACTTTGGTGTTCATCTCTCCACCATGATCCACCATGACAGTTCTCTGCAGCCTGGATAAACAGCCAGCAGATTACTTGACAAGAACTGACTGTCTAGATCATCCCACAATAAAATTTCTATACATCTGTACACAGCATTCCCAAGAAATTACAGTGTGCAACAGAGATGGGTTCCAGCTGATACTTAACCAAATCATCAGAAAAATGTATTCCACAAAAGGCCTGATGTCATATCCAGGAATTCCCCTGCCCTGAGGGTGCAGAGCTTCAGTCTTTTGCAGGATGTCCTGGGTGCTACAAGCAGCAAAACAAGGGCTTTCATCTACCTCAGATGCTAGAGGTGAGCAGAAGTCTTCTATGGCCTTTGCTAGTATTTCAGGATTGAACTGGAACTTTGGAGCCAATTTCTCCTTTGATACTTGAGTATGGCTCAAGACTGTTTCCAAAACCAGGCAAGAAGTTAAGAATGCACTTGGAAAGTCATTAGAAATGCCTTGTGTTTTAGTTCAGGTGGATGACTGCTCATAGCCAGTGACTAATATGATAATTTTGCCTCTTTTTTTCTTCAGATACTGACATCAGATTGTAATTTTCTCAACATTCCTCAGAATTAGTCAGTCATGAGATAATTTTAACTGGGGGTATTAATCTCTTGGGGATCTGGGATATTTTAGTTGCTGAGATATCTTTGCTATTTCTAGATTGTCAAGTGATGAGCATGACATAAAAGACTACAGAGTAGCAACAACTAGAAATCATTTTGGCCGTGAGATAGTGGTCTTCAAGTGTGCAGTTCATTGACAGTACCATTGGAAATTCAAGCTGCTTAGACACCAAGAACTTCCTTTTCCTTTTTTTTTTTTTTTTTTAACCTCTATGATGAATAGAACTTAAATTAGGGTTTTTAATGTTAAGGCTTTTTACAAGTCCAAAATACTGGCCATGAAGACCCTTTAATATTCAAATTTCATTTTGGTAGAATCCAGGAAAGATGGCAAATTTTCTCATTTAGGTATTATGGGAAAGGAAATTTAAACAGCTTTGGAGACAGCCAAAGGGAATGCTAAGTTTTTCTTGGTTAAACTACAAATAGTTAAGCTGTGTTTACTGAGATGTAATGCTAGATACCTTTCTGCGTAGTTTTGTATGATTCTAAACTTTTATTTAAAAACCTAAACTGCTGGAGCAGGAATAAGGACTTCTTTCAGAATGATATATAGACCCCTCTTTAGCTATCTGACATGGGGACCTGAATCTCTGCCAGCTTTAAATTGCATTTCTAAACATTTATTTAACAGTTGGACACTTCATGTCATAACAGAAGGTTTTGAAAACTTTCCGGACTGGCTGTACAGTCTGGTAAAAATTGTGTTTAAATGGCAAAAGTTGAGTTAAAGTGTTTTTTCTTCCTCCCTCTGTCTCTCATTTCAGTGTTTAGAAAAGTTGTCACTGCACTTCAGCTGAAGCAGTGGCATAGGCTGTTGGGAAATGAAGGAGCTTGAGCATCTGGGATGACACCACTTACTGGGCTGAGGGTGAGGACCACTCCAAAGCTTTGACCTCAACGGTGCTGCCAGGATGCTCTTGCACTCCTCTGGGCATTCTCCATCTGCTGGAGCAGCAGTGCTTCCAACAGGCAACCTGGGTGTGAGGCTGCGCCCTTTATCCCATGCACAGCATGAAGAAAGGAGAGAAATGTCCCCACAAGCCAAGGCCTTATGTTTTGGCAGAAGTGGTGTTTGGGACCCCCAGCATGGTGATAGTTTGTCTCCTCTGCTTCTAGAGTCAAGAGATCCCAGATGAATTCTGCCCATGAGTTGTCTTTGCAGGGTTTATGTTAGGCTCACAGATAAAGCTGTTGTGATGGTTGTTCACATCTGAGAGCCCTCCTGCTCTGTGTTCCTGTGTGCTGGGGTCTGGATTTTATTTCTTTAAGCACTGACTACACATGAGAGAGGAATGTAGGGAAGAAAACGAAGCAGCAGATTTTGGGTTCAGACTTTGCAAAGCTTGGAACTCTCTCTGAGGAGGAAATGGCAGTGGTAAAAGTTAGTCCTGGGAATCAGCACTCTGGCATTTCCAATGCATTCCTGCTACAGTTGACTGATCTTGTTTGTCTTCACTGCTGGCTAAAGAGAAAATAGCATCTTCCAGAAGAAAGTGTGATGAATTTGGCTATATATTGCAGTTCCTGTTAAGAGTTTCCCAAACTTTTCCTGTTTGGATCTTTATTGTATTTGCAAGATTCATTACTAAGCAGCAGTGAATCTTTAGGCTGGAAAGCTAATCACCAATAGCAGATCATATGTGGTGCAAATGTCTGTGGGACCTCTATTCACCTTGGTTATTAAGTCTTGGGTTTTTATTTTCATTTTGTTTGGTATCGCTCCTCATTCAATTGGCTTGTTAAGAATTTAAGCTTTAAAATGATAGATCTAGAATTTTTAGAAAGAATTTTGTCCTTACTATGGAACTAGAAAATGGTAAAAAAAAATCATATAGGGAAAATGTAATAAATGCTGTTGCATTTGGAGTGACTTCTGTTCACCCTAGTTATACCTGGAGTTCTACTGCAGCCCAACAACCCTGTGTTTTAGTTCAATAGTTCCACATTGCACCCTCCTTCCTGTGCCTGACCCTGTATGGCCAATGTGTCCTTTGAGTCCACGAATACCCTTAAAATAAACATGTGCTTCAGCTTTTGCTGAACTGAAGCCCTGATGGCTTTGCCAAAGCTCAGCCATCACAGATAAATAATTAAGGACTGACAGAGATACATGTAACAGTGCATAGGTAAAATACCAGATCCATGCAAAAAATTCCCCCTCTGTGTCGTAAGAGGGTCCATGCATACACTGGGGAGCGTAAGCACTGGGAAAAGGGGGGCTCTATTGTTTCTTGCAATTTTCAGCTAGAAATAGCAGGCAGAGAAGAGTGAAGGGTATACATATGTGTACAGGGATACATATATATACACACCTCATATGTCTTCTCCCTGGGAAACACTGCTCAAAGGGCAACATGAAGGAGCTAGGTAAAGTCCAAAAGCATTTAATGGAAAGTGATACTGGTTTTTTGGATTTCAGCAACTCTCTGTAGGCTGTTACATCTATTCAGTACATAATTATACCTTTTGAGAGCAATTACAATAGTAGTTAAAATTTAATAGTCTACAGAAAGAGAGATTTCTGTAAATTTTTAGAAGAATTCCAACATTCTTGTATAATTTCTATATCCTGCTATTTGCCTTGCTGTTAGATCACGTGGGACATCTTCAATAGGAAGCAGCATTTTTTTAAGGGCTGATCTAAACTCTTTGACTGCCTCTGAGTCTATAAGGCAATACTGTCATTGTCAGATCTTTTTACTCTTCAGTACTGTAGAAACACTCTGGATGGCTTTTCAATGTTTTTCATCTCGGTTCACTCTTTCTTCCCATTCCTTAGAATTGTGGGCTTTTTGCCAGGGCACCATTAGCCACATTGCATGGAAAGACTGTGGCCAGGCACATGTGCATTGGGATGCAGAGACGAGCTGGCCAGGTGCCCATGACATGAGTCAGCTGCCACTGCCCTGCTGGCCCTGGCTGTATTCAGTACAGCTCATCTAACAGCTCTGTGGTCCTCCAGCCTGCACTTACACATTGAGACTGCAGACTGCTTAGGGTAGGTAGCAGTCAGAAGGTTAGAAAGTTGAGAATCTGGGTACTTTGCAAGGGATTTGGTCTGGTTGCTCAGCTGGAACATATATTTCCATGTGAGTCCCTAAATGTATAGCCTAAGGGGATATAATACTTCTGTTTGTTAAAAAGGACTCATTTTTGCACATCCCTAGTCATTCCAGTGGTCCAATATCTAACAAATGAGGAACAGAAAGGCCAAGTCCCTCCAAATGAATGTCTCAGACTCAGAACAACTGGGACCTCAGATGAATTAACAATGAAGGGGGACCAGAGGACAAGGAGGCTTTGCTTTCAGCTGGATTTTCTTGTCCCCACAGAGCAGATCATCTTCAGCTCTCAGCTACTAATTTCCAGATTAAAACCAAAGAAGCCTTTGGGGGAGGGTGGTTACTGTTTAACTTTGACTGGACCATGAACCATTCATGGAGCAACCACTAAGCATAGCAGAAGTTACAGGTGGGCAAGAGGAACAAGCACTTGACAGAGGAAGGGATGCTCTTCAAGCCAGCACCCTCCTGAAGCTAGCATTTAGTGGAAAGTTGCCTCTAGTGATACTTCAGTCTCCTCCTTTCTAAGCATATGCAAATTATCATATGCTTAATTATCTAAGCATATGCAAATTATCATATGCATAATTATCACCGAAGAAAAGCTAATTCATTTCTATGTGTGGTTAGTAAAGCACATAAAATTCCTATCTATATTTCAGAACTGTATTAGAGAACCATTCCTACAGCATACGGAGTGCTCAGATGTCAAGATGCACTGTAGCAACTTTTCACATACTAACCTGGCCAGTAGTACATGGAAACGTTCTTTTTAGCTTTCATCATTGTGACCCACAAAGGCTCTGATCCATTCCACCAGAGAGGCAGCAGGCTTTCTTTATTCACACCAATATCAAAAGATACATTTGCCTTCTGGTCCCACATGTAGTTTCCAGTCATCTGATGGACCTCACAGTGGCGACCTTTGAGAGTGAAGAAAAAAAGCAGCACAATCAGATTGGTGTTCTTCAGTAGAAGGATGCTGGCAGCACCGCCACTGCTACTACTGGATCATCCAGCAAATCAGCTGAAAAGCCGTGACTTGAATTCAGAGATCTCTTACCTTGTGACCATTCATAAAATCTCCCTGACTCTTACCTTTTACTGAGGTACTCCAGTTTGCTCACTAAATCCCCCAGTTCAGACACCCAAAAGTTAGTTGCTGAAGCTTTTCATCCCCCACGTGTTCCCATCACAATCAATGGATAAGAAGAGTCATGTCTAGAAAGCAATTCATGCCACCCTAAGACAGGCATCTCGGGTATCTGGAGGTGCATATACCCTCTATTATTGGTAGAGAAAGATCACAGCCTTTTCTCAGCTTCAGGCAGCCAAATTTTAGACAGCTGAGGCCAGAAGAAACAAATCTCTCACCCCATGGCCTGCTCAACATTTCAAATCCAGCCCCACACAAAAACCATGTCAGCAGCAGCCCATGGGTGCCACAAGTTTGGCTGACACCTGGTTCCTTCTACACAGCCAACACCTGCCAAGTCTGAGGCCATTTTAAGGTACCCATCAGCACTCACAACCAGAGGGCTGTGGGAAGCAAGCTGTGAACAGAAGGTGATAAGAGCACAATCTAGAATTATAGAACAAAGATTGGGAAACTTGCATTTCTTCTTCATTTATCCATAGAATGCGTTGTTTTTCTGCAAACAGGCAAAAACTAGGCAAACACATTTATATGTGGCTTTTATTTTCCATTATTGTTAGCTTTTCTTTTTTTTTCTTGTAATGATCATGCTTTGTTCTTGGTTGTGGGCACAGCAATCATTTCATCAGACATGTTCAGGCCCCTTATTGTATCTGAGGGGCCCTTGGGCAACTTCATATTACAAGAAACTAGTATATAATAACTGAGAAATGTCTTCTACTTCTTGTAATTGACAGAAGAGAAGATACCATATTTTAGGAGTTATTCTGAAGATGAATTAACAGAAATGGGAAAAGAAATGTTGAAGATTAAGTTGTACTGGAAGTTCCTTATTTCCATATCTTAAAAAGCAACAGAAGATTGTGTTAGACACTGTCCTCATTCGCTGGTGAGTCATATTATTGCAGGGATCCAGATAACATGCTTTGATTATTTTGAGCCTGAGCATGGTGATCAGAACTGAAATAACCTTGGTATTCTTATTCTGTTATTTCAAGCAGAGGACTCTGTATACTTTGGGTGCATGTGATCTTGACATGGATTTTGAACTCTCCTTCCCTACTAAAAAGTATTTCAATTATGCAAAACATTTCCTCCTTCCCAGAGGAAAAAAGTGGTCCCAGTTTGTGGCAGTCACTACTTATCATACTTAGCAAACAGGTTTAATATAGGAGAACTGGTAGATTGGATGGGCAGTAATTTGTTCTCTTCAGGCTGTCAAGTGCTCTCTTTGCTGTAAGTCTCAAAAGAGATAGGAAGGAAGGAAGTCTCTATAGTGCATCAAAAACACAGGCCTACAATTTACAGGACAACCTCAGCTTCTTAAAGTCCATGTATTCCTAAGCATCTATCAACCTGATAAACTGCAGCAGGCAATTTGTACCAGCCTGGGAAACTTGCAGGTGAGTGCTGAAGTTCTGTCAGTGTGAAACCTACAGATTAGGTATCTGTATGACGTATTGTGTAGTCTTCGTATAGAATCAATGGGCTCTAGCTGCTACTGATCCTATAGGACTTAAGGTCTGCTCTCTGTTTATCCACATTTTTAAGGAAGAGATTGGAGACTGTTCTTTGTAGTATTGTAGGGAAGTTTAATTAACTGTTTGAACTAATACAGAGGACAGTGTTCTGTTCTCCGCATTAGATTAGTTCAATTTTCTGTGGACTCCAAATCCTTTTCTTAACATTGAAAGAGGCCTAGAAGACTATAAGGCATCAGTTTTCATTGCAGATGTCCCTGGTTCACAGGGTCAGAAAAGAAGATCAGGTGAGCAACAGAACAAAAGACGTGACCATTTAATGCCATTCACGTCTGCTTACCTGAGGCCTGTGTCTCAGAAAGACCCTAGACTTCTTTGGAACACATCAATAATCAACTAATTAATCTTTTCCTTGAGTTATTCCTCCCAATATTTATCACAAGTAAACACTGTTCAAAAAGTATGCCTGACCTCTAGTTTTATTTTTGACCTTTGTTAATCTTCAACCATGGCTATTCTGAGCCTTGCTCACTAGATTGAAAAGCCCTGGAATAACTGGCATTTCTGCCCCTGCCCCCTCCCCCACAAGATACTCGTACACAGAATTAAGGCCATTTCTCAAGTTTCTTTTGGGTCATGTGTACAACCCCAGTTCTTTATATCCCCTGTTTTTACTTGTTTTCTCCAGCCTAAGAAAATTACATTTGGTGTGCTTCTTTTGAATCATTATCAGAATAGCAACATGGTGCTAGGGAGTCACCATAACATTCTGGATTTATTATTTCTTCCATTACTGCCACTTTCCTCTGTAATCAAACATTATCTTAACAGTTCCAAAAATAGAAGCAGGGCAGAAAGCACTTTCAGCATACAGATGTCATTATTTAAACTCACTGTAATTGTAGTAAAAATTACTCCTTCCTCAAGCAAGAGAGGAAAACAAAGAGGGTACAGTTCCCAGGAATATGATAACTGCTGTATCCTTCTGGAGAAGAGCCAGTAAGTTGGTTTTTCTTTTGCAAGTCTGCATGCTACAGCTTACTTGGACACTACACTTCATACAGCATTTGTCTAAAGCACATTCCCATGTCTCCAGGCACTTTCGTCAGCATTCAAATGAATCTCTGCAAAACAAAGACGAAATTTAAAAAACCAGCAAAACACACAGCCACTTGGCCAGCCACAACAGCAGCACAGTAGTGCTGCGTGCTGTGCACCCTGCATTGGCTGCGCCTGAGATCCGGAGACCAGAGCGTGCACTCCTGGGGCATTTGCCATCTCTGCACTGAGCAAATCAGGTTTATCAGAGAATCCACAGTGTGCACATTAGCCAATGCAGCAAAGGTACCGTAACCTGATGATGAACATCAGTACATCCATTCAGCTAAATGTACTATGAAGTATTATATATATGCCTTGCCATTATGATGAGACTTTTCCTCTTGTGTCCCACCATGATGTCCCCACTCTCTAGAAAGTGACAAGAGTTGGGAGGGCAGATGCAAGCACAAGCTCCCAATGGGCTATACAGGCTAGGGAAGAGTTAAGTTCCTCCATGCAAACAGCTGGATGACTTGCTTTGGGAAGTGCTCTGCTCTGCTTATGCTGCCTGCCATAAGGATGAAGAAAGCAGGACTTAGAAGGCACCAGCACCATATTCCTGTTCTGGAGCAGATATAGTGGTTGTTGTCCCCAGGAACTGAGCTTTGATATATGCCCTGCTCTGCTGTTCCCCTGATGGGTCTCATCTGCTCTGCTTTGAAATGAAAGACCACAGGGTGAAAACAAAACCCATGTGCTAAACCTGAAGTAGCCTGGAGAAGGCCAGAGCTCACGAGAAGTCTGGGGGGAATGTTGGCCTGGGCAAAGTGGCCCTGCCATCTGCCCAAGTAAAACCAGTATTTGCATGATATGCATGGACAATTCATGTTTCAAAGGAACTTGCTGGCAAAGTCTTTCCAAATTTTTATGACCTCTAATACCAGACAGAGCCAAAGCATAAACACCTTAGACTGCACCAGGTAAGACTTCGTAATTCAAGCTGGATCACATCAAAAAGCACAGAAAAAAAAATCTCTGCTACACACAGCATTATTTTTTTCCCTAAAGGGGATTCATTTAGTAAGAGCTTGAAACTCTTAATTCAATGCTTTCATCATGGGGCCAGGGCTGGGGTGCACAAAAATTGCTTATAAATCATTCAGCTGAAGTTTTGCAGATGCTTTCTTGTGTGGGAAGCCAGGTCTTGTGTCCTGGAGAGCAGGGACTCCGAGCTGTTGGTTGCTCTCCTGAATTGTGGTGGGCTCAGGGACCACTCTGGGACTCCTGAACCCCCAGAGCTGGGTGTGGCTCAAGGGCACTGAAGGTCCAAGCACTACAGAGGGCCTGGACAGAACAATGGACAAGCTGCTGCCTGTACTATTACACAGAGTATGAGCCTCTGGCAGTGACTTCGGCTCTAGGCTAAGAAATACCTTGGTACATGAATGTCCATTTAGCTAATAGCTGGTAGTAGGTAGTAGTTGTGAGGTTGTAGCTAGTAAGAAGGAAAAAACTCTGTATTTCAATTTGTAGCATTGTGAACTTGTGTTAGAAAAAACTTTCTGTTCTACACTTCAGAAGCATTTCCATTTTTTTAACTGGTAGAAAGCAAACACAGATTTTTGCAATATTTTGTGTGTGAAACAGAAAATCTTGACACTTGGAATTGCAGCCTTTCTGCAGGTGGTGAGTAAACAAAGTGAGAGGAAGAATGTGAAAATGAAAATCCTCCTGGTTCCTACTATCTTTTCCAGCCTGTTCTTGCTGGGATAGTACCCTTTCCCTACCAGTTAATAGTATTACCACAGACTTATTCATGCTCTTTTGCTTCCCAACACAGAGTTTTAGAAATGGAAAGCTAATGAATCCAAGAAAAGTAAGAGACTTGATTTCAGAGCTGTATGTCACAAACAGAATCTTTTAAATCTTTACTGCTGCTGGCATCTGTAGCTGTTTAAGAGGACCAAAAAGAAAAATTCCTTTCCCCTTGTGACTCACCATGCGCTCTATCCTTCTGGATTTTTTCTAAGCTTGGACAATGAAATAGAGATAGTTTTGGTTCATGTGTATGTAATAAACTTCCCTGTTGTACTCCTTCAATTTTTTTACCTCAAAAAACACACAGGTATTGCTTACATAGTTAAGAACTTGCTTAACTGCTGAACAGAAATTGTCAGCATCCTTTTCTGGACCAGGCTGGTGTCAGGATGCCATTAACTGTGCAGCAGAAAAGAGCCATCCACTAGAACCATCACCAGGATGGGCTTCCTTCAGGTACTGAGTGGAAGGACCCTGGAGCTGCTGTACTTTAAATCAGAAAACCTCTCACAGCAAACAATAAATATACTAGTACATGTGCACATCAGCCAGACTCCAGAAGATTCCAGGGTGGGGAGCCCAAATGGTATTTTCTCCCAGTAAACATGGAATAAACAGGATTCAGTGTATGTTGATTTCCTGTGCTCAGGGGAAAACAGATGTAGACTGACTGTTTGTTAGACTTCAGCATCATCCACCAAAGCCCCTCAGCAGTTATGTATGCCAACATCAAGAGTGAGGAGTGAAGGGAAGATTGCTGAAACATGGAAGTTGGGTGAAACCTTCAGTCTGGCAGAGTAGAACTTGATGTCACCTATTCCTGGGACCTCTGCCATGTTGCCCTGTTCCCTACCGCCATGCAGAGGAGGAGGTGATGGCATATGCAGGGATGAGCAGCAGTGGCTGAGGAAACACCATACACCACCCCTGTATTTCAGACAAGCCCTAAATGTGCCATCACTGTGTTGCAGCGAGTCTGGGACAGCCCTGCAAAGGCCACAGCCCTCACTCTGGGTGCAGGAGACTGAAATATCCTCTATCTTTTCCTCCATCCCTCAATCTTCATGGGACCTCACAGCCCCTTTGCCACTTATTTAAGATCAGATCCTGTCCAAAGAGGCACATGGAGGATCCTTGCTGGCTCCTCTCAAAGCAGTTCCCCAGCCATCTCTGCAATCAGGGGCTCCCTTTGCTTCCCATGGAGGCCAAGTGAAATATGTATCTTGGATGTGGGGCTGCACACAGGCAGCTGGCACATCCTCATGGAAGACCTGCCAGAATGACTTCAATTCTAGCTATGATCTTGGAAAAGAAATCCTTTCTGGATTTCTGTCTCAGATGTGATACTGTCCATGTTTATGCTGGCTGGAAATATGAGGCACCCCTGAGTGCTCTCAGCTGGGGGGGGACTTCAGGAGAGCTGGGCTGCAAGGAGTCCTTCATCACCGCTCCAACACCTGCAGGTTGTCAGGTGAGGGAGACCCAACCACAGCACGAGCAGCTTTTCTCGACAGATATGGCACGAAGTGCTCTGAAGCAGTACCTCCTGCTTGCAGCGGTTACAGGGGAGATCTCAGACTTTCCACTGAACTTGGCATGAGCACTCCCTGCAGAATCAGGCCACAACAGGGAAAGGAAAAAATTAAAAACTCCCCACAGGATAACAATCCGAGGTGGCTTGTGGTCTTAATTCCTTCCTTTTCAAGACAAACAGCACATGGTATGATTAAGGAAGCCTTTTGAATAGATGTATTTGGACTCCTTCTTCCCTCCCTTGCCAAGCCCACAAAAAGTCCTGCAAAAGCTCTGTCACAGCAGCAACATCTCCTTTTACCTAATTCTCCATTTCATGTTTTTCAGGGCAACAATTGCAATATCGTAATGGTACCATGGAGAGCAAGAACACCAGGTAGGATTCAGTCTAGCAGCTCAGAAAGCAACCCAACCACCTAAAAACGAGTCTTTATGCCATAGTAGAAGCCAATACTAAGAAACGTGGCATGAAGGAAGTTGCTAGAGAAGACTTCTAGGGAAGACTTTCAAAGAGTTGGATTTTAAGCTAGCACATCCTTGAGCTACCATGCACAGCACCAGGTTTTTGTAACAAAACAGCTTCTCTGGTTGCTTGTCAGTGAGATCCCTTTGCACCAGCACTGATTTTGCTTCTGTTTGATGCTTCTTCACGCAACTATCAGGTCATGATGCCATGCCCTGGCCTGCAGGAAGACTGAAGCTTCACCCCAAGCTCTGAATTACTTTGTGATTTTACATGAGGAAGCCAAACCATTAATATTTTTCTGGTTTCTATGCTCTAGTTTTCTTTCTCATAATTGTGGTAGGTTTGCAGGAAAGGAAAAGACCTCTAAACAGGCTCTGGGCTTTGGGCTGAGGCTTTCTGTGTGACTTGGGGAAGCTCCAGCAAATATCACAGGTTAACAGCAGCAGCAGATATAAACAGGAGGGAGACCCATGAAGAGCTCTGCCTTAGCCCTGCAGCACTGCATGACCACAGGCAATTCACTTCCCTCCCATGTTTCCCTTCCAAAATTTATACTTTTAGTTCACCAGGCTGGACCCTATTTGTCCTGCAGTGTTGGTGCTTCACCCAGCACCTCATCTCAGCAGAATGGGGTGTGATTCTCATTAGTACACATTAGATAGTTGCATTTAGATATGTGGCTCTTGGTCAACAGTTACAGTTGCATCTCTTTAGTTATAGCTTTTAAAATCTTGGTACATTTGCCATTTTCCATTAATATTAAATTCAGTCAGGCTGCCCTCTTGAAATCATTGGTTAAGTAAAATATAATGACTAGAAGATCCTGTAGATAGTTGGGCAGCTGTGCTGCGTGCCATTACTTGTGAGCTAGTGCAGAGGAGCGCTGTGCTCTGGCAGGGCCAAAGGGTGAACTTTGGCATCTGCACTGAGGCTGGTGCTGCTGATCTCCATAACCTCTGCCTGCAGGTCTGGGCAGGAGGAGGAAGTGGTGAGTTCGTGTTTGAGGAGACTGACCTGTCTCAACGATGATGGTATCTGAGGGGCAGAGTCCACTACCCTCCTCCAAAGCCACAGAAATGAGAGAGAACTTCTCTCATTTAGTAATAACTCAACCGCTCGGTAGTCATGAAGGTTGCATGGATGTGGGGTGAAGGGCAGTAGGCAGAAAGGAAAGGCCTTGTTCACAAGAATGAATAGAGGCAAGTCAGATACACACAAACTACAACACTTTTATGCACATGCTGTCCAAGACCTGGCGGCCACGTATGTTCCTGAATGGATGTGGAACCATAAGGCCTTGTGAATGAGCAGAGAAAGAAGGGACAGGAGTATTTATCAAAAAAAATAAACAAACAAAAAACCAAAGTAGGATATAATGAACAAGCCAGGGGTGGGAATGTGCAGGTAGAGCCAGAAATTTCTTCAACTGATTTAGTTGAAAGAAGCCAATATACTGTGAAGACAAATACAACATTTTGGAGGTAAAAATTTGGATTTCTTAGCAGCTCATGAAACAGCAGTGTAGGACAAGACATGAAGAATAATTTGTTCCTGCTTTCCCAGAAGAATCTGTGGCAGCATTTAACTCCCATACATCCCAGTTGCAAACAGAAATAAAACCAGTTGCAGTTGTGTCTCCCTGCAGCAGAGGGGATGCATGGCTGGTGAGATGAGATGAAAGCTTCCCCATGCCCATACAGCAGCACCAGGGAGACAGTAGCCTCCTATTCCCTAAGCAGGTCATTATAGCAGGATGCTTGTGTCACCCTGCCTTGCTGAATTTTCTCCAAAACCTGTCCCAACTCTGCAAATTAAATGGACGCAGACTCAACACAGCTTAACACTACATCTGCCACGTTCTCTGCACTCCTAACCACATCGCCCCATAAAACCTCCTTTCAGTGGAAATGGCACCATGGCCCCAAAGGGTAAGAACAGTGAAGTATGGGATTTACTCTGCTGTCATGTCAGGACACAATTATAGGGTCCACTAACACCCCAAGGGCTCAAGGGTAGTCTTGGGTCTTCCTCTGGGCATGTTCATCACCTAAACTTAGTCCTCAATTGGTTCTTGACCTACTTAATACTACTGTGACTTATGTGTTAGGAAGGTGAATTGATATTTGCAATTATGTTGTATTTGCATATACATCATAAAGTCAGGCATACTTGCAAGAAGAGTTGAGTTTGGTCTCACAGACTATCTTACTGCTACAGGTTGAAGTGCAGAACTCTACTGAAAATATGAGAAGTCCAGTAGTGGTGTTTCATCACCTGAAACAAAACTCTTTCTTTGTGAGTACAAAGTAGGATATTTTCAAAACTCCGCAAAAGGCTGATTTTACACTTCACTATATGTATACACACTTAGTAGGAGTGATGACTAAATGTGGTTAGGAGTGAAATGTTGCTCAATTTTCTTCTTCTCTTTAACAGCTCCATCCAAAGATTTTTTGCACCTATGAGGTATTAGGTCGGTTTGCCTATGTACACCTGAAACATGACCTGGAGTGGAACACCTCTGTTTTCAGTCACGACATTTATTCTGCATTCATATATTTGCACCAAATAATGAAAATTAAAAAAAAAAAAAACCAACCCTGTGATGGTTTTATACCCTGATCAGAGATGAGCAAAGAGAAAAGCATTTCTCTTGAAAGAAAGGGAAGAAGGGGTTAAGCAGTTTCAAAACAAGCTGGGCACAACTGATGTCAGATTTTTGTCTTACAATGGCATCTATTTGCTTTCCCAGCAAGCAGTATATGAATCACTGGGCACTGCATTGTTCCAAGGATAGCGGAAGATGCCACATATCTTCGGAGAGGATAGATTTTCTTACTCCTCCTCATTAGGTGGAAACTCTTGTTTATTCAATAACTCCAGAGAAAAATCCAAGTAGAAACTCCAGAAAAAAAATTTGTTTTGTTGGGTTTTGTTGGTTTTTTTTTACATAACTGTTGTTTCCTTGGTGTCTGTCTCTGAAGGAATTGGCCCAGCTGTACTCTCTGCACCTTCCTAGTGTCACTGTAATCATGTGTCCTCCACATAAGATTAAAAGCAAATTGGCACCATTAAAACTATGACTGCCCTCTCAATTTTCTGAAAGCCTGCCCTGGACATTCTGAAAAACTGCAGGGGAGTAAAAGCAAAAATACTGACTTTTTTTCCATTTGGCTGTTTTGAATTATTACAGATATGAGTACTTAGAGCAAAGTTAAGAAAACAGAAAATCTACTGAGTTAAAAAGAAATTTAATGCTGAGCTTGCCAAAACAGACCTGCTGACTGAAAATAAGTTCTTAGTGTAGCCACACTCAATGCATGCACACACATGCATTTTTATTAAAGCCCCTGAGCAGTCTCTCTATTAATTTTCCATGCATTCCCAGTTGCTTTTATGTTCTATATGCTCGCACCAGGGAGCCCCAGCTGGCCATGATGCTGAGGTGTTAGCAGGTAGGGACCTGGCTACACTGCGGATAAGCAGTGGGGGAGCTTCAAAAATTAGCTCCAAGTGGCATTTCCTAGTTTGGAACAGGTTTCAGGGAAAAAAATTCTGGGCTGTAATACCACAGTGCTTTTAAACTCCCAGCTAAAAAAAAAAGCACGACTTGGGTTATTTTTAGATCTTCTTCAAAAGAAAAAGTCACAGGGAGCTGTTTTCCACTTCAGCACTGGGAGCTGGCAGCTCTGAAGAGCATCACAGCACAGAAATACATGTACTCACCTGTCATCAGCGTGTAGTAATTTGGGTAAGAGAGGCTGGGGAAGTCTGGGGTCATGTAATCCACCTTCACCCCCATGTTCACAATGTCCCGAAAGCCCGGCAGACCCTCCAGCTCGCTGTCATCAATGTAGTCGAAGCGAAAGCCGTCGAGCAGGAACACCAGGAGCTTACGGTGGGCCGAGGAGGCGGCGGGAAGCAGCAGGAGGGCGGTGAGGGCAGTGCCCAGGAGGGCGGCGAGGAGGCTGCGGCTCTCCATGGCAGGAGGCAGTGAGGGATCTGCGGCAGCTCCGGGGCCGGACCTGGCACTGCTGTACCCCTCCCGCTTCCAGCGCCCGCGTTAAAGCTACAGCGCTGCCCCGCGCCGCAGACGTGGGAGGTCACAGGTTAATTGCAAGCAGATGATTAACCTCGAGCTGAGGGAAGAGTTCAGTACTTCCCAGCTGCAGGAAAAAATGCTTCGCAGCGATGGGGAACACACAGCATAAAAGTAACCGGAGCCTCTCAGGACACTCCGCAGACACTCCCGAGGCAGTGTGGGCACGCTGCCCGCCGGTCTCCGGCGAGGAGGGGCCGCGACGCCAGCGCGCTCCCACCGCCGCCGGCAGCGAGCGGAGCCCGCTCCCCGGCCAGCCCAGCTCCGCGCCGGGGCTGCGGCTCGCAGGGGTCCCGCAGAGAGGGGCTACACTCTTTGAGACACAGACTTACATCTCCAGCAGCGCGAACGCGGGCTTTCTTCTCCTCTCTCCGGCAGTGGCTTCTGATAGAACTCAGAGTGAGATTAAGACAAAGCATCTCCCCAGCTGGGAAGTGCAGTATGTGTGAGCTGAGGTCCAGCATTTCGATGGTACGGCGGTACCACAGACCACCGGCTGAGCAAGCTCACCTCTCTCTACATGCATTCGAGTCCCTGCAAATGACCCTGTCCTCTCTGCTTCCTCTGTGCTGCCCAGGGACTGATCCAGGTCCTGATACACTGGTAGAAAAATTTAGCTTCAGCAAGATAATAATTGATACATTCATTTTCTGGCTGTTGGTTTTATTTAGATATTAAGTGCTGGGTGGTGCCTAATTTCATATTAAAAATGAAAAAATGTTCCCATTTTAGTAATGAGTCACCACCAGGTTCTTCTTCACAGGAACCTAGCCATGTAATGCCTAACCTGTAATGTAATGCCAGAGTCTGTTGTACACCATAACTGCACATTAACTTGCTTTAATTCTTTTTTCCGAATAAAAGAATTTCATAGCATTGTCTAACTGTGGGAAATGGCCTTTACAGATGTTTACACCTGGGGAAAGTTGTAATAGATAGCTGGCCACCATTCCAGTGGGCATCTGAATTTCTCTTTGCTCCTTACAAAGCTCCCCATTGCACATCCAGCACATCCAGTTACCTCTTACCAAACACTGGGCTGATGCAAGCTCAGCAAGACAGCTTTCAGCCCTCTTTGCCCCAAACACTTATTTACCCCCTTGCAAACCCCCCTCGTGTCCTGGCTTGCCTTTTGCACAATGTTGTACTGGGTGCTGGTGCCTGTGAGCCAGAGCTGCTGCATGCAGGTCACCACTCCCAGGACTTGGCTGGAAACGTGCTGTCCATGCCCTCCTCCCACAGGGCTTCCAGCTCAAGAAAGACGATGCCCTGTCAGGGGAAGGGGTTCTGGGACTTTTTGTAGGAGGTAGTTATTCCAGGAAGGTGGAAGAGGATGGAGTAGGAGCCTGCAGCCAAGCAGAACTGCTCAGGCCCTTCAGCTGCCTGTGCTTGTGTTCATCTTCTCAGTAAAATTCCTCATGCTTCCTCCCTATCGGTGGACTAAATGCACTCTTCAGGGACATCTCTCTCTCTGTGATGTGCCCAGCCACGTTTTTTCTTCCCTTTGTTTTCATGTGCCGCTTTTTCCATTCCCATCTTGGAGTCCAGCACTTGGGACATAGGCTCACATCAGTTAAACCTGAGCCAAAGACTTGGAGCATTTCTAAGCTCCATCTCAGGGATCTTTAAAGCAACATAGGGAACTAGCCATTCAGGGCTTTATCCCTCTTCACATCACATTTACTTTTGAAGCCTTACATTGCTAGCTATCATCATCTTGACAACTTTAATTCTTTGTTTTGACTTTTCTTATCTTGCTTGGCTTCAGTTAATTTATTTTCTCACAGCGCAGCAGCAGTTTTCTCAGCAAAAACCAACCCAGGGTCACACAGCTGCGCCTCATGTCAGAGACAGCTGAGCCCTGGGGCCATCCATAAAACTTCATGCCCACAAGAGAGACATCTGGACTGTGGTCCCCAGTCCTCTGGGATGATAACAGGTCCGGGTCCCCTGAGCAGACATTGCCTGGGAGAGCCAGGTGGTACTGGCATGCTCTAGCCTGAAGTTTGAAGGAAAACACACAAATCCTACCACGCAAGGGAAAGCCACAAGGCTGCGTGACCCGGGCAGTCGGTCTGTGCTCTGACAGCGTCCCAGCCTGTGCAAGGCTGCCACTGCCCTGCCCGCAGGGACGAGGCTGCAGCTGCACACCAGGCTGCTGGGCGACGTGACAGCCTGGGCAGTGCTGTGGGCAGCTGCCTGCCTGAGGGATGGCACGTGCTGCATGTCACACCTATGGACAGTCACCACTCTTCTCAGCCATCTCCAGACTCCGTGGGGTCTCAGCCAAGGATCTGCCACTTCATCCGCCTCCCGAAGGGAATATGCACATCCTTCTCCTGCTGACCCTGGCTGGACTTCCAGGATGGGAGGTGGCCCTGCAGAATGTGTGTTCAGAGACAGCGCTTCTACCAGCGCTTACTGTGGATTTTCCTTATAGCAAAAACTGTATGTTTTGGGCTTGGAGCCACCTGTAGTGTCATGTCTTGGCCAAACCACTGTGGTAATTTATTACCACCATACGTATGTTGAATGAGCTCAGAAACATGTCCAGAAATGGGGAGGGAAATATTATTATGCACTTCTTGGCAGACCCATGAGGACATTCACAATGATGTCTTGGCTTGTCCTCTAATAGGTGGCCTCTGGAATTACCAGCAGGGCTCAGCAGGAACAACAGCTGCTACCCATGAAGGAATGGGATAATAAAGGAGAGACAGTAAAGTGTCTGAGATGGACTCTCACCTTGAAAGGACGACCAGGTTTTTGAGGTGGTTAGACCAAGAAGCCAGGCTTCCATCATGAGATGGTACAAAATACATGTCTCCTTAACATTTTAAGGCATTAAGAAATAATGCCTTCCTTTCAAAAGGGTTGCAATCTTCTATTTAACAGCTCCTTAAGAGAAAGCTCTATCTGAGCTGACAGAGTGGTATGAGAGACAATTGGTGCAAGGTATCATAGCTCAAAGTCTGCCTTAAGAATTGGAGATTCACAGGTTTCCACTCAACAAATAAGAGTAAGGCCTGAGAGGGGTTAAAGGACTAGTGAGCCACGTAACTATGACGCTGTATAATACCAACTTGTATTTTGACAGACAATCCCCCTGAAGAGTGGGACTGGAGCCAAGCAGTCTAGCTTGGCAGAGACAGATCCTAGCAATACATTTCATTCCTGCCAAGCAATGTTGATTTGCTTTGGTTCACATTCATTTGTAAGCACCCTGTCTGCACAAAGCCCCAGCTGGCCGTGGAGACTCCAGCACAACAATATTTTGATACAAATGCTCTTACAAAAGCTATCAGAGCCTGAGCTGGTGTCCAGGGACAACAGTCCTCACTACTTAGCTGTTAGACAGGGTTTAGGAAGAAGCATGCATAAAGGAAAAAAATCCCTCAACTCCTCCTGTACATGAGGAGATATCCCATTGATCCAAAATTGTTTGAGAAAAGATCCTCAACCACTTAGATTGCTCAAGAAATCTTCTTGGCAAAAACTGCCTCTAGTGTCCTTGAATAAATTTTCTTTTTTTCACAATCCAACAGAAGTCACAAACATGGCAATAGAAATGAAAGGAAATTCTCTGGGCTCACACCAAAAGTTCAATCTGCCTTGTCAGATGTACAAGCCTTCCTGACAGCGCAACTCTATCTGTGCTCTTGGGTCCAGGAGCACATGCAAGAACAAGAGCTGCTAAAAGTAAAACACGGTTTCCCTTTTCCCTGGTGAACTAGAAAATGTAAGAGGAAAACCTGTCCTTCTTGCTCTTCTGAAAGAAAGATAAGAAGTCATAACATGACTCGTCGTCAGCTTCTAATTCCTTTTCAGTTCCTGTTCTCCTTCACACACAGTAGTAGTTGGACGCTTTGGCCAACATGGCCTGACTAATTAGTTTGGTTGTTTCTTTTCTCTCATTAGAGAAGAAGGCAGGCCATATCCAGACATAAAAGCCTTGAGCTGCTTGCATTTCTCTGAAGAAGAGGAAGAGGATTTGTGCCAGTCTGAAGTGTAAATTCTGCTGGACTAAAGTTCTTCTTCCTCTTCTCCCCACCAAACCCAAGATAAAAAAGTCACAGGTGATACTAGCCCCTCTGCGGACTTCCACAGAAAACCTCTGGCAATATGTCAGCTTTCTGAGCTGACAGAAGGTCTTACCTTGGTGGAAGTCATTGGCTGCAGGAGTATAGTATCAGTTTCTTTGCTCCTGCCCTGTGCATTCTCACAAATGCTTCTGCATGGAGGTGTGCATTAGGCAAGGCATCTGCTTCTCCTTCAGATCTTCCTGGATGATACTTTATGTCAAGTCAATTATTTCTGTGATTTTGTGGTGTGCAGTAGTTCAGTCACGAGGAATTCAAGACATAAGAAGTGGGTTGCTCTTGCTGTCAGTCACGTACAGATGTATATGATAGAGTCACATGCCTGTTAGCTACAGAGCATTTCAAAGCTAGAAACTCCAGCTTTTCTGGAGAAAAGCAGTGATCCTTCACTGTTTCCTGAGGCAAAGTTTTCCTCTAACCTACCCATCTGGTATGAGATTTGCCTTACTGAAAACATTGACATGCTGGATAATGAGTACATCAAAGTGGGACAGTGACCACCCTGACTGACAACCAGGGGCTGTTTAACACTCTTTGAAGTGCCTCGATTCAGGTAATTGTGATGTTTAGAGAGCACCTCTCCAAATCTCTTACTCTGTCCTTCACTGCAACAGTCACAAGTCATATCAGTAACTTTTCTAGTTAAAGAGTATCTCTTGGAGATGAAGAAACTGAATGAACTAGTGGAGACCCCTCAATGGCTCCCAGTTTCCTTGCAAGGAGCTGCATGGGCTTGGTGCATCATTGTCAGCATTGCTCTGTGAATGCTCCCTGACAATGGTCTCCTTGGGGAACAGGCTGTGCTTTCATTAAGTGTGACTAGAATGAACAAAGAGGGTGGCTCTTCACAACATAGCACTATTTGGGTGTGCAAGGCCTTTTCCCTGGAGACCTGACTGTTAAAAGCATAGGTGGGGCAAATTCACAGGAAGAAAATGCACCCAGGGGTGGTAAACACAAACAGCGCTGACTCCAGCCATCCTAGAACTTTATGTTCTTGGAGAGTGAACAGCAGTATTTATTCAGTGGAAGAACCTTTCAAGTCTTTTGCTTAGCACTTCTCTTAACCCAGTGCTATATGATCACTACCCAGACCTCCAAGATCCCCTTCTCTTAATGATTTCTCTTGGGCAGTAATTGCAGCACACTCTCACCCATTTCACACAGATATCTGAGCTGCTGCAGTGGACATTCATAGCCAAGAAGAGAAGAAAAGGGTTGGGGGGACAGCAGTAGGGAGAATATGTCTCCAACAGGACTGAACACAGTCAGCACTGCCTGATGCCAGCCCCCTATATCATCCAGCTGCTGCCCAGCAGGAGAGGCCGCACATCTGCACGCCTGAGCTGGGAAGGAGAGGATGCAAATAAAATAAACAGTTCACCAGTGGGCTTAAGCTCACTACACAGGGAACCTCTGTCATGGAAAGATACGTAGGAGCTCTGGGAAGCCTGCACCAGCTTATGGCTGCATGTGACACAAGACCACCTCCCCCCTCACCCCATGATGTGTCAGCCTGAGCATAGGACTGTCCAGCTCAAGGGGAGGGTGTCATTGTCTTGGACTGAAACCAGTCTTCACCCCTTCTAAAGAATTTGAGTTTTGCTTGGATATCAACCCATCTCCACCACCAGTATTTCCCCAACATTTATAACCCATGTCTTTGCAACGTTACTACTTAATTAGCCCAAGACCGTGCTTGTCTGAATGTTGGTGTCCTGTACCACAGGGATTTTTACCTCATTGAGGAAACTTTATGCAATGCATTTCTCTGTCAAAATCAGAGAAGTTAGTTTGCTATATAGCAAAACCAGATAATCAGTCCTAAGCACCTGGATACTGTATATTCTACTTCATCTCCGCTGTGTGGTCATGGCTTGTATGGTGGGGGACTGTGGTGAAGGATTTTACTGCTATTCTAGAAACAGGGGTCAACATGTAATGGTGTGAGTGGGAATGGAAACTTGGCAAGCTAAGCAGGTTGATCAAGATTACTTAGTTTTTATTTAGTATAAAAAATAAAACTATAATCAGCCAAATAAACTAGGTGTTACTAATCCTGCCGTGCCGTGACACTAACGTGTTCCTTAGGACTTGAACTCAATGCATCCATTCATATGCCATGGCTCCTCCAAGAAAACAATAGGGTATTCTGCACGTCCACCAGTTCCTTGCTGTCAGTCATATACAGATGTATATGATAGAGTCACACGCCTGTGTGACACAAGCCAGTTTATGACCTTGCTCGAGCATCAGCCTTAAAGGATGAAAGTATGAGATTAAAGTCTAACAATCTTGCACAATCTTACAGCCATCTAATGCTAGTCAAAGGCAGACCTATTTAAGTAAAGTATTTGGGTTTCAGATTTTCCCGTTAAATGAGGGGCAATTTGAGAGGTTAAAATATCTGGCAAATCAGTGTTCCAGTGCCTACTTTCCAAGAATAAAATAATATTCTGTGTTTGATCTTTCTGCTAGATTTCTACATGGAGCACAAAGAGACTTAAAACATTAGGTTGAACTTAGTATATGTACAAAGCAAACTATCCCGGTCTAGCATAAAATGTCATTTTAAAACTCAAAAATATTTGGCATTTGGCATCCTTTATAGCCTGGAGGTTATATGGAGTTCAGCTTTAACTTTTGACATCAGTGCTTAAGAACTGAGGGAGCTGGGCTTGCATCGTGATCTAACAAAGAAACAGGTCTTTATTCTGACAGTAGTTATTTAAGCTAACCTGAGAATATTTATAATTAGGCGCCAAAGGCTGGCCTCTGCAGGCTGCCTGCAGCAAGCATGCCCTGTGCTGCAGAGAGTTTGCTGCCTACAGTTACCCTTACTTTTTTTGGTGTGCCACTGCAAATTGTTCAGCTTGGCTTTCATATTTTTGATCTCACCAGTCCTGGCTTTTCATTACTGTATCTGATTAATTTGTAAGTCTATGCTGGAGGTTGAAATCCTCACCTGGAGGACACAGCTTCAAGTCTCAACTTTGCCCATTGTTCAGAAACTATGAGTGTCTGGTTCTCATCTTGCTGACTCCTGAGTCACCTCTGGGGAATTCTTTCCCACAGAGAAGAGACAGCTGTTTTAAACCCAACCACTGTTCTCGGTAAAGAAATATTCACATGATATCTGTTTCCCAGCTTTGGGTGTTCCTCCATCAACAAGCTACAACTTCTCAAGCAAAGCCTTATCTGCATCAGATTTTCTTACAGGTAAAGTCCCATCCCTGTCTAAGCACCATGGATGACGTCCTTCCCTGTAGGAAGGTAAGGTCATATCTTGACATCAGGATCAACATTACTTTCTCTCACTAGCTGAGTGCTCAGGTTGGGGAATCCTAACATATTACTTATGGCTGGAGCTGGTCTCAGCAATGGCAGGAGTCTTTTATCTGAGGACAGGAGTTAGAACAGCCCTCAGTCCTGGGGTGCCTGGTCTGATTTTTCCATCTGAGTACTCAGAGGTCTCTGTCTGAGACAAATTCCCTTAGTTTCTGTCCTCATTGTCTCTTACTGCAAGCCAGCACGGGCTTCAGCCGGATTTCAGTGGGATCTGGATGTTGCAGGTAGGATGTTTAATCTGCTCTGAATTCACTATGCCACATCTGCATCCTATTTCCGTTACCTTGATTGTGGCTTTATATTATTGCTCTTCTCCACAGTACTGAGATTTATAATCACATGTTCCAATTCCAGTGGTGAAGACAGTCTGTCATTTGACATTCTTCTGCTCTCTGTCAAGGCCCTTATCATAGATTTGAATGAAATCATACTTTTCTTTTCCCTGAAATATGCCCCAGTGTGGGGACTCCTATTTAGTGCTATATAAACATGCTTTTCTGTTCACATGGACACCCTGATGTCAATAGGTTTTCAGTCAACCTCACCTTTCCTAGAAAACAACACTTCATGCTGCCAGGAGAAGCTGAAAACCTGAAGAACCCCCACTTTCCTTTTCTCCTTGTTTTGTAAATGACTCTGGACTCCAGGAGCCATCTCCTGCCTGCGCAGATACCTCACTGCCTCCAGCCAAGGGGATCCTGCTTGTCCTGCTGTTTTACAAATCTTCTGGTGGCACAGCTTTTCCTCTAGCCCAGATAAGCCCATCTGGACACTAGCAAACAAGCAAAGGAGGAGTATGTGTGAAGCATGTCTGTACGTGCATGCTGTTGCCCCCTTTGCCTGTGACTGGGCACTGCACTGTGCTGCTCGAGTGCTCCCTTCAGCCGGAATGACTCAGAGAAGTTAAGGCTGCGTTAGTTTCATGGTTTTCTTGGAGAAGAAGCTAAACAAAGCTCTGACCACCAGAAATGAAATGAAGAGAAATAAACAGTAGGAAGTTTACTTCTTCTTCTTGGGCAACCATCATCCCAGGGATCCCAGAAGTCACAGTGCTTTGCATTCCTTCTGAGAGGTGCTTTTCTTCTGGGAGCCCTCCAATATCAGCTGCCTGATCTATCACCTGTTCAGGGGGCAAGGAAGGTTGTCATGAACCGAAATCACTTCAGGGTCTTCTTTCCCCATACTATTCCCTGTAGCTATACCTGAGGCTGACACAGGGCAGGGAGGAGTGGGATGGGCTGGAAGGCACCACAGTGACCACCAACAGAGGAGCAGGTGAAAATGTGCCCTTTCCCCTGCTCAGGATAACCAGTAAAAACTTTTCTTTGTCATCCTTCCTCTTTTATCAACAAAACAAATAGCACATGAAAATAGTACATGCATCTTGACAAAATGACGTTCCCTCAGTGCCGCTTTTAGTAGGCACCACAGAAAGGCATGGCAAAGTGGTTCATGTTCTCAAAGTTCATTTTCACTTTGTTTCCAGGGAACCCTGTGCTGTGCCTGTGAGTGCTGGAGGCCACAACTGTTTCCTTTGATATACTGTGTCAGAAGTATTCAGCCCCCCCCAACATGTTTCTTGAGTGAAAACCTATTTGAAACAAATGGCTTCTTTGTCACAGGTCAGAGCTGGCCATGACTGAGGTACTGGGCTCGGGACTGCATCTTGTTAGGCTGGCTATCTCTCTTGCAGCAGAGTGGAGAAGCGTGGCTGAGGCCACATAGGCAGAGCAGAGGCAGCTGGTGGCTCGAAGTGGAAAGCATGGGCTGTTCCTCCAGCACCGGTCCCCTGGGGCAGCCTGACGCCAACCAAGCACTTTGCTCAGTCTGTTTTAATAGCACGTGGCCCATATTTTCTGTGTTTTTCCTCCTGACATTATGCTGATGTGCTAATCCACTGCATGGCAGCAAAATAGATCTGAGATTTCCTGCAGTGCTGTCAGCCGCTGGAACTGGATGCCCTGCAATAACCTCCAGGGCCAATGGCCTGCTGCCTCCAATTCCCAGTAAGGACTTATTTTCCTTGGCATGGCCAACACATGCAAAACCTCACTCTGATGGTTTTTTGAAAGAGAAAATAGGTGGCAAAGTGCTTAGCTCTTTCAATGAAGTTTGGAAATGATGGAGAGCAACCATGTGAGCACTGAGTGTGGTTGTCCAGCTTCCAGCACAGAGTTGTAAATCATCTCCTTGAATGGCTGTCACAAGCACACCAGATCACAACAAAGAAGCTATTTTTCTTTCATCAGGATTGCTTGTTCAGGATACAACACCTCTGCTAATGCATTTAGCAGGTGCAAGAAACATTTGAAATGGTTATCTTTTTTCCAAGAAATAAGGTTAAGACTTGTTTGCTCAGCTTGTTTGGAGTTTGGCCTATTTTGTTATATTCCCTCGCAGCTGGCATTTCCTCCACATGCTGGAAATGGTTGCACCAACTCAGAGGCAGCAGAGTCTCAGGAAAACCAGGAATATTTCCGGTACTGCAGGCAAGGATTTACAACGTGCTTTAAGGGGGCATCTCAAACTGTGTCCACCCTGGCTGGACTGGAGAAGTATTAAGGTACTCACACCTGGGTGTGAGGCCCAAATCCAGGAGATGGTCCTTTGCTGTGGAAGCACAGACTGTGCCAATGCACTCTCCACACTCTGTGCACAGTACTGGAGTTATCCAGTCCCTTCCCTGGGGCAAAGAGTCAGTGTCACTGTGGCTGGCGCCAGCTTGACTCTCCCTGAATGCTGGGAGCTCACGCTGCCCCTTGCCAGTCACCACACCATTCCCCAGGCACTTTTTGTGCCCAGCATCTCCAGGCTCTGCCTGCATGGCTCTGCCTGCATGGTAGGCTGGGAAGCTGATTTCCAATTTCTGTTCTCCTTTGGGAACTAGTATTCCACAGGGGTCAGGCACATCCCTTGGGAGTGCTGTGGGGTACCCCTCCCTGCTCATTCAGTCCTCATCAGCAGTAGCACTGCTGCCATGGTGGAATATGCCACAAGAGTCACCTACAAGTGGCAGATTGGACCAATACTTTCTAAATACTAATTACAAGCATGTTATTTTAAAATGTATGACATGACCATCTGTCAGCAAGACATGGGATAAATAGTAATTAAACATACATTGCATGAGCCTTTAAATGTTTTCCTACTGATGTCACATCTAAAGCCAAAGAAACTGAAAGGTTAATGCTGCTCATACCCCAGTGTCAGACAGTTTTCTTAGGAAACTGTCTGTGGGTGGCACAGCATTGCTACCACCAGCCAAAAGGCAAGACTCAAAAGTGCCCTGGAAGCAAGTCAGCATTTCCAAGCAGCCAAAACACTGGGCTCAGCAACTTCATTTGTGGGATACTGATCAGAGGAGCTTGGAAAAGCTCTTCTGAAGAAGAGAAGCATCAGTTTCTGAACCATGTTTTGCTCTGGATAGCCCATAGGCAGAAACTCATGATTACTCATCCAAAGCTGTTGTGTTTTATGTGGCCCTTGTCAGCTGCCAGTATCCCTTTCCTCAAAACAAAAGCATTATATGATTTTATGAAACGTGAAAGCAGTAATGCTTTAGAGCACTCACTCTAAAAGAATACATTGTAGCAGATAAGCGGGTTTTGTCATCTTCTTTTGAGCCAGCACATCAGATTTAATAACTGAGGTGTGATCTCCAAACAGCTCCTTCTGCTGTGGTTTGCCATGGCAGAGGCAGTGTTTGCCCAAGTAGGCACCTCCAGAAGCAGCTGTCTCAGGAATAAGGCTTCTGGAAGAAAACTCTAATTCTTCAAGTGCTATGATAGCCTTGGTGTAATGGAAGGGGGTTATGAAACCCCAAACCCTGGCTATTACCCTTGATGTATATTGTTTGTGCTATGTCAGACCATTTTCTCCCTAGAGGATCCACCATCCTTACCCCTTAGCATTGTGGTTGAGCCAGGAGGAAACCTGTCACTAAAGGATGCTTTCAGTAACTGTAGGGACTGGTGATGGGCTTGTTCCTCTCCAGAGGTTTGACTTCAGTGGCTGTTTCTACGTGCCAAGATCAACTCTCTGCTATTTTGGTTTTATGTCGGGGAGGCAGATTGCTTGTGGTCTGATGGCAGCAATGAGGCCATGAAGATAAAGAGAGGGTCTGTATCAAACATAAACAGTGGCCATAAATGCATATATGCATATATTTGAATGCTGCATGAAGTAAAATATACTATAACTAAAACAATATGAGGGACTTTTTTTGTCCTTAAATGGGTCAGAGTTAAATATAAAGTGTCTCCATGCACATTCTGGAGTTCAAGTGTGTGTACAGAGCAAACAGTTTATGGTTCCACAATATCCCCTGCACAAACTGAACTTAAGTATGAATTCCCTGGTTGTCTGAAATGGGATATCTGATGGGAAAGCTGACAAGAAAGACCACATATTTAAAGGTTAAACAGCAACAGGAAACTTCCTGCGGAAACTTCAATGGCAGGATGCCTGCTCTGTCAGGATGATAAGATCTGCTCCCTGACTCCATCTGACCCTTTTAGCAAAGCCAACTCCTGCATAAACACTATGGACTTTGACGAACAGGGCCTAGGGAGCCCTCTTGCACAAGAATCCCTTCCAGTTTTGTGGGGAAAGTAGAGCATAAACACTTTTTCCTCTTCCTTCACATATTTATAAGCCTGAAGTCTGTTTCTGCAGCTTCAGATAAAATGCCTGTTACAACCTTTTTTTCCTGACTGTACCATGTGAAAAGGTCAGAACCGATCTAAGTTAAAAATAGAAAAACACAGGTGAAAGGTGACACAGGGTGATAACTGTCCAGCCAGTGAACAACTGGAAGACCCCAGACCCCAAAATAGCCATTGAAACAGTTACTTAGACTGTGAGGGTATAAAAGCCCAGGGATTCCTTTGTTTGTGGTCCCTCCCTGTAGCCACCCAGGATGAGCTGCTCCTACTGCTGTACCACTCAATTACCTAATGTTTGTCCCTCCCCCGAAATCAGATGCTTGACTCTGCTGCAGGAAATCTAGGGTGGAGAAGTTTCCTTAACAATATTTAATTCTACTTTAGAGTGTTCTTTTATTATTTTCTTTGGTCTTTAATGGAGCAAAGGTGCTCGCGGGTTTACGGGTCAGGTCTCTAACCAGATTAGAAGTACTAAACCAAAGAAATGTCCTCTTCATTCTTCCTTTCAGATCACCGTAGGCATGTTGGGAGGAAAGGCCCCGTCCATGCCGACACTAGATGTCAGCCCAAACACGCGAGTGCATCTGCTCCGAGCTGCAAACGCCTTCCTGCAAATCCATGGAGGAGAGACAGGGAGAGCCTTGGGCTACGCCAGCAACCTTCACCCTTGCGGCGAGGGGAGCTGTGGCATTGCAATGGCAAGGGGGGAAAGGAAGGGTGAGCTCTCGTGTCTTTGCACAAACTCCCTTTTATAATAAACATGCATTTCTACAAGCCAAAACGAGCCACATTTTAAGGGGTGAAAACTTTCACCCGAAGTTCCTGCCCTTGTCCCAGCTATGACAGAAGGCAGCTAACATGTCCTGGAGACCATTAGCTGCCCCTTCCCTGCCCCCCAGCTCCCGCAGGCTGAGGCTGCCCTGCAGGATCCTGTCAGGGAAGACTGACAGCTGCCGGCTTTCATTGCCGTTGAGAGGGAAAGCAGCTATGACTGCTACCTTGAAGAAGCTAGCAGCTGTGGGCTCTCCTAAGCTCCGACTGAGATGGGGCACTTTAGGTTTTACAATGAGTGAAACCGGTGCCAGGGAAACAGCACTCACCAGGGTACTTTCTGCAAGTAATTTAAACCTCCATTGGTGTTTTTTCTCCTCACAGCATTGTTGTCCCAGAGCGTTTAGCTCACAGACACCAGTTACCAAGGCTAGTGTTGACTGAAAACCCTGAGAGGAAAAACAGAAATTGCCCAGTGCAAACAGCATTTCCTCATATTTCTACTCTGTCTGGGGACAGAGGCAATTTCCCCTTCCCTTGTTTAGAAAACAGCCTTCCTTCCCCATTTCCCTCTCATTCTCCCAAACTCACACTCTGGCAGGCCAGCTGACTACAGGCTGTGGAGGTGAAATGCCCTTGTTGAATCCAGGGATTAAAGGCTGGAAGGTAATACCTGCTCCTTCACCTCTGTTCCTGCTTTTCCACCCTCTGTCTTTTAAAAAAATGTGTGTGAGTTTCCCTGTCCAGTGCCTGTCTTTCCTTCTGTCTTGTTCTGCAGTGAGAGGCATTCAGGAATCACCCAGGCAAAACCCAGTAGGGTGCAGTGTATTTCCCACATGCTTGTTTGGGACACCCCTGGCACGGCAAGGCTCACCATAGCAGGGATGAGGTTCCTGCATCTGAACTGGCTTGCACAGAAAGGGCTCAGGCATCCCTGATCTAGGCCTCCTGCTTCCTTGGTGGATTTGCCCCTCATGGAGACAAACCTAGAAAGACCTTCAAGCTCTGGCACTTCTAAAAACACCTCTTCTTTCAATGAAGGGATTTTCAGCAAAGCAAATGCAAACAATTCTAGGTCAAAAGAACAAGTATTTAAGCTGCTCCAGCCTGGTATCCTGCAGTAGGTAGCTTGTTCTGTTGGCTTAGCTGCTTGGTAAGATGTGTTTCGTTGTTTGAACCACTTCCTTAAAGAACAACTAGATGGGTGGTGGACACAATTTGTTCTTGATTATCACTGGAAGAAAGTAGCACAAACAACCACATGCACTGGTTTGCAGAGTGACTCTTCAGCTGCTGGTTCTTGGGTCAGCTGTGGCAAGGCTGGATTGCAGAGGCCAGTGTGGAAAAGTGTGTGTGACGCCAGGCAGAAGGGGGACTTGGATTTCATTGGCTTGACATCATGCCTTTCCATGGTTTGATTTTTTTATTTTCATTTCCTTTGCAAAGCTCTGCTCCTGGCCTGGATCCTGGCAACACTTCATTACACAACAACAGTTGCCATGGCCACTGAAGTGGAGGCAGCAAACAGCACTGCAGCAGCGCTGGCAGGAGCTGCTGCGGCTTCCCAGGCACACGGATTCACGGTGCATGGGTAGGTGGGTGCACGGTGTGCAGGTGCATGACTGCACTGGAGCATAAGTGCATGGGGGTGGGAGTGCACGGGCGCATGGGTGCAAGGGCAGGCATCCCACTGGGGGCCCAGCATCCCTCTGGTCACTTGCAGGCATGAGCATCCCACAAAGGGCCACCAGCCGGGTGCAAGCCATGCCTCACAGAAAAGCTCTGATGTGAATGGGCTGAAATATTTTGCATGGGCTCAGTATGGGCATCTGCAGCTTTATGCCTGCTTTAGAAATAGGGGTGAGTGCTAGAAAGGGAGGGGGTGGAGCTGCACGGATGTTCGACACACTGCCAGCTCTCTGTGCATGTGCACGTCATGAAAGTGATAAAGCCAAAGGCAGCATCCAGGAGTTCAAGAAGTGGGCTTCTCTGAAGAGGCAGCCCACCCCTCCTGTTGGTCCTCTCTCCTGCTGTGCACAGGGCTTGTGAAGGAATGGGAGAGATCATCGGAAGTTGTTGGGGCTCACTGGTCTGTCGATGCACTGCAGGTAAAGGCCAAAGGGGAAAGCAATGCCCAGCAGCTGCTGGCCAGGCAACTGTAAGGAACAAGTGAAGTTTTGTACAGTGCATACTGGAGCTGGCAGTATGGAAAAGAGGGATTCTGGTGCGGGGCACCAGATCAAGGTGTTTACTTTTGTCACCTCACCTCCATACGGATTTGTTGAAGGCCCCCACAGAGAAGCTGCTGCTGGGGGTTACTCACAGCAACAAGAAGCTCTTGCTAGGGTAGCTGTGGAAGTTGCCAACCACTGTTTCCTCTTCATTCCTGCACTGCTGGAGATATTGGGGCAGGATCAATGGCGCAGATCTGCACTGACCACCCAAATTCACGCAAGTTTGGTGTGCACTTCTAGCCTGGAAGAAGTGAGGATTTAAATCCACCATTCAGTGGACTGCCAGTGGAGGGGAGGCTGCACTGCCTGTCTTGCTGCTGCCCCTGTTGGAGCTGAGATGCAAGAAAAAGGACTGATGACTTAAATCAGTGCAGTGAGACCAGCTAGTGTTAATTTTGCAGAGCTCTTGGTTACTCATAGTACATTCATTTTGTTTATATTCTGTTCTATAAAACTAAGTAGTTCCTCTCTCAGTGGTTTTATACTCTCTAAAGCGCTCTAGCCCATTTCTCATCCTGTTTTACATTTGTTTGCTTGTTTCTCAAGCCAGTTCTTCCAGCATCTCTTAAATCATGTCTACTGCTGTTTGAATCCCTTCCAGTCTCTTGCCATCTGCTCAGTGCAAAAGTGAACAAAATATTCATGGTTCATAGTAATATAATATAATATAATATAATATAATATAATATAATATAATATATCATAGTAATTCATAACTATGACATAGAAACAGGAGCCTTATGCATCTGAAATTTTGGGCCTCCTCAGTCAAATAACATAAAGATTAATGCATTAACCTTTTGCCTCTAGTGACTGTACCTTTCTTATGCTTTTAACTTACAAGCACATCAAAATTTCCTTGGGTTAGATTTTAAATCCTCCCCTCCCCTCTTCTTCCCCAGCCTTCCCTGCCCTTTTCTCCCCCTTCCCCTTCCCTCCCCTTTCCCCACCCATTTTTTTCCTGGAATCCAGGACTTGCACTTGTTTTGAGTTAAGAACCCACAAAGGCAAAACTTTGGACCTTAGCTCATTGCCTGTTATGCCATTTCTGATCTCTGCAGCATGATCCCTTACTTGAGCAGTAGTATTGTGCTCTGTGGTCTCTTAATTGTAACACTTCTTCATGGCTTCAGCCATACAGTCCCCTGAAATCTATCTCTGACCTCTGTGGTTCAAAATTCCATGTGGACCTTTCAGTTGCTCTGAAGTCAGATGGGGTCCTGGTTTGTTATATTTGATCTTTATTTTTTTGTCAGTCTCAAGAGAAGCTATGCCCCTTACAAAATCCTGAGCAAGCCACTCTTTTGCTGTGTCTTCAGTCACATTTTGCTCTTCTCAGATGTCCTTAACATAAATGCTCATTAAAATCTACCTAGCTGATCTTACCATTCACTATTATTTCCTGGAAACTGTGAAGATCACTTTTTCCTTTAATCCAAGGGAGAGAATTCTTCCCTGGCTTTCTGCATGTCCCATTGTGTTGCAGGAAACCTGCTTCAGAGCGTGACAGCCTGTTGGCAGGCCCCTGATCACCAAAGCACCTTTTCTGGGAGGATGAAACACAAGCCTTCAGACATCACTGCTCTTATTTCGGCCAGCTAGGTCATCTTCTCAGCTGTAGATGAAGCTCCTCAGCCACACCAACCTTCACAATGCAGTGTAAGCTTTTGGCACACCTTGTGGCAGGGAAAGGCTGACCCATAAGAGAGAGCAGCTTGGAGAAGTTCCTTCAGCACACACTGAGCAGAAGCTCCAGATTTCGCTTTTCTGGCAGACTTGGGTTTCATAGCTGTTGCAGGACCAGGCAGAATTCTCTGTAAATGCTACTGTTTGCTGTGTCTAATTTATTTCACAGCAAATGTAAGTGCACATGATAGTTATCCCTTCCCTCAGAGAGTAATGTCAATTCTTAAGCCTTTCCCTCACTTAGCCAAGACTTTTCCCCTCTGCTGCTTTAAATGTGACATTTTTCACTGAGGCAGGTGACTTTACAGCTCTGTTGGCTAACCTTGGTGAAAACCTTTTCCCAGAAGTTTGATGATGATTCACTGGCATTATCCAGAGCACAGATTCTCCTGTTTAAGCAACTCACACAATTTTCTGTCAGCAGCGTGTCTGAACACCAAAAATTGCCAAGTGATGACAAGCCCGAGAATGGCTGGTGTTGGCAGAGCAAAGTTTTTTCCTGTCATGTTGAGGTTACAGATACTTTAGTGAGTCTGTTCTGGATGCACAGCTGTAGATCCCCTCAGGAAGTGCCTTTCCTCCCCAGTGAGATCATGTCAGAAAGAAGTATCGATCAGAATAACAGTGAAAAGATTAAAGCCATATTGCTGAGCAGGGTGTTGAAGGAAGCCTCAGTGAACCTCTGCGCTTGTATTCAGGTCCTGCAGTCTTCTGCTCTTGTTTCCTCCTGTCTTCAGCTCTGCAAGTGGAAATGAGGTTCAGTGCAAGCATTAGACACTTTGTTCCACATATAGCTTCACATGTAGGTGGGGAAGGGGCTGGGGCTGAATTTGTTCTCTTCTAGTCACTATAAACAACCTGAACATCTTGCAGCTGTCAGAGCACAGACTGTAACATCTCATAAACCATCTGCAAACCTTTATGTGATATGGAAGGTAGAAAGAACAGGTGGTGTCTGTGAGTTGTTCTCATTAAACCATCTGATTGAAGTCAGTCTGATGCAAACTCCAGTTTTTCCAAACTGTATACTGGTTTTGGTGCATGCCAGTGGGTCATGGGGTAGTCTCACACTCACGTGGCAAAACCAAGTACTCTCTGATAACCTTCCCATGGGGACATGCATTGCCAGAATGATCTTAACACTCTCAGCCCACTAGGGAACAGTAAGATGTCCTTGGGCTATGGGACAAGAACTTGGTTTCTGCAAAAGTTGAGCAGCACAGCCTGAAAGCAGAAATGGTAAAAAAGGTTTGGTGGAGAGGGGGGATGGAAATGCCCCCACCTCAGGGCAGCCATACCTGATTCTTCCTTACACCTCATCTGAGGACTCTTGGAGAGGAGTTGCTGCTGTCACATGATTCATTTCTGTATACTCTGGTCCAGACCATGGCACACCTGCTTTGCATCTAAATCCACTTTGTAAAAGAGCGTGCAGTAGTGCAGGTCCCTGTGTTTCTTTTTCCCTGTACCCTTTTGTTAGAGATAAATTTCAATTCCAGAATACAGGTGAAACGAATCCACAGCAGCAGCTTCACTGACACCCTTCAAAATATCTGCAGAAACTAGTTAGAAAAAGTTGCTCAGTTTGTGTTCTGCTGAGCAAAGCTCTTGCCTCCATGTCCATCACAGCCAGACTCAGACACACTTGTCAGGGGATGGGAAGCTTGGGCTGGCACCAAGAAACCTATTTTTAAACTGTCTCTGCTGCATAACATAATATGAGATTAAACTGCATGATGGTTACTCACTAATTGCTTATGGTGAAGCTGCAGGAGGCCAGAGGGGCGGGATTGGGGTGTTCTGCCACCCCTGCATCCACCCACTGCCTCCCCAGGGCTGCCGGGAGCTCCATCGCCTTCGAGCTTTCGGAGCACGGTGCTAACAGTCAGACTTTCAGGCCCTGCCCAAGAGCAGGTTTTTCACTTTCTAAGGCGTGCAGTGACTTTTCAGCAAGGTTTCCTGCATGGCTTGTACTTTCTAAGAAAGGAGCTGAAGCGAAGCCTAACAGTCAAGAAACAACTCTGCTTACCTGCCCCAGGGACAGCAGGCGCTATGTACATGCCCGGAAAAAATCCCTGCAGATCAGATAGAGATGTAAAACCCCATCAAACCACTTGAGAGAGGGAGTAAGAGGTTTTTTACATGAACAACTTGGACAAGATCCCTTTTAAACTTAGCTGAAATGAAAGGAGGATGGGGAGGTTTTTTATTGCTACTAGAACCGTTTTTCAGTCTGACCTAAAAATGACATGAAACTCCAAGCTCAAAGTAGTTTGTTTACAGGCTTGGGTTTAAAGAAATCCCTGTGTCAGGGGGAGAGGTTATTTCTCAGTCAGCAGGCAGAACTGGAGCTGGAGGCATGGCTCATGGTTCTGGCTCCTTAGGTATGAATTAGGTGGGACTGCTGCTGGTAGCTATAGCCAAGAGTAAATATTTGGGTAAGGGAGCCATAACTAAGCATGCCATCTAACCAATCATAAGCTGGGTCTGGACATCAGAAAATAAGAGATTCGGTATCTATCTTCCCATGAATACCAGAGGGATATAACTGCTTTTAAAAATGAAGAGATGATATAACTGCTTTATAAATTTATAAAATCTCAATGTGGCAGCATGCTGAGAAAGGTAATGGCAGGGTAAAGCAGGATCTTATGGTGGTATGGAGACCACTAGAAAGACACAGAAAGGTGTGGGGAACAAGGGGAACAAGATTACCAAGGATATACCTCTGATATTGGTGGCATTTTGCAGAAAAAGACCAGGTTATGGAGAAATTACAGTGAACAGCTACAAACTTTGGGCAAAGAAAAGGGAGATATGGCTGGCCATGGAGCAGCCAGGGACAGTTCTTCTCTCTGCCCTGGCCTTTGCCTAGGGAGTGGGGCTGTAGCTGAAAGGTCTAACTTGGTGCCCTTGTTGGCTTGCAGAGCATGTTTCCACCAGGAGCCATCCTTCTTCCAAGGTGACTTCAGCTACTGATGCCTTCAAGGCCTGACGCCATGAGGTGAACAGCTATAACAGCATGCAGAGCTGCATTTTGGCTGGCAAGATTTCCTGAGCAATGGCAGCTAAACCTTGTGTCTTTCAGCTGTGTTGCATCATTCTTTTTGTTGAAGTTTAAGATTTGCTTGTTTGGTTATTTTGCATTGCTGGTGGTGCTTTTTTCTTCTGGGGGTGGGTGGGTTTGCTTGCTTGTTTGTTTGTTTTAGGTTTTCTTTAAGCAGATGTGGTGGAAGAAGGTAGGACTTAATGGGGAAGGAAGCTATTCCTTGCCAGAAAGGGATGAAAGAAAAATTGCAAGGTATTCTTGTCCAGCCTCAGCCTGTTACTTCTATAGCTGGAGGAAGCATTTTGTTTTATTTTCTGCCATGTGCTGTGCTGTGCCAAAGCCCTGTGGTGACACTGAGACACAGCTATTTGGGGCTCTCTGATCAGTCTTAGCTATGCTCAGCCAGCCATGCTCTGTAAGGGGTATTGGCCTTACTCTCTGCAAAGTGAAACATGACCCCAAGTTCAAGGCATCACAAACTATCTTCATGGGAAGAAGGAATCCTTGATGGAGGGTGGAGTGCCACCGTACAAGCTTGTTGTTGGTTTTGGGGTAGTTTTTAATGTTTCAGGTAACACCTGTCACCAAAGGCAAGCAGTTGTACTCATCAATAAGGGCAGTTTCCTGAATTAGATTCCCCTCCTGCATGATGTTTCCCCACCATTGCCTCTTTCGTTACAGAAAGGGTTTGACAATTCATCACCAGATGCTTGGATCCCCAAGCCATCCTCTGCACACTTCCCCTCTGAGGTGGCTATGGCTGGGACTGGACCAGTACTGGGCCAGCCCTGTTGTGTTGTTGTTGGCCACACAGTGCAGGTTTGTATTGCAAATGGACCACTGGTCCAGTCAGATAGAAACATATGGATATGAGCAAGTGCATTTACAGTCACGGTCCTGGAAATAATCTAGTCTTCGATAAGATCAATTAGTCCTTCTGTTTATTAAATTTCCAGGGCTATATTACATGGCAAATCCTGTATTTTCCCCTCCCACATTTACAGCATACTCAGTATAATTCAAATGTTGCTAACAAGTTTGTTCAGTATTATTTGGATGTAATCCACTCCTTATTTCAGTACATAGGGGGATACTCAGGACTTTTAGGACAAGTCATACAGGAACCTTTTACAGTGTGTGATAAAATACAATGTCTGGTAAGAAATTAAAATTTTGGCCATCTCCAGGAGAGAACAGTGTGTGATATCCTCATCTGAACCAGCTGCCTCTGAGTCCTGCAGCTCTCTCTCAGCAGCACCAGTGCCACCAGTACCAGCCCACTTGCCATAGTGGTGCTTGTTCTGACAAACCAGTATGCTAGCAAGCACAAAGGCATGCATATAATGTTCAACACATGAGAATTTCCATTAGACCAAGGACAGGCTGAAGTGATTTGGTGGACTGTAAGAAAGTTTGGTGGAAGTAATTTTAAATCCTTTATTTTAATAAATACACCTTTATAATAGGCAGCTTGGCAATTATGTAGTATGTCTTGATATCTCTTTTGGTAGTGGGTGGCTAACTTTAAAGCTTTGCTCTGTTGTTCAGTTTCTTTTTTCACATTGGGCCACATAAATGAAGGGAACATTTAAATAATTTTAGTTCCTGTATAAAGCTGCTGTAGCTGACCTTTTCTAGAACTAATAATTAATTTGGGGTTTTGGACTGACATACTCTAGTGTCTGTACCAACTAAGGGGAAAGAGTTCCAGAATAGTATCCAGACCTGATGAAAACAAATCAGCACAATTTTTCACAGATACATTCATTTAACTGGAGGTAAAACGGTGTATGAACAAGGCCCCAGGGCCCTCAGCTGAACACAGCAGATGAAGCAGGTTATATGCCATGAGGTGCTGTCCGGAAATTGTGGGGTTGGACTGCCACTGTGCTCACAGAGGCACCATCATCCCTGCCATGCTTGGCTGCCTGTGTCTCTCTGTGTTCATGTGTTTACATTTCCATTTAAATTTACCTGCAAGTCTGATTTTTCTAGTGTTTTAACATACTTTGTTTTGATAGATAATTGTTACAGTCCTGTGATATGTTTTACTTGGAGTTTATTAATCTGCTCCCAGCTATAATTCCATCTTAGCCTAGTTTTGTCTAAGAAATATGAAATGTTTTGTTATTCCCAGAGCAACAGATGTGAATATCATCCTGAGGATGAGAAGCTTATCAAGTGCCCAGTACAGTACTTTTCACTGATATTTCAAGAAACTCTTTATCCTGAGTCTCTCTCTGAGAGGAGACACTGCTTTTTGAGCCCTGGATCACACTGAAGTTTTACTTTATGGAGGCTATGGGGAGCATGCCACAGTTTTCATTTATTTTCCCATGGAAACTGTAACTCCATGCATCTTTCATGGATTAGTCATATACACTACAGAACAATGCTTGTGGTTATCCCATTTTTTCCCTTTTGCTATCTAAAAAAAAAAAAAAAAAGGTTTCCTCTTTTGATCAAAATTGGTTTTGACCACATCTGGGAGATGCAATGATGAAACAAAAGGAAATATCAGGATGTTTTTAACACTGGAGCAGAGTTGGGAGGTGCCTGGTGATACCTGTGCGGTCACTGGTACCTGCTACCATGTTGTCTTCCTAGAGTTTAATAGAATTTCAAGCTGGATTTGCACTAGAGTTGATGCTAAAATTTTCCGAACTTGCCATTCAACCTTACTACCCACCCACTTTTGAAAGTCTGGTGTGAGTTCCCACTATGCTGCTCTTGGCCTTCATAAGTGAAAATTGTATAAACCATTCATCTGAAAATCAGGCCCACACTTTTACTGGGCCAGAGTTTTTTGAGGGATGCAGGCACAGAAAAATAGTCAAGATGCTATTTCTTTTTTGGGCTAAGATAAGTAAGTGATATGGCAGGCTAACCACAGTGGGTGTAGAAAGCTGCACTTACTTTCATCTAATGCTTCCCTAGTAACTCAGAAACTGAGACTTTAATAATTTTTTGCTAAATTTCACTCTAGAGGTAGTCTGAGATTTCCCTCTGCATTAGAAGACACCAAGGGAAAGTTTCACATAATGCCAGCTAGTAATTAATACAAATAAGTGACAGGAAATAAGGAGCTGAAACTGTTGAATTGAATCAAGCCATGCCACCAAGGACTGCAGCATGGGAACTGCTCACTGTGAGGTTAGGAAGTTCAACAGCCTTTGCTAAAAACAGTCCCTTTTATTTAACTTTCACTTCTTCTCTCAGTTTTGGGATGATATGATTCCAAGAAGTTCCTGTTTCTTTTCTCCTCCCTTCCATCCAGCAGGTCTGTGCCAAGGGCTGCTGGAGTGGAGGGGGGCGAGCGCTCCTGTGTCCCATGCAGCCCCTGCATTGAGCAGTACCAGACACGGGTGTCGAGAGGGAGCGACCCCTGCTCCTCAACCCTGTGCTGGCCTTGCCCTGAGGGTCACTTGTCAGCAGACAGCCTGGGAATCAGCTGCTCTTCAGCATGCTCCTTCTCACTGCCAGTTCCCGAGGGCACACGGAGCATCCATCGGGGCACAGACACCGTGGCCAGCCTGGCTCAGCATACATGCAAACCACTGTCATGGAAGGTGAGGGTGGATAGTGGGAACTCTCCCCACATTTGTGAGGAATTCCTGTGTAATGAAACAGCATTTCATCCACAACTGCTATGAAATGGTCAAAGTATAGGTGAGGCAATGAGATGAAATAAATCTCTGGTTAAAACTGATTACCTGTGTTTATTTTTTTGAAAAGCCTGTGAATAAGAAGAAAAAAAAACGATTCCGCCAGGTTTGTGGAGAAGCAGGTGGCATAGCAGTTAGTAAATCCTTCTCAAAGCTTCTCAACCCAGTGGGCACTTTCACTCAAGTTGGAAAGAAAGGGTAGAAGAAGTCTGCAGCCAAAGAGAAGGACAGAGAAACAGTCAATATTGCCTTCCTCTGCTCCCCCTTCACATCCCTGTCAAGTCTAGGCTTTGGCTAAAGCTTGCAAGAATCTCCAAGAACAGGGTACCATGTGTGGCCTCTGACTGACAGTGGCACTTGTTTCCAGGCCCGTTTTGTCCCCTTAGAAACTTGTTTATCTCTGCTTTTTATCAAGTGGTAAAAGGTAAAGACAGCCTGCTGCCCTTCGCACTGCAGAAACAGCCTGTGCGCAGGCACACCTATGCACAGGGATGAACACGTGTGCCCCCGGGCTGCCAGGGGAAGGAACTCTGTCTGCAGCCACCCCGCAGGCTGGGAGGGATGCTCAGCACACAGCTCTGCTGAACACGGGGCTTTCTGAACGAGGCAAAGTGAGGCCGAGCTATGGCCGAGTGTCCTGCAATTCACTGTAAAACCAAATCCTTTCTAAACACTCACTTCCTCTTTGAAAGAAAGTGATGCTCCCCAGTGAAAACCAGACAATGGTCTGAAAGAAAAGCTTTTTAAAAAACCTCAAAAATAGGTTTGTTCATTGGACACAATGGGCTTTTTTACTTTGCATGGTTGGAAGTACAGATGTGCAAGACGTTTGCATGCGCTGTCTCTTTGCAGAGTGCCGTAGCCCATGGTCGGGCAGGGAGCACAATCCAGGCAGCTCCAGGATGCTTCCAGAAGCAGCAGGGATGGGTTATGCAGTGGCTCATGCTCAGCTGCTCAAGTTTGAAAGCACTGCTCACGCCAGCTCACTCCAGCTCACGCCCAGCATCGGCAGTGCTTCCTCCAACCCACCTTTCATACAAACCCCTGCACTCCTAGCAAAGCACTGATCAGCTGGCTGCTGTTTTTAGTCTCTCAGTATGGTTATGCTGCTCAAGTCCATGTCGTGAGTCCCTTAAACAATCGTCAGCCCCAGTTCAGGCTGGTGCCCTGGGAAGTCATCATGGCCACGGTGCTGTGGCGCCCTGCACACCTCCTGGGTGCCCTTCTCCTGGGAGCTGAGGAATTGCAACCACTTGTCTCCATTTGGTGACCCATTAAACCCAGTTGTTGTAGCTCTCATCTGGGCCCCTGCAGAGGTGGGACCAGTAATGTGTGCCCAGAGAGCATCACTGAACACTGTCCCTTGCTAATGCATTTGTCCAGGTAACTGGGATTTAACATGTGCCCAAACCACATGAATGCATGGTTCTGGGAAATGTGAACATACAGTGTGTCATCACTTTCCTAGCCTGTATATCTGACAAAATCAGAATGCTTGTTTTATGGTTAAGTTATCAGGCAATTGCTCTGAAGCAGTTGAAGAGCAATACTTTTTTACACAACATGTATTTGGGTGAAGAAACTCGTTGTCAGGGAATATTAGAGTGCCCATTTGTGCAAGGTGTGTCCATTGGGATTAAATAAGTATTTGGATACAGCCTCCAGCTCATAAACTCTCCAAAATGCGGATTAGCAAACTGTGGGGGGATTTACCAAGGACAAATTCACTCTAAACTTGCCCTGGCTCCAATAATCTTGTCCAAATAGTTGTCCAAAATCTTGGAGACAGGATACTGGTCCATTCAGGCCAGCAAACTGACGCACATCCCTGTCCTCCTGTTGTAAAAACTACTGCATGGCTGTAATAATTAATCAGCTGGAAACAGCCCAAGCCCAAAGAACAATGTCATGGCACTGAGTACATATTTACTCAGTCAGGGAAAGCAGTGAAAAAAGGAGTTTCATTCCAAGCAGAGCAGAGACACCTGCCAGAGATATACAAATGCAACATAAGGGTGCAGTCTCAGTGGAAGATGTGATTGGACTTATGCAAAACTGCTGCCCAATTGTGACAAAAATGGAGTTGGGCTCCATGCTGTCGGCAATACTGCCCATCTGACAGTAACTGCGCCCATATTTGCAGGAGACACCCAGTTTGGCAGGATTTTAAATAGAAATGGGGTCAGAGAGGAATAATATTTCATTTTTTAAAAAGTTTCTGAAGTATTTATACTGTTTTATTTGTAAGCATGAAGGTGGGCAGCTTAGGAACAAGGTGGGCAGGCTCTGCCCTGGATCCTGGAAAGCGGAGATGATAGATGGTGTGGGGTTCCTGTTGGAGAAAAGTGTGAGTTTCCAGGGCAGCACTGCAGCAAGAACAGCTACTGGCATTTTCTGGATGTGTAAGAAGGTGTGCAGATCGTCAGCTGAAGGACATTACTGACTGAATGAAGGACTCTGAACTTTGTCAAAGGTGCTGCTGTTACAATAAAGGAGATGTAAAAGATCTTCAAACCAAGCCGAAGGCCACAGACACTGCTAAGAGTAAGGTCTTCATCAGTTTGGCCTCTGACAAAAATCCAGAAGAACTGGCCTCAACCAATGCATATAAATTTTATCAGGCAGATGAAATTCTCAGCATAAATTTGGCACAAATTTTTACCCAAGAGCATGATTTATGCTTCTGAGAAAGAGGGTCCCCACTCTTTTCAAACTGACACAGCATTCAGAAGGGTGACCTGAGCTTTGGCCAAATAGAGCTGGTTTGCTGCAGGGAGAGTGGTCTAGGAAAAATGCCATTGGCTTGTGAATTACAGCAGTTCCCACAGTCTGAGCCCTCTGGACATCAGGATATGGCCATTCAGGACCTGCACCCCTGATGCAGAGGTACCCCAGGCAGCAGCATCTGAGCTGATGTGGGGATAGCCTGGAGGATATTGTTGCTGTCTCTGTCCTAATGAGGAACCTGAGGAGTTACTTAGCACACCTTAAGGGGTATACCATGAGAGCTGTTGTAGCTCTAAGGGACAAACCATGTTCTTGTCCCCACATCAACAAAAGCCATTGGAAAAAAGCAGCAGAGGTGCTGGGCAGGACATCCTTCCCCAGACCCCATGATAGCACTTCTCTAGAAACCCTCAAGCACACTTCCCTCCATCCTTGGTCTCCAGCAGGGTTCAGATCCATTTGGGGGCTTTGGAGCTGTATCTGATAACCTGACTGCCAAACCTGATGGCCTTCACGTCTTCCACTGAGGGCACCTGGCTTGGGGCAGGCAGCTTGCTCTTCCTCACACAGCTCTTTCAAGCTGAAGCCTATCTTTGTAACAACTTCAAGTTAGCACAGGAAGAAACATCCAAAGAATGACCAAAATAACCCAGGCAGCTTCATGCCTGCAGAAAGCAGGCTTTCTTTTGTAAGGCAATTGAGTGGCTTGGCATTGTGTGTCATTTAGCACAGGATAAAGAAAAGCACCTCTTGTCTAGAGGGTGCCAGCCACAGCCAGGCAGTGTGCATCTGGCCATGGGCACCGGCTCCTGGTGTGCCCCTGGGGCTGTTTGTGCTGCTGCCAAGGGAAGGGAAGCCGGTGCACATCCTGTTGGCTTCACCTGGGACATTGTTGCAGCTTGGCAGGACTGTGGTGATTATGTGTGCAGAGAATGAGAGGGGCAAAAATTCTAACAAAGCAGCCTCAGATACCGCTGTCCTGAATGCTCTGAGTCCCACAGAGCAGCAAGAAGCTTCTTACACAAGAAGATGGTGTTTGGTTAATTAAAACATCTAAATAAAAATCACATCACCCTAAGTCACTAGGATGGATGTTCCTTTAGCTAATGCCCTTTTTACCTTCATCAAGGCTATGTTACCACAAATTAGCATTTGCTGCAGACAGTCAGAGTGGATCAGTGGGAAGGAACAACTTGTTGTTCCTGCAGCTAAGCCTGCAGTGTACTTGATTTCATATCATCTGTCTGCTTTACAGGCCTTATTCAGATGGAAACTTAAGAGATTTAAGTAAAACAGTTTAGAACCCAGTTAATCAGATTCCCATGAATAAATGTGGACTTGCCATAAATGTAATTCCCTACTATTTATTGTGCTGCTCTGGTTTTGCTTCTCTTCTATCCCATCTGGAACCTGAAAGTATAAAACCATAAAATGAACAGGTTCAGGTGAGGATCACTTCAGCAGAGGTGGCCACCTGCCTGTGTGAAGGAAGCCCTACTGTTACAGTGTCCTGAACTCCCCAGCTCACATTTACCAGTTGCTGTGCCAGTGGGGAGCACCACGCTGACACCCTCCCACTATGGCAGGAGCTGGCTGGGACATGTGGGTGCATCCCATTCCCCAAGGGAGGGTGTGCTCAGCCTGGCACAGGGCATGTGGGTGCCCAGGCAGCCTCCCCAGAACAGCTGAGGGGCCAGGCATGGCAGAGTGGGTTGTTGATCTCTAGGTAACAGATCCTAAACTGATATTTCAGGGTTTTTTCTTTCAGAAAGTTTGCACTTACATTTTAGTCATAGAATCATTTACTCTTAGATCATCAAGTCCAGCCATTAACCTAACACTGCCAAGCCCACTACTAAACCATGTCCCTAAGTGCCACATCTACACACAATTAATTTTAGAACTATTCATTCTGTGTAGAAAGGCCTGGAGGGGAAGCCATGTGAGGAGTGACTGAGGTCACTTGGTTTGATCAGCCTGCCGAAGAGGAGACTGAGGGAAAACCTTCTCGTGGTCTACAACTTCCTTGTGAGGGGAAGCAGAGTCAGGCACTGATCTCTTCTCTGTGGTGACCAGTGACAGGACCAAAGGGAGCGGCACGAAGCTATATCGGGGGAGGTTTAGGTTGAATATTAGGAAAAGTTTCTTCACCCAGTGGGTGGTTGAACATGGAAACAGTTTTCCCAGCACCAAAACTGACAGAGTTCAAGAAGTGTTTGGACAATACTCTCAGGTACATGGTGTGACTCTTGGGGCTGTCCTTTGCAAGGCCGGGAGTTGGATTTTGGTGATCCTGGTGAGTCCCTTCGACCTCAGGAGATTCTATTATTCTACATAATTAATTATATGTAATTCATTTTAGAAGAACCCTTTGAAAGGCTCATGAAGAGGTCTTGTATCAGCTTTGCTTGTGCGTATCCATTACATTTTCCCTGTAAATTTTCCTCTGCCAATAAACATCAAATACTCATAAAGTCTCTCTGTGATACCAAGAAACTTGTGTCTCCAAACAGCAGTCACCAGAGTAGCAATATTTTCCCAAAATGCACTGAGCCATGGCAGTGTAAGGCCTTCCAGCAAAACAGGAATGATCTCATTTTCTCTAGCAAAGTATGGCAAAAGCCAAAGGAAGCTGCAAAAAATGCAAATACAAGGATGAGTCACACCGCATGTGCTGGGGCAGTGGAAGCCTTTAGGGAAACAGCTTTTAGGGAAAGACATTTTGAATGGCATCATCTGCAGGGTCCTCTGCCCTCGTGCCAGCAGGGATGTGGCTGTGTGCAGCGGGGAACCGCAGCAGCCCACGGGAAGGTGCAGCACCCCTGAAGGCACCTTGGCTGTGTGGGTGGGTGGTTGCACACCCCCCAGCTTGTGCTCCATGCACAGCATTGGGAGGAGCAGGGCAGTGTTTTGGGGCAGGGGAAAGCCCTGCACGGGTGACTCAGGGCTGCCCCATAGCGTGTCTTATATAATCCACGTGAATTGGTTTATCCTCTTCCATCGCATGGTTGTCTGCTGGAGGCAAAAAGGCTTAGGTGGCACAGCGGGCAATTCTGGCTCAAATCCAAAACATAGCTTCCTCCTAGTACTATGAAGAAAATCAACTCTACCCCAGCCAAAATGAGCACATTCTCCACTCCTTATCCCACGCCATTTATGTCATGCTTAGGTCCCACAGTATCCAATACATCCTAATTAACCACCACCCCCTTCCCATCCTTTGATAAAATGCACATATATCATTCCCTTAGGACCACCCCTGCAAAATGTCCATTAAATGTCCATAAAGTGTCCACAGAATGTCCATTAAATTCATTTAGTCCAAGACTTTGGCCCCAGCCAAAACCAGCACACTGCCCCAAGAGTGGTACAGCATCGAAGTGTTCCCTACAGATGCCCAGAGCACTGCAGGAGGCTACTTATAAGAGGATGAGAGCACCAAGTCATTCAGCTGGAGAAAATTAGAGGGTGGGCTGATGCGGATTGGCAGGGCCCAACAGACTGATGGGGGAAGAGGGCAGGAAGGCAGCCAGGGAAGAGGGATAAAGGAGGACCAGACTGGAAAGGATAAGAGGCAGACTCCAGCTGCAAGGAGGCATACAGTGCACAGGTGAAATGGCTCAAACCTGGCTAAAGAAACCAAAGATGCAAAGGGAAGCCAAATGGAAAACAAAAATGGAGGCAGGAGGAGCTGGGCTGGGCTGCAGCAGCCCCACAGATACCCAGGTGGCTGAATGTGCATACAAATGCCATGACCTGGAACCGTGACACAGCCTGCTGGGGCGCTGAGACTGAGCCCACCACAGGCACTGAAATACGCTTTAATAGCCATCATCTCTCCATGGCTTGCACCAGAAACAAACCCACACCCCAATTTATATGCCTATATTTTCTTGCCCTCAAGAGAACTGTGTTCAGAAAAGTATCCCAGCTGCTGGACCTGAAAGACAGGAACAAGAAATAGCCTTTAAAATGTTACAGTGATTTGTGTGGCAGTAATTTTTTAAGTTCTTAAAAAAAAAAAAAAAAAAAAAAAAAAAAAAAAAAAAAAAAAAAAAAAAAAAGCAGGAAAAAAAATTGCCTGAGAGTAAAAATACTACCGAAAACTGAAACTTGACAACATTGACTGCAGGAGATAACATCTTTAAACGGGCACACGGCACCCGCCCAACTTCCTGCTGCTCCCCCACATTTCAGGGCAGAAACTGCAAGGGGTTAATAATGCAGTACCATGGCAAATCCCCATCCTGCTACCCGGGTCTGGACACATTAAAAGTTCACCCTCTCCTAAGAAACTGTCTGGAGAAACATACAATAAGGCACTGACTTTAAAGGGCGGGATGAGGTGTATAAATCAGCTGAGAAACCGTACATCAAGTGAGCGGAGGGAATGAAGGCAGTGCCACAGCAGGCACTGTCAAGCATTCTCCAGAGAAGAGCTACAGCACAGGGGTCTGAGAGAGGTGCTCCTTACACAATTAAAAACAGTCACTCAGATTCCTCTCCACTGTCTCTACACCAGTGTTAGCCTGTATAAAATAAGGAGCTATCTCCATTGACATTTCACCTTCTGACACCAGTCCAAAATTAGCTCTGAACACAAATTCACTGAGGAGGCTGGGCAGTTCTTGGAGCTGCAGCAGCAAGAAGCTTGGCAACACACCTTTTAGCTGGCTGCTGAATTATTTAGACCATGGGTATGTAATTGAGAGAAGAACTAGCCCAAAGGAGCTACCTATCATCAGCTACTCATCAAAAAGTAATACACCAAACCTGGACAGGGCTTCCTATGCCTTTGCTGAGTTATTTAAAGCTGCCACACACAGAAAAAAAGCCCATTTGAAGAGCTGTAATGTACCACAGCTGAATTTTGTGCATCCCAAGCCTTTGTGCAACTGCCTTTGCCTCCTCAGAAAGTCTGAGGGTCCTGGGCAAAGCACCATCTGTGGCCCCCATGGTTTCCTTCCTCCTCACTACTATTTTCATTATTGTTGACAGAAACATCGTGCACCTGCTGCTGTTACTGCAGAGGTGGAAATCCCCCTCAAAGCACTCACCAGAAAGGTCACTGAGCTGTTTCTTCTGCTGTAGCATCAGCAGGGAGACAGTGCAGCCTCTCCGGCTTAAGAAACACCGACACAGGTGTCAGAAGTCCCCCTCACTAGCCCCTTGCAATAAATCCAGTCAGCAAAAGTAATTAACAGGCTGCAAAAGCATCTAACTTGAGCCAGCAGGGATGAAGCTAACCTGGCCTGCCACCTGCACTACCAAGTGGGATGATGCCAGAAGGGGCACTGGGGCAGGGAGTGTTTCCCTGAGGCATCTAAGGATGTGAGGTGGGTGTCCTGACCCCTGGCCCTAGTCCACCTCCTTCCAAGGTCACTGTCACACAGTCCCATGCCGTGGCCACCTCTTGGCTCCCCTACCTGGTGTCTGACCCAAGCCAGTGACAGGGAGGGAAGAGACAGGAGAAAAGGATGCATAGCAGTACCTGTTCTCAATTTGGATAAAGCCCCAGCTGCAAGCAGAGGGGGAGAGAAAGAAGAAAGAGACACATCTTGGGTGAGAGTGGAATAAAGACCCAGTTGGTTTTTGCTGGCCCAGGCAGAAACCCTTTAGCAAACTTGGTGACTCCAAGGACCCCTGAGGAAAGCCAAAGGGTGCACTGGCACAGACAATTTTCACACTTCCTACAGACACATCTTTCTCCCATTTATTCCAATGCAGAGTGAAAGTAATTTGCAGTCCTGTGGGGATGGGATGTTCGTGCATGGCTACTGCGGCCCAGGAACTCCCAACAGAGGTGCAAGTGCATCAGGTTGTGCACCATGGTTCCCCACCTGCCCAGATGCTGATGTGTGCAGGCAGGGGAGGGAGTGGGATGGCCAGTGCTGATGTGCAAATGGGAGCTGAGGCCATCCCTACTTGCTGGGAAAAAACAGAGTAAGGACTTGGTCCCAGGGAATTTTGAGCTGACTCACTGTCAGAGACTGAAAATAGTTTGTGCCTCAAACATTGATATAAAGTTTTGCTCATTATAAAGAAGCTACAACCAAAGACGCTTCCCTGAAGAGTGAGACTTTGGACTGAAAGTCAAACTGCTGATTAGCTAAAGGGAAACCCATTGTTCAGTCATCCCCAGCCGAGTTTGGGCTGGGGGGAGAGCCCAGCTCACAGAAGCCAGGTTTACACAGACTCCCCCCAACCGAGGGGGGAGGAGGAGGTTTCGGGTACATGGTGCAACCTCTGGTCAGAGGCACTGAACACCCATTCTCTGTTACACAAACAGGCCCAGCTGTGGAACCCCCAACCCCACAGGCCACATCCACAGGACTTTCACGTGAGAGGCAGCTGAGGGGGAGCCATAATCCATCAAAGACCCCCCAAAATGCTCCCCAGAGGCTTTGCACCACAGGACTGCACGTGATGAAACAGATCGTGTATTGTAATATTACGTGATTCATGAGCACACCTGGATAAACTTAAGCTTGAGAACATTAGTTCTTTTTTTTTCATGCTCTCCTTCATTTTTCCCATAACTTCAGTTGAGTTATGGAAAGGGTGATCTTACCTTCACAGGAGTCCTTCAGTAGTAGTCTTGACCCCTTCCAAACCAAGAAAAAAAAAATTTACAATCATTCATAAACTCTCCTGCAAAAAAATGGACATGCCTGGTCTTAGCTTTCCTGGGCAAGGGAATAGATCCAACCCAGCTTTCCTTAACTGCTTTCTCTGTAAATTCATAACTTACACACAGGCATATATATTACAAGTATATATATATATATGTATGTGTATATATATATTCCTCCTATGGAGCTCCTACCTTGAGGCATCATTCACTCAGTAAACTATGTATGTATGGGATGGGAGCAGAAGAACATGTAAAATTAACCTCACACCTTGTTTCAGACTTGCATTTCTTAAATCCCCAAGACCCTGTACATGACCTCTTTTTCTGCTCATGGGGTAGATAAATATTTATACTTCAGTTCCTTCTCCAAGTGAGGGTAAGCTAACTTCAGGTGATTTTGAAAAGTGTGAAAAACACAAGCTCAGGTGACGGATATTGGTGATGGCTGAGAGCAAAAGCATCCACAGTAAGAGGGAGGTGATTCCCCTTTGGTAAATTTGCAAAGACAGGAGGAGCCTGTGCTAAGATTTCCTTTTTGCTAAACACTGCCATTCCTCACTTTTTATCAAACCTCAGACTAGCTGTCTGTGGTTGCAGACCACCTCATGCAGCCAGATCCCCAGCTGATAACATGGGTAGACTTCAGCTCCACGGACTAAACCTCTGATTTGCAGAGGATACGAGACATCATCATGCTGGACCCCATCAGCCTGTGCCCCTCCCTCCCTGCCTGACCCAAACTGTTCTACAACTAGACATGTCCTACTAATTAAAAGTTCCCAAGAGTTTGAGAAAACAAGCACCTGGATAGAAGCAGCAGCTCTCACTAAGGCCTCACTGAGGAAGAGGCTGCTGCGTAGGGTAACCAACCCTTCACTAGAAAGTTCGTAAGGAGACCAGATGGTGGGAGAGAGGGAGGCTGTGTGAGTGCCCTAACCTAAACAGGGGAGCTTCAGAAATACCCCCATCCCAGGAAGCACCTCTGAACACAGCCCAGATCCCAAGCAAATCTATCTTCTCTAGTTCTGCTACTCCCCTGATGACTTCTCTCCTACCTCCCAGCTGAGCTCCCCAAAGGGGTCTGCTTGAGCTGCCAGAGCATGGGCAGTGCCTTGGCCACAAGCATTGTGGTAGCTGCACAGGGAGAGCCTGGCCCTTACCTCCCTCCCAGCCTCCCATCAGAGATTCCTGCCAGCTTGCCAGCTGAGCACATCACAGAATTGCACTACGAGGTTAACTTGGTATTGCTTGCAGTGCTAATGGGCAGGCAGCACCTGGTTCCCAGTGTTTCAGAACCGAGCTGGCAGTTACACTATTAAAGGCTGGATGTTTTTTATTACTTTGTGCAGTTTTGCAAGCACAGGTAACAAATGCAACAAATGGATTTCAAAATGAACGCCTGGTGTCCCAGCCCAAAGAAACCCTCTCTTGCATTACATCACCCTGCAGTGCATTTGGTCTGAGCACGTTGCAGAGGCGTCACTGTCTTCGGAAGGTGTATAGTCTCTTTGATGGATCAGCGTTATGGATACATACTGTGACTCCCATGCTTGGATAACTCCTCAAAATGCTTCAAACATTTAAGCCCTGGAAGAGGGGAATTTACCAAGCATACACGCTGTTCCCAAGGTGGGGGTGTGGATGGGGTGTGTCTCCCATTGCTCAGCTACTGGCGTGGGGTGGGGGTCAGTGGTTTGGCAGCTCAGCTGCCCTCCTCACAGGATCAAGGGGAGAGCAAGCCAAGTTGCCCGGCCATCTGCATGCTGGTGTCAACTCTCACATGGAATGACCAGAGGTGAGATGTGACTGCATAACTTTCTTGAGCTAAGTAAAGCTTAAATCACAGGTTAAGCTGGAGGTGCCTGCCTTTCCCTGCTGCCTACTCCTAAGTTTCAGACAGATGATGCTAAGAGCAGCAAATCCTTCTCCTGGCAAGGGGCAGCTTACTTTGCAGACAAGCATTTGTATACCCCGGCTAGCCCTTGGGCAGCCATCTTCCCACCCCAGTGACCAGCTGGGCTTGCTGAAGACAAGTCAGGCAGGACACACAGAAAAGGCAGCTCAGCTCTCCCTCTGCTCTGGCAGCCCTGTTGGGGATCAGGTTCCATGTAGGCACCAGAGTGAGCCTTGGAAACTGAGGAATTCAAAATATTTCATCATAAAGGGCAAACGTGTGCCCTCTCAGGTGGACACACAGGACTGAGGTCAGGGAGCACTTGTGCAAGGTCAGACATTAAGAGGGAATTTTCAGGATGGCACAAGGCCTCTGAGATGCTTTCTCAGTGCCATGGGTGAGGGGCAGAGAGTTCAAATTGCTCCTAGGAAGGAGGAAAACCCACTGCCCCTCACAGTACATAATGGACAGGACACAGCTGCTTGCCTCCAGGCTTGCAGAGATGTGCCTGTGCTTCACATGGCCAGTATGAACGGTGAGGAGAGAGCAAGCCATCATGGACGTGAAATAGCAGCCCTGCCTCCAGGAAAGCAGAAGCCTGGAGGCAGCTCTGTTTACTTCCTAAGATGCTTCAGAGCCCCCCCCAAAACCCTATTTCTGGGCTTTCCCTTGGCCTAAACGCTCAGTGTTAAACCCAGGCCAGGGGCAAGAGACTCTCTCTGTCTACAGACTAAATAATCCTCAGAGGAGGAGATAAGCACCAGCACTTCATTTATATTGCATGATACTTCCCAGCTCCACACAACCAAGCTTTCTGTTTCCCTCAGCACTAGCTTTTGCCGTTGGCTCAGCCTCAGCGCCAGCACTGGAGCCACTGGAAAGGTAAATGCACAACCAAATGAAAGGGACAGAAACGAAGAAGTTTACGTACATAATTTTACCCTTGCAAGTTTTTAGTCCCACTCCAAATACTGCTTGGGCATTCCTCTTCCTCCCAACTCTAACCTTGTCTTCCCAGGCCACCAGGCAGTGGGTGACAAAATTACAAGTTTCACACAGACCTGTGATGAAACTTAGACCTATAGGATCAGGTTAAGAACACAGCAAAATTCTTCTGTTTACTTTCCCTTTTCAATAGCCAGCTAGCACATCTCCCTGTGACACAGTCATTTTTGTGCATGCCATTGCTCATTAGCCCAATATACATTGCTCTCAGCTCACACACCTGCCAGGTTGGTATGAGAAAGGTAATCACATCTGAAGGGCACTCTCTGTCCACGTTTTACATACCTGAATCAGTCTGTGTCACATCCAACAGCTTAAAAAACTGCAAGAGGGTGAGTGCTCTCAATTTCCACCTGTGCCAGCCCAAAGTGCACAGCACTTTGCAATGGACACAGCCTGCCCACCACCACAACCATGCAAGTCATTGTGCACCCTTACTCAGATACTCTACAGCTTTCCAGGAATCAGAACTTGCCGTCATGTAGTAGTGTTGAAAGCTCTGGACAATGCTTATTTGATATCTGATTCATTTCATTAATTGGTTGAAACTGCAGAAAGATATTTTTCCAGGCAAGGAAGCTGCAAGCAAGCCACATGGAGATCTATAAGGAATGGGGGAAGTACAGCTGAGCTTGCATTGGGTGGGGGATGGATTATGATGAGATCCCTTCCATGAGGTGACTTGTTCAAGACCCAGCCCATGGAATAACAGTTGAAGAGGTGCCCCAACTCCCAACCTCTACATTTGAGGCCAAACTTGAGTAAGTCACCTTTGAGTTCTGGTTGCTCTTTCTACCTTGAGCTGCCTCAAGCACAGTACTTCCTGTTGGATGGGTGGTCCAGAAATTGTAAAGGCAGCTTAAGCTAATTGCTCACTCTGAGAGGTCACATTCACCTATCAAACCCATGCCATCTGGGGCTTCTGAAAGATTAAAAATGAGAGACAAACAAGAGGATTATTAAAAATTTAACTATATACCATATTTATTATCAATCCACAGGATAATCTGATTGCTACATGAGCTCATAAAAGCTATTTCACCTTTACAAAATTAAAAAAAAATGTGCCACAAGGATGTCATAACTGCTGATAACCAAGGACTGAATCTTAAAATTATAAATTTTGCTGTAGAAAAGATTAAAAAAAATTATATTCACTTTAGAATTTTACTTTGAATAAAATATTCCCCTGTATAAAAAATAAAAAAGCTTGCTCTGGTTAGAATTAGAGTATTTTTCTTCTTTTTTAAATCTGGGAATTTGCATAATATCTCTGTAATAAGTTTCTTTTTTTTCCTATTGTACCACGCGGCATTCAAGCATAGCAGATTAGAAACAAACATGATGAAAGCAGTCTCAGAACATATGAAATCCACATGGAAAGTTTTAACTTCCTTTCCTCTATTCTTTAAAGACACTTCAGCAAGAATAGCCTTGGAAAAGAATACAGGTGGAGAGGGACCTTCAATGTGCCATTAAGTAGAGCAAGGTAATAAAAGGCCTTTTGTAAGTGCTTTCTTAATAAGGTGCAGAAGCAGACTGCAACTTTGCTAGTACTGCACTATGTACAATATTCACAATAAATTTTTCTTTATTTAAAAATATTCCAGCTAGTTCACATTTTCTCTCCCATTCTGAGGCTTTCAGTTCCATCACAGCCTTGACAGCAAGAAGCGCAGCAGCACTGCTTCCCTTGTGGTCAGTTGGTCCTCTTATGAAACACTGGAACCTGTGAGTGGGCCAAAGTTCTTGGGTTGTTTTCCTATGTAGCAACCTTGGAAATATGGGTTCAGGTATACATACTGATGGCTGGAGTCCTGAGTTAAAAACACTCCGACACTGGAGTCGGACACAGCAATGTTCTATATTGCCAAGGCTTTACCTTCAGATTTGTCTTGTGTGCGTCAAGGGATGAACCTCTCTTAGAGAAACGTAAAATACAAAACCAAACAAAACAAAGCTAAAAAACCACACTGTCAAAGGCTTAGCAGCTCTTGACTCTCGACTGGGTGATGTCTGATGTTTTCTTGATGACGCTGGCCCGTGTCTCACGGTCTGGCTGGCTGCTGCTTGTGGAGGCTGTGGACACTACTTGTGGCAGAGGGATGTCTGGGAAAGGAGGCCAGGAGCTATTGTAAGGCAGTGGGCAGCTTTCTTCTTTGATGGTGACTTGGAGGTCAGGCTTGTTGGCTACAAAAGTTGCCATGCTGGGAAGCATGTGAGAAGTGTTCCTCATTCCTAGATTGCTGAGATACTGTTTGCCTTCAATGTTTTTTTTCTGCCAATGAAGTCGTCCCTAGAAATGGGGGAAGAAAGAAGGGAAGACTTCATGAGTAAACACAACTTTGTGAAGTACTTCAAGTAACAAGACAAAGATAGAAATATCCACAAATTCCACAGAAATTACCCCATCTCTAAGAGCCTGAGCCTCTAGCCACTGCCTTAGAATGTCTTTGCTCTCAGCCATTTCTTCTTTTCTGAAGTCAAGTGCTTAACTCTTGCTGGCTCTCTAGCACTCAGGAGGCACTACCTGCTCTTCTGAATGGAAAATAAAGGCCTTATTCCCAGTATGCCAGAGACAAAAACGGATGCAGACATTTAGAACTCCAAATGGTAGTGTCTCCTCTGTTACCAGAGAGACCATCTTCCTGCCAAGAGGCAGGCACAGAGACCCAACACTACTCAAACTAGCAATACAGGTGAGGCTGCTGGAAACCACTATCGCTTGACGGAGCATCCCTCATCACAGGGAGGAAGTTCACCAAGGGAAGATGAGCATCCTGTTGTTTGCCCACCACAGATGCTGCAATGGCATGTTCTGTCAAAGGAGGTCTGTGGAGTCACTACTTGCAGTCTACATAGGGGTTCCACCCCAGCCAAGGCATGAGAGACCAGGTGGGTTAGCCGTGCCATTATACAGACGCACAGCCTCCAGGGTGGTCATCCAAGAAGGAGCATTCAGAGAGCTTTCAGCAGGAGACACAGCAGGAGAGAGCTTTGCAAAAGGCCTTATGTAAAAATGCAGCTGGAGCACAGGGCATCCAAGAGCCCTCAGTGAGCTTCCCTTGGCTTTTAAGTACACATGGAGATTGGTAGGTCTGGTCACTTGATGGCAGATAAGGCAAAATAAAAGGCAAGTGGTGTTTTTGTATATCTGTAGCTCAGGTTATTTTCCCCATGGATTCCTTTCACCTAGCAAGATCCAACTGACTGCACAGGAAAGCTTTCTGCCCCACATACCTCAAACATTCAAGCTTTGTTTCAGTCACATGTGTAAGCATTTCCTCCAATTATATGAGATCAGGTGCCATTTAAGGAAAACAAAGTGAACAAGCTTTCAACCAAGATAAAATACTTGCTACCCAGCAATGCCAATGCATCATATTAGCAAATTAGCTGTCACTGTTGATGGCTTTGCAGAACATCTTATTATGCAAATTAATCTTGTAGTTTGGACAGATGAGGAGAAATGAATTTGTAGAGATATTAATTCTGTGACGATCATCCAAATCTGTATCCCCTGAACCTTCCTGATCTGCTTTTCTCCCCAAGCTATTACCAAAATGAATATTCCACTGGTAGACAGAGTTGCAAATGGAGAAGGGGGAAAAATATCTCAGGATACAGATCTTGAGACCTTGGCCCAGACTGCTAAAAATCCAGAAAGCACTTACCTCTGCATTTTCTTCATCGCTTGGAATGCTGTCAGTTGTTTCACTTTCTGTCAAACAAAATAGAAACAAAAATGAAACTCATGCTATTCTATATATAGTAACAAATTCCAGCTCAAGAGGCCTGATGTACATCCAACAAGTGGAAGCAAACAGAGTCAAGTCAAACAACCAGAAAACAATGGAGAAGCATAGAGACCCTGCCACAGCAGGGCAAGACAGCACAGCTGCCTTGAACAACTGGGGTAAATGCACATGGTTATCACAGTTAACATGACTATATCCTGGAACAGACAGCAAGGGAGAGGGAAGAAGTGGATTTGTGCTTTCTGGGCAGAATCTCCAGCAAGCAGGGGATGCCCCCCCTCCCTTGCCACTCTACGGCTGCTCCAGGCCCTGCAATGGACAAAGTTCTGTCCAAATCTTTATCTCCCTGCAAAATCAGTAACAACTCCATCCTAGAGGAGATAAATGTGGTTTTGTTTCATGAACTGTTATCTCAGCCTGCCACCTCAAGGGCTTGTTGTCACTTCTGGGTCTTTATTACTGTTGATATACTCTGGTACAGTTGGTATAGTTTTGCTTTTGCTATCACTCTCCAGCCTATTTCTCAACCCTTCACTCGCCACTTGAGCAAGTGGCAATACTACAGTCTCCAGCTCCATCACCTCCCCCCACTGCACATGGCCTCTCTCACCCTCATCAATTCAACCAGAGCACAAATACAGGGCACAGTTCCAGTGTGACAGCCATCCTCCTGCAGCTGCATCCCTCCCTTGCAGAAGAGCCTGAAATCCAGGAATTTTTACAGTATTTTCAAGGCTACATGTGTCTGAAGACAGGTCTCCTACTGTCTGAGGGTCAGGCATGGTGGGTGGTTCAGACTGCTGTGCCTCAGATATATCTGAGACAGGGCACAAACCCACCCCTCTTTTCAGTCTGCAGCGATGGCTGGTGCCTTCAGCATAGCCACTGGTTGCTGAGACCAACCCAGTGGAGGCCTGAATTGCAGGTTCCCTTCAGCTTGTGGGGTTTTGAACCATTGTGTCTTTTTTCCTGGCAGGATAACCCCAGGCATCTATCAGGACACCAACACTCCAACCCCCACAGCAGAGCTGCACAGATACGGCTCATCCACAAGGAACACAGAAATCACACAATTCAAGGAATGATGTGATGAATTATCATAGCAGGCAAGACAGCTCTGAAGCCCATCTTTCACTCTCAGCTCTGTGTTATGCATTTTAGTCCATGCAAACTGCTTTGCGCAGGCCCTGCAACCCTGCCTTCCCAGAGACCAACCTCATGTTCTGCACTGGACATAACTAGAGTGCTAAGAGTGCATGGATTAGGCCTCAAGGATTGTGCCCTGCAGATCTTCAGAGAGACTGGCAGTACCTTGCCATTTTCTCAAGACTTGGCTAAGCATTAGGTTTAGGCAGAAGGCTGTAAACCAATGGGCTGAATAACTCTTTCAGACCTCAGGATCTAAACTGTACCCAAAGTTCTTCTACTCCAGCCCAGTTACTCCAGACTGCTGCTTCCAAAGCCAGCACCCCTCCTGTGTCAGAGTCTCCACCGCAGTGTGCAGCAGAGGAACAGTCCAAAACATTAAATCTAACTGCAATGCCCTGTGCAGTTAATGCATTGCAGGGCTTCTCATTCACTGATCTGGGCAGAGAAAGATGTGGCAATGCGACTAAGTTGGCTAATTAAGCCATACTGGGGGGAGGAGAGGAAAAATTAATTCACACAAAGTAGAAATGGCCCTGAAGATAGAACCAATAGAAGGAATCCACACAGAGAGAAGTAACAGATATTCCTTGACATGAGGAAGCACGTCACAACAAAAACAGAGTGATACAGCTGAAAAGGAATCCATCCTTGGTGTTTATACATAACAAAATGCTGAGCAAGAGATAGCACTGTAGTTAGCAAAGCCAGGGAAGCTGGCCACTCAGGCATGGAAAGTTAGAGAGGCTATTTCTATCAAGAAGGGTATTTGAATCAGTGTCAAACACAACAGGCGGCTCACAACAGCCTCAGTACTAAAAGCCAGCAGCTTTCATAGACATCAGTGGAAATATGAAAAACTCACATGGGTGACTCACATCATTTGCCTGAGTAACCTCAGAAAGGAACCAGAGTTCCTTTGAAATAAACCAGATTTATGTAGGACAGCTGATATATCTGGCTACTTTTTTTGGTTGTTGTTTTAGAAGAGCTCAACTAACCGTTCCTGCACAGCTTTATGGTGATACTCTTTCCTGCCATTCAGCCAGGAGCACCTGACAGAGCAAACCCACAAGCACAGGGCCAAGGTTCCTGTGGTTCTATAAGGTCTGTGTGGAGCAAGACAGAGCAGAAATAGTCACAAGAGTGTCCTAGAAATTTCAGGGTTCTTACACAGACTCCTGTCCTCGCTCCGACCTCAAGGGCAAATACATCCTTAAAAAAAGAGTGGTTCATAGAACAATTCAGGCTGTAAGGGACCTCAGGAGGTCTACAGCCCAACCTCTTGCTCAAAGTGGAGGCAGCTACAGGACTAGATCGGGTTGCTGGAGGCCTTATCCCTACAGGTCTTGAAAACTTCTGAGGATGGAGGCAGCACAATCTTTCTGAGTATCCTGCTCCACTGCCTGACTGTCCTTGTGGTGAAACAGGTGATATTTTTTCTTATATCCAGCTGTCCCGAGTTTTCTTGTTTCAATTTAGCCTGCTCTTTGTCATCCTCCTACCATGCACTGCTGTGAAGAGCCTGGCTCTGCCTTGTGGGAACATCCCTGTGGTAGAGGCAGGGATGCCTGCTATGAAGTCCTCAAATCCATCTCTTCTCCAGGCTGAACAAGCCCCAGTCCTTCTATCTTCTCACAGAGTGAGAGCCCATACCCTGCATAGCCCTTCTCTGCCCTTGCTCCAGTTTGTTTGTAAATTTCTTGTACTGCGGAGCTCAAGACTGGATGCAGTACTTTGAAAGTAGTGCATCTACTCCTGTGTAGAGACGATAATCACTTTCCTAGATCTACTGGCCATGTTCCTGAAAACTGATGGCCTTCTCCGTGGCTGAGATGCCCTAGTGTCTCATGCTCAGCTCACTGCCTACCCACCTTTCTGCAGACCTGCTCTCCATACCGTTGGCCCCAGCCGCTATTGATGCAAAGAGCTCTTCCTTCCTACGCACAGGACTTCATATAGGTGCCCTTGCTAAATTTCATAAGGTTTCTTCTGACCCATTCCAGTGATTTCTGGATGATGGCTCTGTCCTCAAACATATCAACTGGTGTGCCCTATTTGGTGTCACCTGTCAAGTTCACAAACACGTCTCCTCATTGATATATTAAATAAGACTTGTCCCAGGACAGACCCTTGCAGTACTCCATCTCTTTCTAGCCTCTAGCTACAGTAGCCAGGATCATCAAGAGCTGCCTTGAGATGCACTCAAAAGCATGCCAGTTGAATGAAATTCTGTTATGTGAGTTTTGGGCTAGCAGGTCTGGGTATAAGTTAAGGACAGCTGAAGGCTGCCAAGGTACTAAGACAGCATGAGGGGGTAGCAGAAGTACTTCAGTCATCCTTCATTTTCCTGATGGAGGCTGGTTGCAATGATCTTAGGGCAGGTAGGTCATGATTTGCTCTTGTCAAGGTGGTTACCAGACCACCCTTCTCTATCATTCCAGTCCAAGAAACCACCATGACTTCCAGACCAAGTGACTCCTGTTTGCATTTCAAGAATTTACATTCTATAGCTGAAGTTAAAAGATTGCATCATTGTAATGATTGTGTAGATGGAAAAGTTTTCCAAGACATATTTGTAAAGAGGAAAAATGTTTCAAAGGTGCTTGTCTCCCTGCTGCTAATAAATTTAAGTACTCTCATATCTCCCTGCCTTATGCTTTGCATAAGTCTTCTGAATGCTTTGGTCACTGCAGACTAAACACACTGGGAAGCATAACCATTTATCAACATGTGAGATTAACAGTGGAGACTATCCAAAAGAACATCATTCACTTAGTCCCAAAGATAAAAATTACTAAATACATACTTTATAAAAATATGTCTGGAAGTAATTTCAGTCTAATAAGTCAAAGGCAAAAACCATGTGTAAAATAATAAAATGCATGGAGAACACTTTATACTTAAATTTGCCTTAAAAGATGACATTTGTGTTTCTACCCAGTCTCCTAAGGCTTGCAAATTAGCACCATGTTAAAACAGAAAGGACAGGTGGATCTGAAACTTTTTCTACTTTCAAATGTGGCTTTGTCCTGCTTCCTATGAAATAAGGCTTATATGATTGTGGGGACTCTACATAGCATGTCCGCATGTACATTTGAGTCTGTTCTCCCTTAAAAACTTCTGAACACACTGTCAGACTTGGATAAGGAATAAATGAGTTCCAAAGACTCTTAACTTCCTAACAGTTATATGAAAAGAAGGAGCTAGATGAAAAGAGAAACCATAACCACCCTCACTGGGGGCAGGGGAAAGCCTGTTATCTCATCCTCTTTTTGGGTATCAGAGAATCCAGATGGGAGGCAGACGTTGGAAGCCAGATGTCCACAGCTCTGCTGCTTGCAAGATCACTTGTTATCAGTCACTGCATGGCTGTTCTAATCTGCAACAAGACAGATCCACTCCCCCTGGGCCCTCAGCTCCATATCTGCATATGTACCATTAGTGCAGCCTTTAGCACTGCACACTGTGTTAGACACTGAGTAAACATAGAGCAAAAAAGACCTTTAATCTTTAGTAAGGCAGGGGCATGTCATTTGTACCACTGAAAATTTCCTTCTAAAAGACCTCTGCATTATATCTAAAAAAGTTCTTTTTCCATTACTCACAGGCTAAAACCCCCAGCTCACATTTTCAACCTCAGATCTGTCAATTTGTTTCTCAAGGAAATGAGCAGAGGACTGTGCAAAGAGCCCTCCTTCCTCTAGTATCTTCCAAACATTTCCAGAAAAAGGAGTGTAAAGAAATGCCAAGTTGCTTACCTGCATAGGATGAGACAGGGGAGATCTGTAGAGGGTACAGCTGGCTCATGCTGAGGGGCTGTTCATCACTTTCTGTTGTCACTTCTACGACCTGACAAACATCAGGAGGATTGGCAACTATCATCTGCTCCTCACTGCTGCCATCAAGGTGTGGCTGTCCTACAACTTGGGGTTAGAAACAACAAAATTGATTACTGACAATATCTCAACCCTTTTGAATCTCTAAGAGCCTGCCCATGGAGCCTGCCTGGTATCTGACTAAGTCTTCAATAGTCTCAGTACTTTTTTCCATGCCCACCACCTGCTTTCAGTGGGTATAAGTTTCCGTGTTCTAAAGGAAATCTGTGATCCTCAAAGAGCAAGCTGCCAACATCCCATGGCCTCTGAATGCTCTCATGTAAACTATACAACAGAAGACCAGAACTGGCATGCAAAAACCTGGCCACAGGGTCAAGAAAAACATTGTGGGATTCTGGTGTACATATGACATGAATCTATGAAAAATTTCTGCTCCAGTTAGATACCTATTCTCAGTGACCCTCGCAATGCCATCGATGCTAGGCAGCGTATCACAGTTGTTCCTGTAATCCACATGGTCTGTGACAGAAAGCTACAGTTCGGTTTGTTATTAACAGAGGGGTTTCCTATTCCCTCAGGCACATGATATTTAATACCAAAATACCAATGAAATTTAATATCTAAGGACCATTACTTATTTGTACAAAGTGAAGCAACCATGGATGCTTTCCAAGGGTCCTGAAATGCTTTGCAGGCATTAGTTAATCTACACAACAATCTTTTGAAAAAGGTTGACAAACCAAGGTACCAAAAAAGCAAAGCAAAAGTATGGTGAAAGCCAGAATCTCACTTCTCTGAAGCTGCTTGACAGAATTTCCTGTCTTGTACAACTCTTCCTTTAATCCCAGTAGCATGAACACATGACAAATGCATTAATCCCGCACAGAATTGAAAACCGTGAGTTTCAAGAAGAATGCACAGGGATGGAGCCATCTCAGAGGATATCTAACCTGAAACCATGGTTATCCAAGAGAAAGACTATAGATATTCTTTGACTGAACATAAAGCTTCAAAAGGAACATAAGGCTAAACTCTGTGCAAACACAATGCTGTATTAGTCAAACAGTCAATTTTTTTCTTGACCCATGAGGGGAAAAACATGTCAGCAATGAAATACAATAGATCTTGCAATTCTTAAGGTTAAGTAACCTGAGTATATTAATTATTAAATTTGAAAAAGTCAAAAGATAGCATCTATTCTTGCATGAACTAAGATAAATAAACAAGAATGCACATGTCTATACACACAATCCACTCCTGCATTCTATCTTAAGACAGGGCTTTTTGAAAAAGAAAATGACAGGTATTTTTCTCAGGGAAAAGCTGCATATTATTTTGCTTTGCGAAGTGCCAGGTAACCACCAGAAAATCTCCAAAACTTAGACGTGTCTTTTAAGAAAGAATGCCAGCATAAAGAAGATTACATGCATACCAGATAGACTTTTTAAAAGTTGAATCACTACAATTACTACAGTTATGTTTCAGATATTCTGTTTCCCCTTTATTTCACCTTTCCTGGTTCTGAAAAAAACAGCTTTTTACTGAGTGTGGCGAGAGTGGTGCAAGAGCACACACAGTTAATTTTTTATCTGGGAGAGACCAATATTGCGCAACCCACTCAGGGTATGAGCAGGTCATCTGCACTATTTTATCTTTTTCCTCAATACCTGACAAATTCTTACCCACCCTGAGAGATACACAAAAACTACTGTTCACTTGGGCAATATGCCACAGCTTCCAGTGAGCTGCATGTATGTCAGAAACTCTGCAGGGTGCTGTTTGTCTTTCATCCCCTCTTGCTGATTACCCATCTTTCTGCAGAACAATTCTAATATACCTTTTCCTCCCTGTTTACATTAAAATCCTTTCTGCAACGTAAGTAACCACTTCTTTCTCCAGTCTGGATAAGCAGCACACCTCACATCTCAATAATTAAACAACACTAGATGACAGTTCCCCACCCAATCCTCAGTCAGTGAACTGGAAGCACTGATAGCACTACAGTGCTACTCCTTCAAATTATAACGGGAAGAGCAACAAGCATGCTCTAATACTCTTACAAAGCAACACCCTATTAAATGAACTGGCATAAATAGAGCAAAACTACTCACAAACTTCTCAGCCACACAAGTACTTCAGGGGAATGACTATGCAAAGCCCTGTGACCTAAGAAATGGGGATCAAAAATAGTCACTGTACAGGATTTCTGCCATCTCTCCAAGCAGAATACTAACATAACTGTCATATTTAAAAGTGGAATTCAAGACAAAATGGTATGTGGGTCATATTACTAGGAGCTCTTGCTGCAATGACAATCTCAGCCAAAAAACACCTGTCAAAACCCAGTCCAATTATTCTATTGAGGACCAATTATTCACATGTTGAGATGACAGCTCATTTCTAATGTACTGGTTTCTAAATGCAGTCTTCAATGATCCTTTTTGTTAGTTCAGTGATGTTAAAAACTATCTCTGCTACTGAGGTGTCAGTAAAAAGAACCAACTTTCTACATTTTGCCTGCTGGTTTGAACTCCCAAATAAAATGGTATTCTATACAAAGCTCTGCTTTAAGCAATGGGAAACTGCCATCTGACTGCAGTTTATCTCCCACACGACATTGACTACAGTCTCCTCATGGCTGAGGACTACCCTGTGGAATAAGTCCACATCATGAAATGCCAACTTAGAGTGTCTGTAAGTGCTTTACTGTCAAGGGAGCCACCACACTGCCACAGTACTGCTCACTGTCTCTGCAAGGTGATGGGGCTGACCTGCAACCACAATCTTGCATGGCCTAGGCTACTGAAAAATGGGTCTACCTGACTGCAACTGTGGCATTCCCTGAAGTGCAAGATGCTGATGGAAAGGTAAGTCTGGCAGACCAGAAGGATTTCTGAAGTCACCTGTGTGTGTAAAAAAAGCATAGGAGTACTTACCTACAAAGTTCACTGTACTGTCAACTTCATTTTTTATACTGGAGGACAGGAAATAGTCAGAAGTTACATCATTTAGCCCATTAATCCCAAAAGATGATTCAACTGGCTCTTGCTAGAATGAAAACAGTACAGTTGGGTCAGCATTGCTTTATTTTAGGAGACAGTTCATCTCTTTGTTCTGAGGTGGTAATAAATCCCATCACTTCTGCCTGCCATATGCCCCCTGCTCTTTGCAAGACACTGTCTTAGAATGAATATTTCTCTGAGAGAAGCCCGAAACAACTTCATTTCCGTATATTGTGCTTTGAAACGACAGCTCTTTTTAATTTTCAAATTTAGAATAATCCTTCTCAGAGCAAGGAAGTAGTAAGCTATTTACTACAAGAGATTAACATTTGAAACAAACAAGGAAGAAACACTGCTTTAAAATGGTAGTCTATTAAATATTCCTCCTCAGTCCCTTCCAAATAAGCTCTATCTCTTTGCACCTTCTGAAAGGAAGCCTTAGTTTCTGTACAGCAATTACTAAATTCTAGACTTAATTTTTCTCTACAGCAAGCCTGAAAGCAAACCAAAGTGTTTACACTAAATACAGCCTTTTAGATCACATCATAAACATTACCACAGGGCAACAGCATTGGGAAAACACCACCTGTTCTACACAGACCAAGCTTTCCACAAGATGCATCTCTGTAAGCCTGGTACACTCAAGTGGGAATCTAAAAAAAATCCCTTCAGAGTAGACACCAAAAAATTAATTCCATAAACTCAGGATTTCTTTAAAAGGATTATTCTACACGTGCAACTTCCTGCCTGGTATTGACTCTCTCACAGGTTTATTGGCTACAATGTCTAAAGTCTTTTGTTCTTAATCTGCCAGCCCTGCAAGGCTGCAAGTTGTCCCCCACTTGCTGAGCCAGAGACACCTGCAGACAGGTGCAGAGCTGTCCATGCCGTGCTCATTTTCACAGCTCTAAAGCATTTAATCAAAGGCAGGGCAAAGGTGAGCCTCAGGACCCGTGGTGCCAGCTCATCCCAGTGCTAACCATATGAACTGTTACCTTTGGGACAAAATACTGGGGGCATTGTGACAGATTTTCTTCTGGATGTCACATGCTGTGATTGTGATCTACTCAAAAAGAATTGTCACTTCAATATAAGAACCTTCCCAGATACTAAAGCAAGGCAAACATGCACCCTGTCCCAACGTCCCATGGCACATCAGAAGGCTGCAAAGTTAAGTGTTAATGGCAACTAGGTCTTTGAGGAGTTGCACCAGTTGTGCTGGCCCACAGGTCAAAGACTTGGAGAACTGGAAAAGATAAAATTAGCTGCTATTGATCCATTGAGGATCACGACTGCAGAGGTAGGTTAGGGCTGCACACTGGAGCCCTGAGTATCTGGTGTTGTGCAACACAGCAAACAAAACAGCCCCCATGGAAACACTGTGCATGCAGCACTTGCTCAACTTTACTGAGGCTGATTACAGAGAAGTTTATTTAGTAGCCCCTTTCAAGCTCCAGAAATAAATATGCATCTTGTAACTCAGGTGATGGTGCCAGATCCAGAAAGAGACTTGGATACTGGCACAGTTGGTGTTACATCACCTAAATGTTCAGTGTTCAGATGTCTAGCTTAAGCTAAATGCATGGGGAAAGCTGTCACTAAGATTTTAAAAATGTCTCTCAATGTAGAGCTGCATGGTCAAAAGGATACATCTAGAATAAAGTAGGAACTAGACTTCAGTTCAGTCCTTTGTTTCAAAAGAAAGAGACTGGTTGTATCTGGGCTGCTCTGATATTTCCATTTCCTTCCCATTACTGACAATTAATTTTTTAATGAATTTAATGAATTATAATGACAGACTCTGCTTGCCCAAAAGCCCAGTGATAGGAGACCTATCTGTGGGGTGGGAGACTTGCTTGCACCTTTGCTAATGCGGAGCAGGGATTTGGTAAGGTCCAGGACTCTCACATCCACAGGGACAAGCAGTGAGTGCCCTGAGCACCCTGCTCAAGCTCAACCCACTAGTAATTGTTGTGAGTGCCCACAGGGTCCAGCAGTGGCAACAATGGGAAGTTCATTGCAAGGCTCTTGCTATGCCGAAGTCCCTTTGCAGATCTCTGCTCAGATTCTCAGCTTCTCCCTCTGCTGCTATCACCCCATTGCAGTTACCAGGCAAACCATGGAGTAGCCTCCCACTGGGCTCCACTAAAAGAGATTTTTCAAGGTAACTGTAAGGTGTCCAAAACATGCAACTCTGGTCTCAGGAATTCACGTCACCAAGCAAAGCAATTATAAGCAGCTTTCATGCTCAGAAATGTGCATTTGCTTTAATTCACCTACCACCCTTCTTCACTACTACAGCCTTCAATATTCAACAGTCAGCCTAAGAGTGGCTGAGTATGGAACGAGCACCTCTTTTAAAACCCAGGCTAGCCCCTGCACACATCTGTCAGAACGCGGGAACAGACAAGAATACCCAGCTCAAAGCTACAAAAACTAACAGTAGGTATCAGTGGTAGGTATGTGTATGTGCTGGCACACTGCTCTGCTCTGACCAAAGCAGTTTCACTGGCTCCCTCTGAACATCAGCTACCATCAGAGTCACTTTATGTGTGACTGTGTGATCCAAATAGGATAGTTTAAAAGTGGTTCCTTCAAGACAATTTAAAAGTCGTAGCATTCTAACATGTAACTCCACAAGTCACAATTCCTGGGGCAGCACCTGCCTTCCAAACCCAATTTCAGTGAGGACTTTTTCCCAGATTTCTGGGTTCACCTGGCCCAGAGAACCTCCTGGCCAGGGGCAGCAGAGCCTGAACCCCAGCATGGTTGGCACAGCCCTTCACAAGTGAGCAGCAGGGGACCAAGCTGCACTTCCATTGTAGACACAGCTGCTACACACAGCCCAAGGACACCAATTTTACTGAAATGAGAATCTGAAATCTCTGAGATTTGCTTTTTTTAAAAAAAATTGAAGGTGGGCTAAATCCTGCTGGTGTGTGATACTGACCACCTCACAGAGGCCCTTGGCAGAGGTGTGAAAGCTAGGAAACACCATGCTCCGCAGGGACAGCGGACATCAGTCTGGGTCCATGCTCTGAACAAGCAGAAATCTCAGGCTGTGATGGAGGAGCTTTACAGCTGAGGCCTTCTAACTGAAAAAACATGAGCACAAGGTGCAGCTCTAACCCTTGCCTAAATGAGAATGAATTTCCAATGCCTTACGCACAGAAATTAATTGCTGCGCAAGGTAGCTCCATTGTTCAGAAGCATTCCTTCCATAATTACTGTATTTCTCCTTACAGAGACAAACAAATGGCAAATGTATTGCTGAGACTGCCAGTTTTCCAACCTCCAGGCATTGTAGCACAAGGGCTGTGTCCATTGATGACGTAAGTCATGGCTTTAACAGCTTTCACATTTCAAAAAAACCAGCCCCGAACATCCTGGGTAACTGTAGTTACTTAACCAAACCACAAGCATTCACAAGTACCCACCACAATATACTGTTGGAGCTATTAAAAAATACTTGCAACAGATCATGTTCACAAGCTCTCGCAGTATTAACAGCCACTTCTTACCTTAATTTGTTTGAATTTGTCATCCTTCTCAGACTTCGTTTTTTTTCCTGCAACAACAGAAGGAGGATTTCATAAAGTCCTGTGTGCCATGAGTTTTCCTTCACACTTTCTGTATTTACCAACAAATAGCCCCAAAGTATGCCTCCAAATGGCAGGACTTTCTAGTAAAGGGAGAACACATTTTGCTTCATTTTACCTTTCACTTAAGGCCTGGGCAGCAAAAACTTTACCTTGAATGCTCTCGCTTTGTGTTTCTTTTTTAAAAGGCTACAAAAGAGAAACACTGTGGGACCAAGGAAAGCAATGGCAGTCAAAAAATCAAAGTGAAAAATATGGAAGAATGACAAAAAACAAGGCCTGTTAAAAAAAAAGGAAGGGGGAGAAAAATACTCTTGAAGGGAAAAAAAAAATCAAAATGTATGTCTCATCACATTTCTGACATTTTCTCTGTAGCTATAGGAAAAGGGAGATTGTTAATTGATTTAATGTGAAAAGAGATCACAACAAACTTCAACCAATATTTTTGTAAATAGTTGCAACCTGGTAGGGAAATACATATTACAATTCATGCAAAAGTGGTTTATGCAATCATACTGGACTTGGGAATCCAGAAAACCACACAGCATGTGACCCTCACAAAATGTCATGTGCCTTGGCAGACCCCAGTGTTGCTGCCCCTGCTCTGACCTGATGCAGAAGCTCAGACTTGCTGGTGCAAGCTCAGCTCTACCCCACTGTTAGCACAGATGTGTCCCAGGAGTTTCTCCCATCTCTACTACACAATACCACTGAAAATTAGAAATGTTTGCAGCCAAATTCTTTTGCTCCCACACATAACTTTAGCTACATGCCATAAAAAAATGGCATGTGAAAATATATATGAGGCCCAAACTGTGTCAAAGTTTTACAGTAACTGGACTTTCTGCAGAATCTTCTCCTGCTACAGCCCCCATTCTCAGAATCTCAGCTTTAAAGAAGAATTTTTGTAGTTCCTACAGGAATCTACTGCCAAGGGACATGTTATGGTCCGGGGGAATGTGCCTAAACATACAAGATACACTATTGACAAGAGACTGGAAAGAGTTTCAAAACAAATGTGCTACCTTTTGCACACTGATGTCCCTTTCACAGTATGATTCTGCCCCAAAAATGCCATGGTTCATCATTTCTAGTCACACTGACCTTAAACTGAAGATCTGTCTTTCACTTCTCAATCTAAGAAAATAGCAAACTGAGCTACAGGTGAACTGAATAGAATTTTAGAGGAACACCATGTGTTTGGTTTGCAGGTTATCTTTTCATCCAAAATCCTAGACAACACAGGGTACCAGAGGACTAAGGAAACCATTGTTCTACTGCACAAACCAGTAAGGAAGCCATAAGAAAGCTAATGAGCCATAAATAAACCAATGTTTCTACTTTGAAAGAAACCAAATACTCTTGAGATTGACCTGCTGGTTAGGTCTCCTCCTGACAGGCAGGAGATTTAATCCCAAAATTCGGGAATTCAGACAGTTTCCCATTTCACCATTATTGTGCTCTGGGGGCTGGTTTTTCGTGGTCTTTGTAACTAACAACATGGTTCTGTGGTTTAATGCTCTGAGCAGAGTGTACTGCTCTCACTCAGCTCAAGACAGAGCCAGTTTAATTGCACCCTTGCTTGAAAAAAGATACCAAAATGTCTGCCACCGTATTCTGAATCACCTCTACTGAGTTAGATGTGCTGACCTCTAATAGCCCCTAATCATATTCCTTGACTGAAGGAGACCTGGGACTAGGTTCTGAACACAACTCCATCAGCTTTAACAGACAAGTATCAACAGCTTGGGGGTATCACATCTCATTGATGCTCTCTTCTGAATGTAGCCCATTTTTCATACAGCTGTTCCTAAGTTCCACTCATTTCCCAGCCAGCCAGGGCACAATGTGCAGCTTGCATTGGTGGCTTGTTGCATACCGAGCTACCTGCAGTAGGTGTTTTTCTCAACACAATGCCCTCAACAGCATTTCATGTTGACAAGTTCTCCCCTCTACCTTTTTTGGAAGGTCTTTCAGATAACGGCAGCATTCGGTACACCCTGAAGGCATTGTTTCCTTTCTTTATACTTTTGTCCTTCACTTCTTCTATGTCAGGCAGGGAGTTCATAGCACAACGGAAGTTTGCCTTCCATGTCTTTGGATCAGGTTTATCTACTCCTGACTGGTATTTTCCTAAGGAAGAAAAGAAAGTTAGGCACACATGACATGTGATTGAAAACCTAAGGCAAATTAATAACAGCATAGGTTAGCTTCAAGGTTATCAGCCTTTGGTTCCCATGACAAGCATTCAAACAATAGCTGAGGTTGCAAGAGAGTGCTGTGATCTCATTCTCATGCATGTTTCTAGAACAGATGATGAACAGTTTGTGCTCAAGAAAGATCCAGGGCACTGCAGATCAGATGTGACTCCATAACAACATGGAAAAGCTTGCACAGCATTTACCTTTATTATGTCTGGCTCAAATCCATAGAAAGGCATAAAGAGCCTAAGGGCCTATGTGTACAAAGTACTGACTGTGCTCTACTCCTGACAGTTTGGAACCCAATGTTGTTAACATTTAAATCAATTAAGTTTTACTGTGTTCCTCAATGCAAATGAGTTACGGCACTTCAATAGGGCTGGAGGGTATCATAGGCCTTGAAAAAAGCACTTAGCACTTAGCACTGGAAACTTAAGTTCACTCTCCGTGTTAGTAAAAGCAAAGACAAGAAAAAAGGAAAATGTAACTTTAAAAGGGAAAACAATGTGAAAATCTGTCCTGCAAAGAGAGAGTTCCAATACCTGTGTGAATTGCCCAGTTTCTAAATAAGGGAGCATCTTTTTCAACATCCCAACCATGTCTTGCGGCATGCATCCAGGGAATCTGAAAAATCTTCTTCTCCTGGAAGGGAAAACAAACAGGAAATGCCAACACTGATAGACTTGAGGGATCTTCTGATGACTTTAAGTCACTCATTTACAAGCACAGTTTCAGCACCTCCAAGTGTTTTGCTCCCTACTAGCCCAGTGTCACTGTCACTGAAATCAACAAGAAAATATCTACTGGCATCATCAAAAGCAGAATACAGTTCAAATATATGAAATACTCAGAAGCCACTTCATGGAAGATGAGCCTGGCAGTTTTCCAAGCTGACACATGGAAAAAGCATGCAGTACTACACATTTCTCAACTTTCAGACAAAGGGTAGTTTTGTCAGCACAGACACTTTTATGATTAGGAAAAATATATCTGAAACTAAACAACTATAGGAATAGAGCAAAATCAAGGGATTTAGAATTCAGCCAGTAAATACTAGCATGGTGAAGAAAAGAGATCTTGCAAATCTGTATGCCAAGCAAACAGACATAAGAATATATCAACTGTAGACATCTCTCCAGTGGGGATAAAAACACCAGACACACTCATATGAAGTAGTGCATTGAAGATACCTGAACACATTTTAGTTCAGAAACTTCAGACCAAAGAGAAGTGCACTTAAAGAAATGCAAAGGAAACCTTTTTTTAAAATTTGTTTCTTTAACACACAGATAAATCAGGGCATGCCTTACATGGTGTCAGTAAAAACTGATTCCCCAAGGGATCATGGAAGATCCCTGGTAACTATTTAAGATGATAGTTTTAGGATATAGCTCTGGGGGCCCAATGGCTTTCAGAGCTTGAACAGCATGCTTCCTACACTCCTACCACAAGCACTTAGCACACAGGATACTGGGCCAAAAGGATGTTGGATCAGATGTGCTTTTATGTCACACAACACAGTAATGAATTCCTTTGACATGACCTACAGGGCTGCTTCAGAACTCTTCATGCTCTTTTCTGCAAAGCCATACAAGTGGAGCTTGCTCCACAATTCTCCCCTGTTGGGAAGAATAATTCTTATCTGGCTTTACATGCACACATCTTGCACTATAAACTCTGCCACTGCAGGTTTAGATCGAATTATCAGTCTGTGAAGAGAAAAGTACTTCCAGGGCAAAATCCACCCTCCTCCTGCAGCAGCCACCTGAGCTATGCTGCTTGAATTTCACCCTAAAAGAGCCTATTTCTTTCTACTGACTACAAATAACTCTAGACAAAATAGAGCCTATTTCTCTCTACTGACTACAAAATAATTCTAGTACAAATAACTCTCATTTAAATGACTGCATTGTAGATATCTGGTCAGGTGAGATGAATCCTTCACCCTTTCCCCTTCCCCCAACAACCACTTTTCTTCCCTGTCTGTTTGGTTAATATTTCACTCATGACGAGGTTAGGTTTATTTCCCTTCCTTCCCATGTGATCTTTTCTTCTTCTCAGCCTGTGTTTCGTCCTTCAACTCTTGTCTTTAATCCTTTCTGTCATATTCACTTGTTCAGAATTGCATTCTTCTCACTTGGCTTCATCTTTAATTTGGTGAATGCACTGATTTAACATGTTCCTCATTCCCCTCAAGTCCTCACTCTCAATCTTCCTCTTAATGTAGTTCCATCACTTCTCTCACATGTCTGTTGCCTCTTTACTCTTCCCTCTACATATAAGTAAATCATCAACAGAGATACTTCTTTCCCCAACTCGAAGCAGTCCAAAGAAAGCCTCAAACCCACTATTTGTGGTCCACAACACTACTATATTCATCAGAGCTAGAATAAGCTTCCCTGCCTTCACTCTTCCATAGACTATAATAAGCATGGGAAGAAAAAAACCATACTTCCATAGAAAACAGTTTTTATCAACAAGAACTTTAAGAATATACCAGATTAAAATAGACCATATGATAATTCAAAACCTAGCAGACTGAACAAAACTCCAGACATAGCATCCTGTCATCATCAACTGTACTCACTGCTTCAAAAGAAGGTGCAAAGACACTCAACAGCAGTCTAAGTGGTCATTACAGTGCTTCTGTTCATTACAGAAAGCTCTTCCCAGTCCCAGATGTCTTGAAGCACAGGAATTATACCAAATTATAACACAAATAACAAAATCTCAGAAGCTATGTGTATTATAATTTTAAAATACATATATAAATTGACACACCTATACAGAAAATACAAATTTTCTTATTGACTATCAAATACCTAATCTTCACTGAAATCCTGCAAAGACTGCTGATTACATCAATACCATGTTCTGAGTGTTCTGCTCTAGTTTACCTGGATACTTTCTATTTAAATACTACTTCTTCATTTCACACATTATCAAACATTATCGATATTCTTCTTCAGTCAATGCTGCCTAATAGTGACCTTAACAGGAAAGGGCTCATCAGTGCTTTCTCTCAAACTTGGAAAACCATGTGCTGACTGGTACAGCATTCCATCACTGGACTTTTGTGTAGGAGTCTCATGTTTCTGTTAAAAAATTAGCCTCACCTAAAGTCAAAAACACAACCCACAAAAATTTTGCAGTGTAACAGGAATTGCTACCAAACTCCAGTGGGAACACCAAAAGGGAAAAGCTGTGACATTCTTAGAAATAGGCATGAAAAGGAAAGTAGATCAAACCTCAGCTCATTAGAGCACAGTGCTACTAATGCCAAGGTTGTGGTTTCAATCCCCACATGGGCCATTCACTTAAGAGTTAGACTTGATGATCCTCATGGGTCCCTTCCAACTCAAAATGTTCTGTGATCTGTGATCACTTGGAACTCTAGCATCACAAAATGCTCGGAGCAAGTGCTTGAGCATGAGACCACACACTAGCTACAAAGTCATAGGACAAATCTTAAGTAGCAGCATCCATCTCCAAGGTAATACTCCACGCATCCATCAAAGCAGCAGGTTGCCTCTCTGTTACAGCTACTTGGAATGTTTTCATCCTAATTTCCTTTTCCAGATCCATGAGGAACACTGACCTCTCATAATCCCCTTCCTCATATCACCTCTACCCTCTTCTGAACTATGTAGTTTCCTTAACACCTCCCAGTTTTGTTTCTCTGTGAAGGAAAAGAAATTCCCTTCCTCCTTCATGTCACTCAGCAGAACAATGTTTTCACCAGAGAGGTACACAAGTATTCATTTTTTAAGCCCTATCAGGATGGGTTTATTCTGGAGGTATAATGATGAAATGACAGTAGGGGAAGGAATTTAGTGTCAGCTGTCAGTTAGGGCGTTTCTAACTGAGAGAGATTTAATTCTTTCCTCAGTTTGGAAAAAATCCCCAAGAGTAGCCAGCCAATGTCAACCCAGAAGGGTTTAATATTTAAATTTTATTTCCTTAAAAGCTGTGCACACGCACGAATTTTGTTCTCTTGATAATCTGACACACCTTCTTTTCTAAATTGTGAACTGTCCTTTACCAAACTCTGATTAAAATATACAAGTCCTAAAATCCTAGAGCCTCCAAAGTTGATTCTGTGGGTATAGAACAGGCTGTGATACACATGACACTGCATCATTAATTCCATGCATTGCTTTGTTTATGGTCAGGATTCACAGTAAAAACAGAAATATTTTTGGTTTAATGATCCATTGTTAGAATGAATGTTTAAACATTTTTAAACAGAAATGCTCAGATGTGCAATTATCTCGTTGAGCATCCTAAAGGCAATCCAGACTGATGCAAAATCAGAGGGTAGAAGTGGGGAATCAGAGTTTAATAAACCTCAAGGCAGAGAAATTATTTCAGGATTAGGCAGGAACACCCAGCAAAGGACAGCAGACATGGACTGTCAGCAGGAAACCTGACACCAAAATAGAGATATTCAAGGAGAGGGACCCGAACATGAGACTCAAATTACAAAGACAACAGTAAAAACTGGTCTCCAACTCTTCAGCTGTGACCCCATTATGCAAGAACAAGGACCTCCTCGAATTCACAGGGCAGCTAACTAAGAGATGGATACAGCAATATTTATTTACCCAGCCACAGCATGTGAGAGTCACTGATGCAGGAAGTTCCTGAGAAACAAGATTCATGGCTGAAATTTAAAGCATTCCTGATAATTTCATAGTCATGAGCATTTCTAGCTTTGAAAGCTGAAAAGTCATAATTTCAATTGTTATTCCTCTACTCTAAAAATGAGCACCAGAGTACCACAACTACTACTGCCATAGGGAGGATACTATACTATTTAGGTTAGTGACTTAACCGGAGAGGCAGTTCCTACATTTCTGCACCTGATTTTGTGCATTTCCACCCATTCTGATAATAAAGTAGCCTCTGTAGCAAAAACAGCTTCATGCTTTTCTGTGTGGTGATTTACTCTCCTACACAGTGCAGAAAGCATGCAACATTTCCAGAATTTATTACTATTCAAAGTCTCAAATACACTCCTAGGTTTTACTCAACCAATTACAATAAATTCAAATTGGGAACTGACATTTCTGAGCTCACGCTTGTGGGTTCCAAGTGTCTTGAGCACTTAGTAAGAGCTCAGGACCAGGAATATCAGGTTTGAGTCTGGCAGGAGAAGAGTTATCCTATTTTCTCCCAGGTTGAGAAGTATCAGAGAAGTCACACAAATCTGAAACAGGAGATCGTTGCTTCAACTCTGAGTCTAATACAGAACATAGTCTTCCACTTCAGGACAGCATTTTGATCACATCCCTTTGATGCTACTTGTTGAACAATGTGTTCCTAGGTTAAAAAAAACTGTCCTAGCAGAGTCTCCAGAAACACTCACTTCAACAAAGAGTGGGAAAATGCTTTCAAATGAGCCACAAATCCACCAGACTAAAGCAGGACGCTTCAGATCTGGCAGGCAAGGCCGGAGGAACAGGTTCAGCAGGAAGCATTCAGCTTTGCCCTTCCTCCCCACGTCACCCCTTTGAAAACCAGGAATGAGCTGATTTACCTATGCAGACCTCAGCCACTGCTATCAAGTTCCACTTCAGCACATGCATGCACACCCCCCCTTACCTTATTTATCCATTTCAGCCCCGGTATTCTGTTAGAGTTGATTTGTTCTTCCAGCCAGGGCCTCATCCGCATCCTTTCGACAGGCATTGTCACCCACCTGGGAAGGAGCTGCAGGGAACAAGGGACAAGGTTACTTGTTTGGCAGGCAGAACACCCAGGCAGCTCCTCCACCTCTGCACAGTACACTTATTAAAGCTTTCCAGGCACTGAACAATTGTAAATATAGTCATTATTTTAGATCTGTGTGCAAGCCTCCCCTAAGAGCAACTAAGAGGATAAAGTCTTCTTTATGGCAGAAAACACTCTTCTGGTACACTTGGATTAGGAAAACCTTCACCCGAAGAAGATATAGGATATTGGCAAAAGCTTGTCTGCTGATACAGGTGGGATACCAGAGGTCACAAAGAAAAACAATTACTCTCTTGGAGATACCTCTTTTTGGTCCACATATCTGCATTTGCACAAGACCTTTTTTTGCCAAGAAAAAATACGTAACAAAAAAAATTCACATGCAGGAGGCATCATTGTATTAGCTAAAATGATGGTCCTGCTAACAAAAGGGTTTTCAAATGGCTTTTTCAGTCCCATGAACTTGACCAGAATTAATAAAAATACATTTTACATAACAGCAATTTAGCAGACCACTTTGGTTGTGGCTGAGTAGTTTGACCCCCTCCCTCCAGCTTTCTCTGATCAATCCAGTCACTGATTTTTGTAGTTGTTATTTTACATTTCAATGCTGTTCAGCTATGAAGAGAGTGCTTCACACACCCCTCAGCTGCACTATGCCACCTTATACTATCCAGCTAAGACTCAAACTGACTTCTTTTTCTCTCTGTCTCTCTCTCACACATGCACACGTGACCTTGATGCCACTTCCCTGTTTAGAGCTGTAAATTATTGACATAAGAGTCCAAAGTCTTGAACCTGAGGCAGAAAATTTTAAAAACATTAACTTATCTTAGGCACCCTTCTGAAAGTGCCAACTGGCACTAGATGCAGATTAAAGCAAGGCATTAAATGCCTGTTAAGCAGCCTGGAACCCATCATTTCCACATTCAAGTACTTGCATTTAGGCTGCTGCTTCTCCTTGCCCCCACTGCACCGGGCTCAGCTCCTTCCTCTCTCTTTTGCTCTTCACATTTGTGTTCTCTGCATCATTCTTAACTTCTCTGCTCCACTATTCTTGTCACCTTTGATCTTAAAAATAGAAGAGAAAAATAAAAATTTGAAAGCACACAGCAATGGCACAAATGTAAATGGGTTTGTTCTCGCTTCCTATGGGAGTACAGGCATGGGACAGACTAACAATTAGGCAGTACCGAGCCCACACCCAGCACAAGAGGAAGAAAAACTTTCAAAGTTTCCTCTCATTGCTCTGAGGACATGTATTTCCTGAAACTAATAAGGAATTAAAACCTGAATGTAACAATAAAGTTCTTTGATGTGTTCAGAGAATTTACCAGCAGCCATGCTCACACTAATCTCTTAGCAAACATACTGGTATTTTGTTTACTACTGTGCGGAGCTGGTCACTTGTGCTTCAGCTGCAGCCTGTTGCTGTAACTACAAATATCTAAAATAGCTCAGAAAATGGTTGCAACTGCTCAGCCCCTTTCAGGTTCTCTTCAGATAGGAAAAACCAGCCAGCCCCAGGAACCCAACAGTGGACAAGGCCTTGTGCATATCCCCTCTCTGTGTAAGAGGCAAGATGTTTTCTGGGCCAGGGTGATGCAGGTACAGTTTTCTCAGCCCCCAGGTTGGTGGCAAACAGCTGGCTGTGCTGCTGCATCCCCCTCCCATTGGCAGCAACAATCCTCATCCAGGTTGTAGAATGTGTACAGGTCTCTACCATCTTCCCCTACTACAGTTTGAGTCAAAGCTGAAAAATCCAAGTGGCAATGTACTAAAAACATGAGCAAACTTTTATTTGTCTGATGAGGAAGAAATAATTATCTGCAACAGATGCATTTCTTTGTAAGGTATCTTTAAGTATGCATGCACTTCGGGACAGTTCCTGGAAACACGGTGCATCAGATTCAACATTCAGTATGAGTGTTCCCATTTAGCAGTCAGACTCATCTTCTGGATAAATGAGCCCCTAAGACAAATTTCAAGCCCATCTGAATGAACAAATTAGACAGAAGGCAGAAAAGTCATCCTGAAAGCAGCAGCAACGAATCCCACTTGGGATGGGCAACGTGGAAGAAACAGAAGCTGCCTTTGTGCAAAAGCAATACACTTCAGGAAATGAGAAAGCTCCCGACAATCGCTACTACAAGGAAGCCAGTCTTGCCCAAAATGGCAGAGTTGAGCCAGCCTGTCTGTTCCCCCCCACATCCCTGGGGGCTTCCCTAGCTGCTCCCCTGCAGATGCTGAAGAGGGGTGCTCATCTTTTAGGCACCCTGGGATTCCTCTGGGATTAGCAACTGCAGCCATCAGCACACACCTTCACATCCATCACCCACACCAAGACAAATTAATCCAAGGTAATCAAGAGAGAAGTTTGGCTTGTGAGAAGGGAGGAGTGACTCCCAAGACCTGTTCATCTGAAAATAAATTCAAACCCAGCTAAAAATAATCCTACAATGATGTTCAGCTGGAGGGAACAGTGAGTTCTGGAGTTACGTCCTTCACAGAGGGGCAAGTACAGCCATGCTTCTGCTCATCAAAACACAACCCCCACCCCATGCTCTTTTAAGAGCACATGCTGATGAAAATAAAGCTGGATGTCTTCAGAAGACATTCCCAGACCTGTCTGCCTCAGGACAGCACTGACCACAATGGTGTTAAAATGTAGCACGGTTTTTGGCAGTTGCATGTCAACAACATCTCTTTGATAAAAATACCAAGTCAACTCTACTGAGTAATTGCCTGTGGGAAATAAAGGTGCCATATCTCCATCCAGAGCTGTCAAATGCATGATTTATTTGTACAGAAAGAAACATCAGCTTCTGCAGTGCCTTTAAAGTAGCTCCTGTCTGTCCATAAATGGCATTACTGGGTGCACTTGACGCCTTATTCCACTGACTCCAGGTGGGAGAACCTGGAGTCCATCCATCAGAGAGTACAGACTCAATCACCTGACATTAAGAATTATTGCAGTTTGTAAAGACCTTTGAAATGCTCCGAAATAGGCAGCAAAATCATGTAAAGTTTCAGGGGCCATTGCTTAACACCATGCCAGCTTCAACATCCAACAGAATGTATCAAATATAAAACAAACCTACAAAGCCAGAAACTAAGGTGAGCCCTACAAAACAGCAGGCATGTCAAGTTTCTTGCCAGCCTCTCTCCAGTGTTTACCCAGATGAAAGAAAAAAAGCAGAAACAGTCGATCTTTTTACGGAAAACAAAACATCAACTTTTGTAATGTGGAGCAGGCTTTAAAATTAAAGCACTTATGCACCTATCTCCCACTCCTGGTCAGCCTTAATGTTGCACTTCCCCTGCACATTCACACCTAGAAGAAGCTACATGCAGCCAGTAGTATTTTTTGTATTGGGGCAAGTGCACGTATAACAGTATTTTCAGAGCTGTCAAGGCATCCAGTTCTCACTGGCTTCACCACTACCATGATCTCCTGAGCTGTGGGTACCCATTCACTGGCCTAAGCAAACCTCTCCAGAAGCCTGGTTACTTTTGCCTGCCTGAACCTTCACACTCTGGTTAACCAGGAGGAAAATGGCTTAATGACTGCCTTGGGTCACTTGACACCATCTTCCTCCACCCTGCAGAGACCATGGGTGGAGGTAGCCAGGGAGAGGAGCAGAGCCAGATGGGGCTGCAGAGGGAAGGAGCAGCAGCAGCTCCACCAGTGGCAAAGAAGCACCTCGTATTCCATCACTCCATCACCCTTCAGTCCCATCCCAGTTTTGCTGCATGCTAGCACTACTCTTTGCATAGGCAACTTTCTGAATAAGTTCAGGAACTTAGCAGGCTTACAAGCAACACCTCTTTCTGCGGGGTCTCTTTTATCTGTTTGAAGCTGAATCATGGCTCCCATCCTGCTCAAAGGCACACATGACAGCACAAACAAGAGAGGAAGGCACTCTGGCACAGGAGTGGGAAGGAGCAGGTGGGAAGGACAGGGAGGAACCCCTTAATCCAAAACTGTTCCTGTGCTTTTGGACAACAGCTTTAAATCTGGATGCTACTGACCCCCAGAATCTCTTTGCAGAGAACACAGGAAAACACTTAATAGACTCCAACACTGGGTCTCTGGGAGTTTCTGGCATTATGCTGAAAATAATTCCTGTTTGTGTTTTCTTCTGGTTTATCACTGTCTCATGGAAGACGAGAGGAAGAATAATCACCAGGAAACACAGTCAACTCCAGATGGAACCTTGGAAAGCATTTTCCTGCCCTATCTGAAAAGAGAAGCTCATTTAGACATTGTAATTAGGACTACCTGCTAGGGTATCACCTTATGATTCTTAGTAAGACATTCTTAATAAGACAGCCAGTCTTCAAGAACCAGTATTTTTAACCATGCCTCCTACAAATGCATTAACACTGGTAGCTCCATGAATATAATTTTCCTTTTCTTGCTCTTTTTACCACCCGTCTCAGTATCAGAGGGTGCCACAGTCAGGGGCATTTTCTGTTTTGGGGGTGGGAGCTTAAATATACCAATTGACATTAAGACATCAAAAAAATTATTCCCAAGCCAGCAGCAAGTGGGCAAGACATCAGCCCCAACTCACTGGCATTTGCATGGAGGGGGAGGCCACTAGGAGCCTGTGAAGACCCTTTCCCATACAAGAAGCATGGCCCATGCATGGGCAGCCACCACAGTTTATGGAGGGATTATTTTGATCTTCTTTGAAGCTTTAATTACTGCACTATTTGTGCTAGTCCTGTGGTCAGTTCAGCCTATTTTTTGCAACTAGAAACTTCAAGAACATGGTGAAGGCTATTCCCCAACAAGGTATAAACTGGTTGCAATCTGCATATACACATATTTTCACTCCATAATGTTTGATAAAGAGCTTGTAGTCCTCCCTGCTCTCCACTAGAACATTCTAGCAAGTCTGACTTTTTTTTCCTTGACAGAGATAACACTCCTGCCATACAGAAAGTGTAACCTTTGAGAATGAAGAGCTCTTCACTAGAATTACAGCAGTTGTAGACAGAAAGTGAAAGCAATGGCATGGCAGGCATTACATCTGAGCAGTACACGATGTTCTCTTTCCTTCAGTTTCACTCTGGCAGCATCTGGATAACTGAAAAGGTTATCCCAAAAACAGAAGCTACTCTATGCCTGTAGGTACTTTCTTAAAAGTATATTTCTGTGGAACAAAAAAAAACCCAAAAAACAAAACAAAAAAAAAAGAAAAAAAAAAGAAAAAAGAAAAAAGAAAAAAAAAGCCAGAAAAGCAGTTCTTCTTTCCCTATCACAAAGTACCTAGTTTAAAGATTTGTCAGTATATGGAAATATTATTAATGGTTGTGAAAATTTAAGGTGGGATAAGATCTTGGAGGCACATTTGTGACATAGGTCACAGCCTTTGCTCAAAGCTGTGGCAAAACATCTGTTCCACAGAGGACATGTGCAGAATATTTCATGGTATCAATTTATCTTTTCTCTGCAAATACAGAACCACCAATATTACTTTTTTGTGAAGTTATCTTTACTTGTGCTTTGCTGATAAACTTTTAAACTATTCCCTTTGTTTGCTAAGGCTGATGGAGTTAAGAAAAGCATCAATCATCCCATGTGACCAAAGAGATATGCTGAAATGAGACCATACACTAATTTTAGGATTCAGAGAACTGGGTTCTGTATTTGTGTCTGCGCCAAGACTGTTCCAGCATACAAGGAAACATGATCTTTTTTAAAAGAACAGTACTTGGAGCAAAATTTTGCTCTTTGGTCACAGACTGAACTCTTCCTTCATACAGGATTTTGCTTATATGACCACCTTTTTCAGCTATTCTGCTGTGAATACTACTTGCAAAGATTTAACCATTTGTACTCTGAGCAAAGCCCTGCTCCGAAGTCAAATTCAACAGAGGTATAGAGCCTTCTCCTAGATAAGAAAACCTGGTAGACTCAACTGCTCAGAATTACTTCAGAAATGTGAGATTGATGCTGAAAGAGCAATACAAATGCACTTTACTCAGCTGCTTTGACTGTGGACACCTGAAATCCCCCTCCCCGCAGTCTGTGGGGAGACAAAACCTCTGCCTGGTACATTTTCCATCTGCCATGAGGTGGAGGAGAATCTTACCACAGAACTGCAGAACATGCCTTCTTTCTGATAATCCCAAATTATGCAAATATCCATACCTTTTTTTTGGAACCAACAGCAAAACACTTCATTAAAGAGTAGTAAATGAGGAAAAGTGGGCATTGCCATTCTTAGAGGTACAAAGGTTACGGGTTAAAAATGAAATCCTTGCTTAAAAAACACCTACGAAGCAAGAAAACCCATAAAAACCAGTAAGAGACTTTCTGGATTCATAGCTAGTTAGAAAGCAAAACCTACCCTCTTTGGTCTTTTAATTGCATGTAATAGTGCCTCTTTTTCCTTACCATTATTCTGTCAATGATGCCCTGTTGAACAGGGAGGGATGGGGGAAACATCACTGGCAGGTTTGCTTCTCACTAAGCACCTCTTGCCATGAGCTCCCTTAAAGTATTCACCATGGCCAACTGCTCCTGAGTTGTCTGTAGCTCTTGATCCACATTGTAGCAATGGCAGTATTTTTCCTGCTCTTTCCTAATGTTTTGGTGACTGCAGAAAAACTATGTCCTTCCTGCCCATCACCAAGAAAGAGTTCACTGCAGCCAGGAAAGGTGGTACCTTATTTTCTCTGGTGCCTGCAGGAAGGAGGCAACTTCATCAAGACAGGACAGAAAGCCAAGAATTGGACAACAGGCAGGGTGGGAGAGCACAGGTCCTGGGCTGACTGGTGTAAGGCATGGCCTGGCCATTAAGAAGAACCTGTGCAGGCAACCACTGGGCAATACTTCACTTGTTTCCCTAGTTTCCCAAACAAAATGTGGCAGAACCACAACCAGACTATGGCTGCTAAGAGGAAAGCTTTGTGGGGCGGTGAAAAACCTGGGAAACCAGGCTTCTGTATGACAGATTCACGCTAGCAACAGCTACCCAACTTTCCAAGGCTCTGCAATGCAGTGTCCAGGTTGTGTCCACCACATTGCAAGGCAGATGGAGGAGGAGGGAAGCACTGAGCATGCACTCCTCTCCGGCTGCTGTTCCCAAGAAAGATACACAAAGTAGAATGAAGAAAAGCCCTTTTATCCTCAAGGTACAGAGGGCAAAAAACAACCAACCTGACTTTCCCTGAAAACAAAACAACAACCGAATAAAACAAAGACAAAAATAACTCAAACGTATTGAAATCAGCATTACAGACTGCATATTAAACATGCTCAGGAAAATGTACAGTGAGAACTCATACTGTATATAGAGTCTGTTTCATCAGCCCTACAGCATTTCTGTTCCACCCAAAGGGTGTTAATATGCCCTGGCTGGGATTCAGATGTTACACATCAAAACAGACTCTTTGGTTTCCATGCAGAGCTTATTTTCCCTCAGCAGAAAAGACAGGAGTTGTTATTTTGCAGTGATCTCAGGCCTCATTAAAGTTAACCCTTGGATTTGTAGACTAGAAGTTCACTGAAGAAAAGCCATCTCATTTTAATACAATAAACCCAGAAGGTTGCTCTTTTTTTACTTCTGGACAGCCATAATGAAGCAAGGCTTCAGCCTCTCAATACCCACCATGAAATTTCCTTGCACTGGCTGGCTCCTGTGTTGAACACTATTATGACACTTGAAGAACACAATGTCTGTGGCTGAGCACGTTCAATTCTCTGGCATTGCAGCAACCTACATCAGCTGGGAATTTGGGCCAGGCTTTTAACAGATTGCTAAAGATCATCTCTGAAGTATCCTTACCACGATGATCATTTGCACGCACACTGATGTCTGCAAGTGGTGACAATACAAAATTATTGCTTCAGTTTCAGTTTTAAAAGAATACTTTGTTTCCTGGGGGTTTCTTTCATTCGTTTCTCAGGTCTTACAGGGAGTGAAGATGGGCAACACCAGATACTGGTGGCATCAGGACGACAACACATCTGTACAAGAGACACTCTACAGCATGCAACTGCAGAAGACCTCCCTTGCCACCTCCTCCTAGAGTCTCAAAAGCAGACATAAATTGATTATTAATAATCAATCCAATACCTGATTTGTTTTCATCTTAAGGTTTGTTTTACATCTCATGACTGACCATGATTTGTCCTCAGTATCTGGGATTTTAAATATTTTTCTCTCAAATGCTGCCTAGAAGAGAGGTGGTGACTTTCCTGTACTTCACTCAGATAAATTTGGGAGGGGCTTGTTTACAACAAGAGATTTGCTGGCATGGCTACCAGGGAGTAATTAATTCCTTGCATTGAGGAGCAGTTATCCTCAAAATAATCAATTTTATTCTGGATTAAGCGCTTCCATGTGAATCCACTCCTGAATACCCGCACGTAATTGCTGCTGCTGCTTAGCTGTGTCAGTTGGAATCCATGGAAGACAAACTTTGTATGTTCTTTAAAGCTGCCAGGAAAGCTCAGCATTTGACACCTGATACATAAAGAATTTTCCAGCCCAGTGAAAACGAGAAGGCTATTAAAGCTCAAACCATTATAAAGAAGCACTTCACTGATGCAACTCAACGGCATGGTTCTGTTAGACCACTGCATTCTCATGATCTCTAGGTTTACAGGAGACATCCCTAAAACTTTTAACAGCACTTTTACTACATGGATCCCACTGAAAGCAGTGGAAAATTATGCATGCGCATACCTGCAAGATCAGGATCTTAAACTGTGAGAGTACCTTTTAAAGCCTGGGCAGCCTTTATCTCAGTGTCCTGCCTAACATTCCTTTGCCTAAGTACAGGATGAGTGCTTTATAGGGTGCTATACATCAGAAAAGAGCCATTGTAAAAGAAAAGTGCTTAATCTCATTGTTCCCTCACTGATGGCTTGTGAGGCTCACACAGGACTGCAAGAAGACAAAGACATTTTAGAGGCACTCAAGGGATACAGAAAAAAATTATTCCAGATAGCAAACACTGAGAAATGTGTTCAAGGAAGAGTTTCACATTCACCGGCCATGACCTGCACCTGATGTAATCCACCTTGCTTGGATTTGGCTTGTGTCTCACAGCTACCTTTGTTTGTATAACATACTGTTCTGCAACACACAGCAAGAACTATTTGTACACTACACTAAAGTGCGATTTAATATTTGCTTAAAGCTTTCATTTTATTGTCTGGGCAAGGGCAGTTTCTACCACTGAAGTTAATAGCTAACCCACAACTACACCTTTGCTACCCAAACTTCTAATCGCTAGCACAGCACCCAGATCCGGCAGCAAAAGACATAAACTACCTCTGCCTAACCTCACTGAGAGAAGCAGACCCAGCCCTTTCAGCAAAGCAATTTCTCCTTTACTTCTAAGAAAAGATATTCATGAAAAGTATACACAAGTTTGGATTTGTAAAAAACCCTCTCATGCTTACCTAGACACTTTCTTTACAGACAGATCATGGAAGGCACAGACTTGGGGGCTGGGATCCTCTGAATCACCCACACTGTGGGCTGGAAACATGTCTGTCACATGAACTATTTACAGTTACAAAAACAGCACCATGAAAGAAGCAGATGTGTTGAGCACAAATAATAAATTGAATTAGTTACTAGAGAGATATTGCTTGACACTGGAGAATTTAAGAGAGAAATGTCTTTCTCTTGTACACACATTTGAAGGGCTTGCACCTACAGTGTACTAAGTATAAAATGCTTGTACTTATGCTTGTTGAAATTATATGATCTATGCTCCTTTTTCTAAAAATGCTACTCTTTCCTCTGCCACAGGACATACAAGATATGAATAGTTAATAGGATGGGTTACAAAATGTGCTTTTAATTTAAAGTTTTTGTGTTGACCACAGACCAACAGCAATTAGCCTAACTTTGTGATCTGCAGCAGCTATATCGGAAGTTTCCTAAAATACTACTGAGCTAGAGTGAGACAACTCAACTCATCTTCATTTCTCATTTAAGCTGTATAAATATTATTAAACTAAAAAAAGCTAGACTTCTTTGGCTTCCCTCATCAATCTCAAATCTCCAGAATTGTTTTGGCATCCAGAGAATTTAGTTTTTATATGCCTGAACGCAATGTGTTCAAGTGTGTGAGAATTAGACCTCTGGAATTAAAGTCTTTTCATTTCACCCCAGTACAGCTTTAGCAGAGCAGAGATTGTCCAAGCTTCTCATCAACACCCAACTTTTTTCGATACAGGCCTGGAGAGTGCATCTTTAAATAGGCAAAGGACATTCATTTGAGATTACACAGCCATCCAATGTTTGGCCATCTTTTGACTAATTCACCACATAGTTCTCAAGGTCACAAAGTACATTCTAGCTGCTGACTGATCTGTGGAAATTGAGTGAAACCATTCATAGTCACTTCATGCCATCAGCAAAGCTGATACTGGATTACATCTTTGGTTACTGTTGATCTGCCCCAGATGTAAGTGGATGACTCCAAAGGTGGGATGCAAAAAAAAAAGCCCACCATGTATTTTATACCTGATCCTATTAGCAACCCGAATCTCAACATGACTAAAGCTCAAGTGCTCTGGCCAGCTGAATGACTGACTCCCTTTCAGCCTCCTGGATGTCATCACTTCCACTGTACTTTGCGTACGTGTTTGCCACAGCATTTCAAAACCGCACTTCCGTGACTGAAAAAGATGCCACTTCCCCTACTGCAGGGCCATTGCCCAAACCTCTGGCTGTGAAAAGTGGTACCTGGATAAACCAGGAGTGCAGCCCTACCCTCTGTTGTGTAGTTTGCTAAGGGAGTGCTGCCATGCAGCAGTCAAATTTAGATGACAGATTAAATAAATGGTAAAACTGAATTAATTTTTCAAGTTCAGTTCTCATGCTTCTTTCCTCTGTGTTTATTCTTTCATTTTTGCCAATTGGGAAATGAAAACCAATGGAGTTGGTTTCACTTTTGTTTATATTTGGTTTCAATTTTATCCCCAAGTTTTGCTTTCATCTTTTTCATGTAACACTGTTGGGATTTCAAATGCTGCAAGCAAGCTTTCAGTAATTTAAAAACATTCCTATCCTGCCTGTTTTCCTATTGCAGAATTATTTTTATTTTATATAAACTTTTTAAGATGCTGCCACAATTTTGGAAAGTGTTTTGGGGTGGGGCTGTTTAGTTTTGATTTTCCAGATTTATATGCCTCATCCAATTAAATTCAATACTTCAGTATTTTCCACTTGAGTCATGCTTCAGTTGCATATAAAGCCATTTACAGGATTCAACAAAACACCTTAAAAGAGCAGCCAGTACATCAAATGCACAAAAGCCCACATCATGCACCAAATGTGTTATAAATATATGCATGAAATGCACATAAAGAGCTAAACTTATTGCTACCTTAATTTATTAAACAACAAAGGCATTATCTTGCTTAGATAAAGCTGTAAGAGGCTTGACTGGAATGGTGCCAAGCAATATTCAATATCAAGAGAAATAGTACAGTACAGGCTTTGTCTTCTGTGCACTTACCAGGCCCTTCAAGTCACATATATCCCTCCATACATATCAGAAAGCAGAACTTAACCACAGGTCACACTTTTCAAAACCAAATGCGTAAGCAACCCTTCCTTCTTTTGTGCTGTAATAATGTTAAGTATCTAAGTCTTTAAAAAGTACTTAAAATAATTTTACAGCAAAAGGGAAATGGTTAGGCAACATCCACTGTCACGTGCAGTTCAAGACAAAGGACAAATTTAAACAGTTTTGACGCACCTTAACGCCATTCCTAATACCAGAAATATGTTGGGAGCTACAAACCAAGCCTGTCAAGGTTAGCTGAAAAACCAACAAACAGCAACCTGTCCTACTCTTTAATAGACAGGAATATGAAAGTTATTACTTCCAACCTTATCTTGAAAGATAGCAACCTACATAGAAACAATAGAATGTTAAAATAACTTAAGAGTTAAAATTTAAATTCTGCACCTGGGGTGAAACAACATGCCACATGCAGGCAGATTTGCTCCTGGATGGGTGTCCAAGCTGCAACAAGATAAAATGTTTGTCTTGTCCTAAAGGCTGCTGTACTTGATTTAATGCAATCTGCTCCCAAGCAAACAAGGGGATCAGAAGATTTCCAGCATACAGGAAGCTGGGGTTGCAATTTATTACGAATTAAGAAACCAAACATTACTGTACTGCTTACCACTTCTTTCTTTCTTCTCTAGGTTATTCAAAAAACCAGAAATTTTACATGAGCTTCCAAGAAATTGAAAACATATCCAGCACTAACCATAAGAGCAAGTTTTAAAACCTTTTCACAGTTTATCAATAAGAAGTATGCGCTGTACAATGTATTATTTATGCTATATACAAAGTATCTTAATTTTATGTATTTATATACATGTAGATACATAGATATGTATATCTGCATATATATATTTACATACATATAGACTAACATTAAACTCTAAACTGTTAACATGGATTCCTTTCCACTAACTGTTAATTGTTGGTTTCAGTTCTTTTTAGTGGCTATTTTAATCTTAACACAAGAGTTTACACATAGTCACTACAAGGAAGAACCTTCATACAGTTCCAATAAAACTTCTGAAAAAAAACCAAACCAAACCAAAACCAAAAAAACCCAAGAGGAAATTATTTAATTACACCAAATGATTTTTTGCATAATGTTATTCACATATGAGGAATATGCAACTTAACAAATCTGTTCCTCTCATTTACTCTACCCAGAATCTTTTCAGCTTACTTATTTGTTGTTTTGTTTTGCACTTGAGATCTCAAAGGATGAAACAGAAAATATCTTGCACTAATCACAGTTTGTAGTAGCACAAGCCACAATAAAACTTCTGTAAACACTGTCTTATGGCCTATGCCTTCAATATCCCAATAATTGTAGGCCTTTGAAGAATCAAGTTTCAAAAGAGCAATCTTTACAAATGAGACACAGAGATAAGCAAGAGTAACACGTGATTAGTTTTGTATCTTTACCTAGAAATGGACTATGACTTTCAATATATGATGCACAAAATACAAGCTGAGGTTCTAATCCTGCAAATGTCAGAGGAATTTTGCAGGGGTACTGTTCCAATGCAATGCTAAAGGCATAAAGGATACACTTAACCTGACTTAACCAGGTGTTGGGTTAACAAGGGCTAGGGTAGTAAGCCCAAATTAAACAGGATCATCATAGACTTTTTTTTTCCCCTGGAAGTTTGATAAAATCTTATGCTACAAGTTTCACATAGCAAAGGGCAATATGTGGCCTTGCCTCTCTCTGTTATCTGCAAATGCACTAGAGTTCATGCTTCTCAGTGCAAGTTTCTATTAGCAGTTTTCAGCAACAATACTTGATCAGCATCTGCAGTAATTCTCTGTCAGCAGTCAGTGCCCAGAATTTGATACTGAACTGTCCTGACTGCTAAGTTGCACAGCAAGTTTCTCTCCCACAGACTGCCTAATCACTCGTGAACCTGAGTAAACTCCTGACATACATGCAGTGACTGTGAGCACCCCAATTCACATATTGCAGGACAAACACCTGTTGTTTTGAAGTTGCCTCCCAATTGTTTTATTTGTGTCTCATTTATCTTACCTTTTCACTTTCCTCATGACACTAATGATGTTAAAGAATATCCCCATGGCCCCTTCAGTCATTTCATTTCCAAGCTACTTACTCTTTCACAAAAGCTCCTTCATACCCTTGATGATCTTTGACATCCTCCTCTGTAGCTCAGCAACTTCCACTGCTTCCTGAATCAGGAGAGGGGACCAACATGGATTTGTAGAGGCACGATGGTGTTTTCTATTTCTTTTTTTAACTCCTTCCTAATAATTTCTAACCTGTCCTGTCCTTTATTAGCCACATCTTGGCAGAGATGTTTTCATTTTTTCATTTGATTATATATGTTGTATGATTTTTTCCTGAGTAGAAAGTCAGTTCAGACTTCATTTTGTGGACAGGAAATAAGAATTGCAAACCCTTCCATGTGCATTACACTGAAATTGGTCTGTACTGAACTTCATCTGCAAACTTACATCCAGACTTTCAAAACAAGATTCTTCTGCAGACTTTGTGGTTCAGCCTTTGGAATTTTCATGCTCCAAATGAGTTAATACAACCAGCAAACTTGTCACATCCCCACCTATCCCTTCCTCATTCCCTTGAACGGCATAGACCCTGGGAAGACTTGGGGTGAGGGGTACAACCTCCTTTCATTGAGCAAACTGGCCATGACTGCACAGCCCAAAGCAAACTGATCCCACCTTGAAACAGGCCCTGCTTTAGTAAGGACTGTATCAACCAGACAACAGCTCAGCAATACCTTCAGAGAACGCTAGAAGTCATGACAGGCAACGCCCCGGCAACAAAAGTCAGGCCTAGTCTTTGTTTCACATTTATACACATGTTCACTAGTCCCATTCACCAAGCCCTGGCAAACAACCAATCAGCCGAAAATGCCCGTCCTTGAGTTCTCAGTCTCCACAGAAACCCTGGAAAATTGACAGCTCATTTGTTACATTCTGTTTCTAGAGCACCAAGGCAGGCCTACTCAGGGAGTTACACACATGAGGCAACATATCAGCAACTTTCCATTTCGCTTGTTTCAAAACTCTGCAACCAGTATCACCTCCTGCTTTATATTCATCCTTCTTAATGGTTTGTTCTCATATCCTCTCTCACAGCCACTTTGCTTTGGGAAAAATTCCCCCACACGTTCACTCCTTAAAAAAATAGAAAGCCTCTTGCAAGAGAATCTCCTTAAACTCTTTCTCCGTGAAGCAAGGCTCAGAGAATTTGTTTCACTCTTCCGCTGACTTTATCTTCCTTGGGCACTCCTCCTATGCATGGATAACTTATCAGCAGGCTTCCTGGGTTTGATGCAATTCAAAGAGTATTTTCTAACTGTTTCCATGCCTTTAGCAGCATGACTCTTTAGCCTACCTTATTGTGTTTGACACAGATTTTATGTTCTTTTCCACCTTTCACATTTGAAGAAAAAACATTTGAAAGACGTCTTTTCACCTGTACTGAGCTGCTTTACTTTGCTTGTTGGCCTGCTCAGCTTTTTTGGTATTTTTGACAGATGACTGTCATGGTTTAGTTTAGTTTGAAGAATTACGTGCCACTTGTAACTATTTTACGCTTTTGGCTGTGTCTCACCATTTGATTAATTTCTTTCCTCGCTATATGAAGACCTACTTTGGAAGACTAAACACTGCCACAACAGCTCTTGCCTTTGCTGCTCCTGAAACATAAATTGAATTTAAGGACATTATGATCCCTGTCATGTCAGAGCTGGCTGGGATTTTGAATGCAAAATTCTGAACAAAATTCTTGCTGGCCAGTACCTTGTCCAGAGTTGTTACCCCCCAGAGAATCTGTACAAGCTACACCCAGAAAGTAGGTTTTTTTGGCACCTGGGCAAATTTCATATTGGGCCATGATATAATCTACATGGGGGCAAGTGAGGCCTCCCATTAATGATAGTATTTCCTACTCTTGGAGCTTCTCTACGCTCCCTTAATACAGGACAATTATTATCAACATCTAGGTTGGGCAGTCAGTCATATAGCCCTAATCTCTCTACTCTTCTTATACAGGCCTAGAACATCAAGCCATGGGACCCTGTGTTACTTCCCCAAACAGTTATTTCCTCTTTAACAAAAAGTTTCCCACATCATGCACGTGCAAGCTACTCTGTCCTCTCTATGCATCCACAAAGTTTTTGATATTCCAAGTATTCTATCATGGAGATGTTTTAACACCATGGAGCTGGTGCACCACTTCAAGAGAGATGTGTCATGGCAAACTTTACATTCTTCATCCACCAGCTTTTTCCCACTGTTTGATTTTTAAACATATATTAATACATGTACCGTATATATAAGTACATGTTTTTATTGAAGGCATACATAGCCTGGCTGCAAATTTATTTACATAAAGCCTATGCTTCTAATGTAGACTCTATTTATTCCAAAAATATTTTATTTTCTCTTGAATCTTAGCACCCTTTTTTCTTCATCATTTTTTCAACTCTGTATTAAAACTGCCTCTAACTCCACTCGGTCCCAGACATCAAAGACCTTTGCTCAGTGGAGAATGGGGCCTTTAACCCCCCTTCCTAACAGCCTGCATGTTACTTCTCATACCTCTTGGCTACCCGTTTCCACACAGCATGGTGTGTGGTGAACAGCTCTTCTCTGGAGTCTGACTTGACATCTCCTAAAATCTGTCACTTCTGTCACCAGCAAGTAACTGGGTGGCAGTGCTAATATATGTGCCAAACAATAATAATGACTGACTGCTCTACCTGCCATCTGCCAACCAGGGACCCCAACCTCAGAGGGATAACACAGGGCTCAGCAGGCTGACACCCTGCCGTGCCTGTACCTCACTGAAGAGCTGCAGTGTGGCACATGACCACAATGAAGTGATACTGTGTCTAAGGAGCTGGAGCTCCTACCACCATGGCTTACCAGCAAAAAGAAAGGGGCACATGAAGTAATTTCCTCGTGGCATGCTACCAACAGGGGTCAAAGAAGGACACTGATGCATCAGAAGTGGCTGGTGACAACGAAAGACTGCGACTGAAACCATCTGCCTCACAAATCAGTTCTGCTGCTTTTGTGTGACTGTGTCTATTAGGGTGAATTTAAATGTTGCTGCTCCACTCAACTCTCTTTTTAAGGTACTAACACATGCATTCTGCAAAGGTTGTTAAGACTTAAATAAAATAACTGTAAACCTAAACATGTCGTATTTCATCTCCAGAAACTGAGATCATAATTTACAACTGCTTGTACCTTCAAGAGAATGCTGTCTGCAAGACCTTAGCACGGTAAGGTGGGCTATAAATTACAACTGTACACTAACCGGAAGGAAAGTTCTGCACTCCGGAACTCCTTTATCTGAGCTCTGTGTCTAAATAAGTAAAGTTAAGACACAGACCCTCCTGTTTAAGAGCTCACACTAATCAAAACGTGAGTTAAAGACCTAAGTACCTCTGGGACCCTGGACCGAAGGATCCGACCCTTCAGGGTCGGAGCTTCAATCCCAGACATCGCAAGGCGCTTGAAACTTGGCCCTGCGTACTGCACACAAAGAAAATCCTGGTTCCTAACTTCCCTCTGGGGTTAGAGATGCAGCGCTTGGCCCTCCGCTCGCTGGTGTGGGGCAGGACAGCGCCGGCAAAGGCGGCCGCGCCGCCGGGCCCGCGCGAGAGGCTGTTCCTGCAGGGAACCGAGAGGCTGTTCCTGCAGGGAACCGAGCGGCCGCGCCACTTCCGCCTTCCGCCGCTCCCGCGGAACCCGCCCGCCGCGGCCTGACCGCCCCCAGCCCCGCTCCATCTCCTCGCTCCGCACTGCCGCTGCCGTGCCCTCACGAGGCTGGGATCCCGGGATGCCCCCGGCCCCCGCTCCCTCCCTGGCCCGGGGGGGTTGCGGCGCTGGGGCCGGGGGGGCGGCCCCGCCCCGCCGCTTGTGTAACGGACCCTCCGCGAGGCGGGGCGGGGGGGCAGGGCCACGCCCCTTCCCGGCCCCCGCGCGGGCAGCGCCCCCCCCGCGGCGCAGCGACCCCCGCCCGCGGCCCCTCCGCCCGCGCCGCCGCCGCTCCCCTTCCCTTGTCGGAGCCACCGGCAGCCGCCAGCCCCGCAACAAGTGCGGGCCCCCCCGGCCCGGCCCGGCCCGCGCCGCGGCCCTCCCGATCCAACGCCCCCGCCTTTGTCTGTGCGTCCGAGCTCCCTCCCCACCCGGGAAGCGGCGGGTACCCCCCGTCCGCTCCATCTTCGCCGCGGCCGCGTCTTCCCTTCCCCCCCCCCCGCCCCGTCTCAAATGTAGCAGCGGAATCGGGCTCGGCCCCGGACCCTGCAGCCCGACCTTTTGTTTTTAAAACCGATGCGCATCTGCTCGGGAGCCCCCGGTGCCTCGCACACGGAAACGGCGGCAATGCGGTAAAAAAAAAAAAAAATTAAAATTAAACAAGAAGAAAAGAATAAATAGAAAAAATAGAAAACAATTCAAAATTACCTTGCCGGCCCGTTTTCGCGGCCCTTATATAATTCCTCAAGGTTACCGCCGTTGCCAGGGGACACGAAATGGAAATGAAAACAGGCGCTGAATAATCGCGGGAGCAAAACTAAAAGTTCAGTGCCTCTGCCCGGGCGGAGAGAGGGCCAGATCGAAAGCAAAACAAGGAGAGGAAGCGGCGAGGCCGCCGGCGCTTGGAAATCCCCCCGCCTCTCCGCCGGGCCGGGCCGGCCGCGCAGGCGGCGGGGGCAGGGCTGCGGCGGCGGGCGCGGAAGCGCTGCGCCCGTCACCGCAGCGCCGGGGCACGGCACAGCACGGCGCAGCACAGCGCCGGGGCACGGCACAACACGGCATAGCACAGCACCGCCGCGCCGGGGCACGGCACAACACGGCACGGCACAGCACAGCGCCGGGGCACGGCACAGCGCGGGGCTCCGCCACTGCCCCCCCGCCCGACACCGGCTCCCGCTGATCCCCGGCCTCCCGCACCACTCGCTGGTCCCGCAAGGGCTGTACCGAGAGCTGGAGCCAGCCCCAGGGAGCGAGGAGCGAGGGAAATCTGTTCTGGGACGCACAAACCCAGGGCTCAAAGCAGGTTTTCCCGGGGACCAGAGAGGAACCCCTGCCGCTCAGCTCGACCAGCAGCGACTGAATCGGTCCCTGCGTCTCTAGCCCCTCTTGCTGAGGTGGGAGTCTTGGTTTCGGTCTGGTACACGCGCATGCTAGGGCTGTCACTGCCTTTGAAAAAGGACAATGTCGTAGTTCCACAACGAGGGCAATTACAGATCAGATCGCTTTGAACCCAGCGAGGCTCAAGCAGCTGGCATACTTCAAGAGAGAGCTCTTGGATTTCAATAGATTTTACAAACCGCTGTTAGTTATGGAATCAATGTAGAGACCAAAGCTTTCGACAGGATTTTGATAATCCCGATTGAAACTACAGTAAATAAAATTGACTGAGGAGAGTTTGTAATGCGCCGTTCCTAGCCTTAGCCATAAATGATAAAGGAAAACAGCACTTGGAGGCTGGAGGAGATATGAAATATAGTAATTTCAAAAGACTGTATATGGAGACAGACAGGTGTATGCCTCTCTCACATGCACACGTATCTATACATGTGCTGTATGCAGGTACATACATGCATTCAGGCAGGCAAGCAGTGCAGCTCCCTGTGTGGCTGCATGATGCACAGCTGTCAGCGGTGGGAGAAGTGCCGGGACACAGGGGGTGTGCAGGGAGTGGCACAGGGGAGTGGTTAAGGAGCTGTGTGCTCTCCAGCTGTACAGCAAATGGAGAGGGAGGTGTTCCCCAGGTGCTGTGTGCTCTGAGGACCCTCTGTGGCAGCATCCCTGGACATGCAGAGGATGCGGAGCTAGCAATGGGATAGGAAGTCCACCCTTGTGGGTGACGAGATCTCCTGTTTTGAAAAGACGTTCCTTGCACTGAGAACATAATCACAAAATGATTTTGGTTGGCAGAGACCCATGGATGTCAGCAATCTACCACCTCCCAAAAAACCACTGCAGCCTAGGAGGTGGCTGTGGTCCACATGTGCACCAGTGAAGTAGGAAAGGTAAAGGAAGAGGTTTGGGAAGCAAGACATAGGGTGGCAGGTAAGACACTAAAATCAAGCATCTCCTTCTAAACTTCTCTAGAAACATTCCCAGCAGTAAGGAGAGGTCCACACTGATGTGGAGGGACACAGATTCCCAGAGCAGCTGCACAACAGAAGCAAGGAAGGTCCTATTCACATGGCTGATACTCCCAGATACTTCCAGAAGAGACTGATTTCCATGAAGCCACAGTGGAATGAGAATGAGGAACATGGGACACCTGGCTTCAAATTGGCATGCTGACTGAATAGATGTGCAGGGAAAGGAAATAATCAGCAAGACATGATAGTGACAGTGACAGGCCACAGCTTGTATAGGAAGGTCAGACTAGGCTGTGGCTATAGGAAAAGGGGCTATGAACTCCATGACGAAGGAAGCAGCAAAATCAGCAAACTCCAGCAACTAAAGCCAAATTTTTATAGACTTAAGGTCTAACTGGGATAACAGCAGGGTGTTAATACCCTCTGACCAGGTTGGAGACATTTCACATAGCCAGGTTTGATTAGAGAGCAGTAAACTGAAAGTGAGAAATTACTAGCCAACTTGTTCCCACTGAGAAATAAGATCTAACAGTTGTAATACCTCATGGAAGAATTGGTTCAGACTCAGAAACTGTCCCAGAGCTGGTGGAAGATGGCAGGATAAAACACAAAGAACAGAATGGGGAGGGCTGCAACATGCCTCCCCATGATTGCTCTGGCCCATGTGTAACAGAAATGGCAAAAATCCACAGAAGCGCAACAAACATAAACAAAAATATGGAGCCACACTTATGTTAGAGTGATTCAAGGATTTAAGGGACCAAAATTATATAGGATGGAAAAGTGATAAACAACAGAAAACAGTCAGACTAGAGAGAATACACAATCATGAGTAGAGAGGAGAAGGGGTGGATTATTTGCTTTCTTTTCTAATATAAGAACTAGAGAGCATTGAGTGAAACTAGCAGGTGGCCAACTTAAAGCAAACAGAAGAAGGCGGATCTTTGTGCAGCAGGTAATTAAACGGTAGGACATCCTCCTTTGAGGCGCCAATAGTTCAGAGGGGATCCCAAAAAAGCACCTGTACACATTCACAGAAGAAAAAACCCCATGAGATCTATTAAATGTAAAGGCACCCACTCTGCCTCAAGCACCCCCAAAGCCACAAATTTCTAGAGGCTAGAAGCTCTTTGGCATCCTTTAAAAAGTCCTGACTAGAAATGCCTGCAAAAGGTACAGGGCAACATATACAGGTACTCCAACACTTCTCTCCAAGAAAAGAGTAGAGCCACTCAGGCTGGCTTTTGCAATACTCAGAAGCTGGTTTTTTTCTAGTGTGTGCTTTTAATTTATTTGCAGGATGAGCCACCTGTGATAAATACTGTAGTTTATGTATCAGTAAATATTGTGTAGAAAAAATTTAATAATTTAACCTCTCACTCAGAGGGCACTCTTCACAAACTGGCACTGCCATGAATTACATCAGTTGGTTTCGGTTTAAGAAAACAGTCGGCTTCCCTGAAGAACACTAGCCAAGCCATTGGGCAGAATTTGCAGCTTGCTCTTGTCATTTCTTTCTACCACCTTCACATGATCTCAGTAGAGCACATTCAAGGATCTTAATGCGTTCTGTGCATTGACAAAGGCCTTTCCCTCCATGTCTCCTAGCACCATAAAATCAGAAGTTATACCAGATGTTTAATCTTCTGTTGTGATTTCTTTTTTTAATGCTGAAAGGTAATGGGAATGGGCAGCTTTTGTTCTCTAAACTTAACTTTCAGCAGTGACTCATTCCATCCAAAAAGAGACTTTACCTTTCGTGACTTTGCTCTTTCAGTAAGACCTGACAGTTTTAAAATCAGAAATTTTAACCCAGAAGCATCATGTATCCACAGCTTTTCTTCTGCTGAACTGCCAAAGTTTGCAACTTACTCTTTAATTACCTTCCTTAAGAATCCAGCTACTGGAATCAGTTGTTTCCATTAGCATCCTGCCTTTCCTTTACAAATGAGTCACTTTTCTGGCCTGGAGTTCATTTCTGTGAGAAAAAACCTTCAAACTGGGAATCCTTTAAGTTCCAGAAGGTAAATAAATATGCCAACCATCTCTTTTTTTTTTTTTTAAGTTTAATAATATTTTGGAAAGCTTAATAACATTTATGATATCTTCCCTTTTCTGCTGCTTTTGTTGTGGCTTTTACCCTGTGTTTATGTGGAGCTGACTATACCATCATTTTGGTTCTTAAAATCACTGTCACAGGCATTTGAACTATTCATATGCAGAATTGGAGTAGTTGAATTTTCTCATGGAGCTGGTACTCAAGTTTACCTACTCACTTACAGCTGACCTGTTTATTTTTCTGATACATTAAAGTAGGAAAGATAATTTACAGTACAGGCCAGTATCAAGAAATTAAATAAATTGCAATAATCTTATAAGTCTTACTTTAGTATTATTACCCACATCTTCCTGAGTGCCTACACCCATTTTTAAATATGATGCACAGTTAAATTTATTTTCAGTTTTAATTCGTTCTGTGAAAAGCATTCTGATGCTGATGTAATCTTTAGCACTGATATTTTTAGATACTAGATAGTAATGACAGCTTTCTTATTAAAAAAGAGAAAAACAGACAAACAAAAAACCCATGAGATTTTTAGAGCTAAGAATTTAAAATATTTGCATATTACTGTAACACAAATAATCACCCAAAGTATAATGGAAAAGTTTTGATTAACCTTTTAAGAAGTTCTAATTAATTTGTCCTCTGAAATCAGTTTCTTTTGTTGGAGGGTTGTTTGTTCGGGGGTTTTTGTTTCATTTACTTTGTGTGTATACTGTTGTAAATAAAAGGACTGTCTGGGCTTTGGTGTTTCTGCAGTGTTCTAGAAGTATTTATGCTCATGCTAACATTCATAGAAACTAAAGTTTGTTACTAGAACCCTGGAGATAGAGCTGGGTCTCTTCTTCCTTACCCAACCTCTGGAGGGAAAAAAATGAACTCGCTTAAGTCCCAACTGAGCAAATAGGCCCTTAAATGAAAGGACATGAGCAATTCCTCCCGAGTTCAGGGAGAGCCTTCATGCATCTGAAGTTAGTGTGCACACAGAATTGTGGATGGGGAGAGCCCCCCACCCCTCCTTCTTTGCCTTCATTTAGTCCAGGTTGCTTAACTCAAACTTTTTTGTGGTCTTTCCCCCTTTTTTCTCCCACTCTAATGGCTGCAGGGTAGTGTGTAGCTTGCTCAGACTGCTCCTGTAGGATTCAGGCCCCTGCCTGTTCCCGGCAGAGCACAGCTGTGTCACCTCCGGTGACAGAAGCCCGGGCCGAGGCCCTCCAGGCCAGCTGCAGCAGGGAGCCACGGGCAGCAGCAGGACTGAGTGCCGGCAGCACCACCCCAGTGCTATTCACGCAGCACAAAGAGGGAATTTCCCGGACGCCTTTCAGAGCAAATCCATCCATGGGATATTTCCTTTGGTTGTGGTTGGGCTGCGCCAGCAGGGACACCCACCCATGAGAGGCTTAACGGGGTGTCTAAATTAGTGAGCACTTCTCAGCTCTCGTATTCCAGCTGTGCTGTTCTTCTGATTGCTAAGAAATGAGATCGTGGGAGTGTTGCTTTGTTTTTATTGGTAATAATTAAAGTAATAATTACGGAAAACTCTTCCAGATGGAAAAATCTATCTGCTCAGACCAGATCTCTAAACAGGAGCTTCTCTAAACTGCAAAATAAAACTTTTCTGTTGCAATTCAAAGCCTCTTACACTTTCAGGAAAGCCAAGTGTCTTCACAAAGGTGTGGCTTCAGCCAGACCAATATTATTGGGAAGGTGTAACAATTTCTTAGTAGAATAGATGTCTGTCAGAGGTTATTATTTGGCTCTTTCTGACTGAATTTGCTAAGGGCTGGATAAAGTCACACCTTTGTGAAGCTGCTGCAGGAGGACAGGTAGGTGGGAAGCGCCTGTCTCCTGATCCCCAACCAAATATATGACACAGAAGAACACTATTGAGGACTATAGTGTCTGTTCATGTTACTTGTCACTGCTTTCATTTGGCTGCAGTACTTCAGCCCATCGCTCTGCCAGCTCAGCTGCTATACACAATTCATTTTATTTACTAGGAGAGAAGAAAGGGAACCAGGAATTTGCTTAACAGCATTGTGAGATGGTTTTGGTTACTCACATCTCTTGGCCCTTGCAGCAAAATTTAGGGAGGGAAGAAGTCCTTTAAAAACATGTACAGCATCTTGACATTTCAGGGCTGGAGTGGAGTTTGGAGCGGAGAGAAAGCCTGGCTGGGAGCCAGGCTGCTTCAGCAGATCATACCTGAAAGTGATCCTGCTTAGCCCCGCTTTAATTGAGTGTTTCACTGAAGTGGAAGCTTTTATGGCAATTTTCCCAGTGAAACTGAGGTAGAATATAAAGATAAGTGATATGCTGCCTATTGGCTTGACAAAGCAGAATGAATATGTTTTTTCAGGATAATAATCAGATATTAAGAGCTTTGCTTCATATCACCTGTAAACACATGCTTTGATTTATTAATTCAAAACTTATTTATTGTGAAAAGCAGCTCAATTCTATTTGTTGAGGGGAAAGACACTTTTCTCTTTCCACCTTCCTGTTTGTAGTGGATTTTCACATAAAAAGAAGACTTTCCAGGGATATTTGTTGCAGAAATGTTAACCAGGCACATTCCCCCATCAATCACTCCCTGAAGCAGATGATACTCTTCCTTAAATCCTGCCTTGGTTGTATGGCTTTGTGGGGAGAGGGTTCCACCCCATGATAGGGGTGTTTGCCTCCCCTCCAAAGCTGGAGGACAGGAGGACAGAAGGAGGCAATCCACCCATGGGACTTTCCCCAGACTGCCCTGGCCATCTCCTCACAGATGTGCCCACATGGACAAACCGGCATCCCAGCTCCCATACCCACTTCTCATGGTCCATGCCAGTGCACCCCTTTGCTGGGCAATGGGGATCATCAGGGACCACTGCCCAAGTCAGGAGGAGAGGCAGGAGGTGCTGGGATGTGGCCACCTCACTGACCTCTCAATGGTGAAGATGCCAATAAGAGGGGTCTTCCTCAGGGGGTCTCCTGCTGACAAAACAGTCAATTCTCTGTGTGCCCCCCAGCTTGTCTGACCCTGCAGCAGCCCTTGTGCACATCTTATGCTACATGTTTGGAAGGCTGTTTAAATATACCTCCGGCCTTTCATCCTCAGTGCACTCCCCATCTCAGTCTGCAACACCACCCAACATGACCACAAAAAGAGAAAAAAAAGAGGGACCCAATTATAAACAGTTAATTTAAGGCTTTTCTGAAGTTAAAATCACTACAAGTTACAAATCCATTTCCAGCTCACCACCCTCTTTAAAGCTTTGGCTCTTTTACCTTTCCTAATCAGTGTTTAGTTATTAACAGAAGAATAATTTTTGGATAACAAATCCTGTCTGCTGACTGCCTTCATGTATGTGGCCTGGCAACACTGATCTCGAGAGTGCTTCTCCATAACCTTTGCACATCCAACTGACCATCCTCTCAAAGCAAGAGCAGATGCAGCATCTTCTGGATGCACTGGACTAGCTTAAGATGAGCCCCTCTGCTGCACCTTCAGTGCTAGCTTGTCAAGCCCAGCAAGTTAATTTTCTGAAAGGCAGCAGCTGGCCCTGCTGAGCAGTTTCTGGAGTGCAGCTTGTCCATGACTCATCTTTCCTGCAGCCCATCTCACTGCACCTCTTTTTTGACAAGTCATTTCTGCCACTCTGGCCGTTGCCCTGCTCTCAGATTTGCTAAGCCCACATAACTGAGGCTTTCAGAAGCGAGTGGATAGTCAGTGTCAGGGTCTGAAGAGGAAACCTTTCATGGCATAGTAAAAGCTGACATCAGTTTTAAGTCATCTATTCCCATAATCTTTCGTTGCTACTGGGATCTTGATAGGGTTACTGGGGTGTTATGTGGCATATTTTTGAGGAAACTTCCTTGAGGTCTTCAGAGAACTGCTGTAACGCAGCTGGAAAGATGCTGAGTTGGTATCTGAGCACAAGGACAACCCTGGACAGGGTTGCTTTACCACTTTAAAAGAAAGAGGTCGTGGGAGGGGAAGGGAGGAGGAAAGCTCTTGGCTATTAATAGAGAACATGAGTAGGAGCTTTATTTTGAATGGCTTCTTTAATTACTGACATGCAATGCAGAAGCAAGGCTCATGATGCACCCTACCTGCTGACTTCCCAAGCACAGATCAGAGAGAGGCAGACAGATAAAAGACCATTGCTGTGCAGGGGAGTTTTAAATAGGCCAGGCTAAAATGCCTGAATTAAAAAATAACCAGGAGATCAATCAACCTTGATCTTCAGAGGGACTGTCTCTTAAGGTAGGCTAGTGGAGTCAGTGCTAGCTCAGACTCAGAAAATTTAAGTTACCTTCCCAGTCTTACCTGCCTGCTGTGAGGTTTCCTCATTACTCTTATTTCTCTCAGACTGTCTTTTATGTCCCTGTGGATAAGTTCCCAGAGATAACAGCTGTCTCCTCTTACTCAGTGTTACAGTGTCTGGTACAAACGTGTCTCTCTGTCTCAGGAACACTGTTCTCCTACAGTGCTACAAGAAATAATATTGCTTTGTATGGTGGTTCTCCAGTAGCGCAATTAATTTGTGCTTGTGTTTTCAGTATTTCAAGTAAAACAACAACAATCAGAAGCAAGAATTTAGGCAATTTAAAGCTAGGAGAAGGCTTGCTTCCTTAGCTCTGTAAGTCATGGCGTGACACCTGGACCCATGAACCCAAATGGATTTCAGTAGTACATTACAATAGTGGGACTATTTTGAAAAACACAAATCAAGTGCTTGTGGTTACTATTTGCACCTTGCTTTCAGTAATTACATGTGGGGTGGCAAATCCTCCTTCTGGTGAAAGGAGTACTCCACAGGTATGCATGTTATGATGCTTATAACCAATAACCAACCCTGCAGGAAAGTTTTAGTATGCAGGTACCAAAAGCAGAGCCAAGAGTAAACAGCCATCAGGCTGAGGCGGAGTTCCTTCTTTCACAGTAAAGTAGTTCCATGGGAATGCTGACTCACCTGCTCCCTGTATAATAGAGGTGGAGAAAAAGCAATTATTTATAATTTCACGGCATTTCTTTTCCTCCTTCACTGCCATTTCACTTGTGGAGTGGATCTGGCTGAAGAGTTAAGAGTTCTCTGAAGGGAAAAGCCTTATAAAATTATACCTTGGGCTAGATATGTAAAAGTCTGATAAGCAGGTGTTAGTAGTTCCCAATCAGCTTCAAAGAAAGGGTAGTGTTTCATTGCTTGGCAAGCCAAAACTTAATGCACATAAATCTGTTGTAAATAGTTTGTGGAACAGTTACAGAGAACATTACACAAAAGCTGTTAGCAGATCTGCTGCTAGTGTTTGTGCAGGCTTCCCCACTCTTTTCTGACTGAACTGTGTATTTAAGGTTTTCATCACATTCTCTCCCCTCTCTTTCCAACCTGGGGAATCTTATTCCTTAAGAAGAACATTTCAACTCATCTGCAAGTACCTGCTTGTCCGCTGGTGCTGGTCCATGACCAGTCATCCAAAGCAGTGTGACTTTTAGCACCTGGCACTCTCAGCAGCAGCATTTCCCTTCACCAGTTGAGAAGTCGCAGTTTGTCCAGTCAATGACTTCTCTCCCTTGGCCAGAGCCAAATAACGCTGCATTAAATGGTTTCATGTGCAAAAAGGAGCAGACTTGGAAGATAGCTCTGAGAAGAGCTTCACTACATGGCCTGTCATCACATCTGATTACTCATGTACTTCAGCTATACTACTGCTTTCCCGTCCCTCAGCTTGACAGCACAGCTAAACTGTAATACCAACCCAAACTGATCAAGATACACTATGGTTTTTTCTCCTAAAGTCACAGGGTTTGGATTCATAGAATTGGTAGAATGGCTTGGGTTGGAAGGTACCTTAAAGATCATCTAGTTCCAACACACTTGCCATGGGCAGGGACACCTTGCATTAGACCAGATTGCTCAGAACACTTCCAGTCTGGCCTCGAACATTTCTAGGGATGGAGCATCCACAACTGCTCAGGGCAACCTGTTCCACTGCCTCACCACCCTCACTGTAAAGAATTTCTTCATACCACCTAATCTAAACCTACTCTCTTTCAGTTTGAAGCCACTCCCCCTTGTCCTGTCACTACATGTTCTTGTAAAAAGTTTCTCTCCATCTGTCCTGTAGGCACCCTTCGGGTACTGGAAGGCCTCAGTTAGGTCACCCCATAGTCTGCTCTTCTCCAGGCTGAACAACACCAATTCTCTCAGCCTTTCCCTGTAGGAGAAGTGCTCTATCCCTCTGGCCCTCCTATAGATTCACTCCTATAGATTGACTCCAAGAGGTTCATGTCCTTCCTGTGCTGAAGACCCCAGAGCTGGACTCAATACTCCATGTGGGGTCTCACCAGAGTGGAATAGAGGGGCAGAGTCACCTTCCCGGACCTGCTGACCACACTGCTTTTGATGCAGTAGTTGTGGTAGTCCTGATGAGCTGAAGACATGAGAAAGGTAAAAAAGACAGGTTGCTTAAAATGCCCCTTTTTCCCCCTTCGTTAGTGGTTCTGGTGAAAACATGATCTCTCTCTAAAAGTCCAGTGCTGTAAGGTTGCTCTTCAGATCCTCATCTCCCACTTTGTGCCAGAACTTCAGTGCTGTTGCTTGCACACTAAGGCTGGTTATTTTGCTAACTTGAAGGAAATGCCCAAAGGACAAAACCCACAGGGCTTGGAGGGCTCTTTGTGTACCCATTATCACAGGACTGCTGTCCACTTGCCTTTGTTATTCCATGTTTGTCAGCCCACCTGACCGGACATGGCTGTCTTGATTTTACCAGGCCAAAGCCAGCTAATCCCTGCTGGAAGTTGAAGGTCTGTAAGACAGCAGGGCTTGATGCACTGCCAGGTACCACGGCAGTTAGTGGGGGCAGGCAGGTAAGACCTCAGGTAAGGCCCCTCCTCGCTGCCCAACACCACGCCAGTGAGGCTGGCAGGGCTGCCTGTGCCTTAAAACATCTTTTCTCCCATCCCCCCAATGCCCATTCAGGATCTCACTTTACCTCATTAGCTCTGAGTTTCAGTTTTCCCGTTTCCCAACCAAAATCCCCATGAGACCTCAGCAAGTTGAGTTGCAGAGTTTGGCTGTGGCTGTGCTACTGTCTCCCATATACGCCTCTGGGACATGGAGCAAAAGCAGCCTGGAAATGGGTGGCACCTGCAATGCTGTTGACTTATCCCTGCAATCAGTGTTTGGAGTGTTTTGCAATATTTTTCAAGATGGCAAAACAAACGATGCTCTGTTTTGGAAAGGAGGTAAATGGTGAACCCCACTACAGATACCTTATCTCTTGCAGTTATAGAGAGATCAGGACAGTTGAAGAAAGAAGCCTGAGGCAGAGGAAGCTTGCCTATGTATTTTTACACTTTTTCAGTGCTTATCTTTGGGTTGCAGAGGTTTGTGGCATTTTGCTCCAGTCCTTTGCAGGGCCTTTGCACAGAAATGTCTCGTTACTCAGTGCCACATCTACACGTACGTCCACGCTGGAATCTCATTTCCCAGATTAAGTGTGATTGGTATCACACCATGTTTTTTTCCCTTTGCCTTCATGATTTAACTGCAGATGTGATTACAAGGAACATGATTTAGAGCTCAAATCCAGAGGAGTGAACTGGCTCCCAGCAAATCTCCCCAAAGCTTCATACTTGCAACCTAAATGCAAGACAGTGGCAAGTTTAGTGGGGTTATTATCAGTCCTGTGAGATGTAGATTCTTTTAAAATCACCTCCATCATTAAAATGAAGGAATCCTAGAAGGTCATGATGTCTTTGCACTGCTTTCATTCTGCTCAGCTGCACACAGGTTACAACACCCGGTTAATCTCTGGGACACTGTAGATGCCCATGATGATCAGTGCAGGAACAAGTGACCCACAGCAGCTGTCATTCACCTTCTCCCCAGTGAAGAAACATGCACAGGAGTCATTTGTCACAGCCACAGGCACCCAAAGAGCCCTGATGAGACCTCACCCCTTCATATGTGTGGCATGAAATGAACATAAACAGGAAGCATAAAGCCACAGGAAATTTGACAACTGAAGTTTCCCTTTTCATAGGGTTTGGGTTCTATTGCTATATCTTATGTCAGTAAAGAGTGTTTGCTTTCTCACTCTGTTTACACCTTGGGTAAGAAACATATCCAAGGTATTATCCCTTTAGATTATGGAGTGCTTTTTGTTCTGCCTTCCATAGTGTTACAAGCTGGTAACACCAAGTTCTAAAAATTCACACCAGGGGATGCTGAAATCCAGCCATAGGGACACAGCTTCAGCCAAAATTTGGGAAGACTGTATCAATGGGAATATTGTATTGATTTAAATGGGTTTGTAGAGCTTGAGACCTGTGAATGTTGCTGCTGTCCCTTGTGCATGCACTCAGGTGTTGGTAATAAGACAGCCTTCAGCTGCAGTGTGTTTCAGTCACTAGGACAAGACTGATAACTACTATTTTGTTTTGAAGTAAGGGGGAGAAAGTAATGTGCTTTTTAGCATCTCGCAGAGCAGTCTTTTTAATCCTTTACAACACTTCTTTTTCTGCTTCTCTCAGCAAAATTCTCCCATCTATGAATTTCAGAGATGAACAGTTTTTCTCCCAAGTACTCCAACTTTCAGCAGAGAATGAGGAACACTCCATACATATCTCCTTTTGTCCTGACTCACCTCTCCTCAGGGCTTTCTTCATTCACAGACACAAACTCCATTCCATCCTCTGTGCTGCTAATCCATTATCCTGTCAAACTGAAAACCAGGTTGAACTCAGAGGCAGGACAGAGTGAAATCTGGAGCTTCCCAGGTCAGTCTGTCCTGAATAATCTCTCTCTCTATCAGTGTGCCTGCGCTGTGAGCTGGCAGGGAAACAGCATGGGGAGCCCTCAGCACCTTTCCAAACGTGGAAGTAGCCTGTGATAGACACCAGCAGAGCTCACCTTACCTACACGCTTGCCTGCAGAGGATCCGTGACTCGGCGTTTGCAGGGCATCCTCACAGCTACAACTCCTGCTCGAGAGCTCCGCAGCTCGGCCGCCGCCAGAGCTTTGCTGGGCCTCCCGCAGGTGGTTTTCCCACAGACAGCTTCCTGGAGGTGGCCGTACTGGTGGTTTTCCCAGCCCACTGCTGGTCATCACGCTGTTCCTCTTGCACCCCTCTGCTGCTTCACTGTTCTCTTCCAAACATCGTTTTTTGATCAAGCCTGCTTGTCTGTTTTCAAGACATTTCCTGGACCCCATGCCCACCAAAGCCATCCTTGCCCCACTGCCCAGCAAGTGCTCCTCCACTTTCTTCCCAGCTGACACCCCCATTTGGATGATGCTCTAGAGCAGAATCCTGCACAGCTCCTGGCATCTCTCCAATTACTCCTTAAAATTCTTCTATACTAACTTCAGAAAAACAGCAGGTCTTTTTCTACACTGCACAGCATCATTTCCTTGCCTCCTTTTCTGCCCCACTGGTGCTGCCTGCTGTTTCCTTTGCTTGTGAAGTCACAGAATCACAGAATCATTTAGGTTGAAACAGACTTTAAAGATCATCAAGTCCAATTCTTGACTGATTAACATCTTGTCAACTAGACCATAGCACTAAGCACCATGTCTAATCTTTTCTTGAACACCTCCGGGGATAATGACCCCAAAGTCTTTGAGGTTCTAAAGTTTGGGCCTTGCCAGGGAGCTTTCCTGGAGCTTTCCTCAGCTCTCTGAGGCAGCACAGGTCTGGCAGCAACTACTGCTTAAACTCATGGCTGATAGAACCAGCTGGTCCTGGGTACGCTTTGTACCCGTCTCACAATGCTAGGCACGACTCTCAGCTAGAGCAGGTGCCTCAAGCTGCTGGGTCAGCCACAGCTTGCACTTCTTCCCTATCTTCTTTTCCCTCTGTTTCTGCCATGCACCATTAAATGCTGCCACCTGAACACAATTAGCATTGGTTTACCTGGAGGTTTTTACTTCTGATATTTAGGGCATGCCCTTGCTTTCAGGTTTTGTTGGTTTAGTCTTTTTTATTGCAGGTTATTGTTATGTTTTAGTTCTAAGGTAAGCCCGACCCATGCCTGGACTGGGATCTCTTGCAGTGACTGTCCTCCCTCCTTCTTAATTTTCTCTGCTCCGTGGCCTCTTCCCCCTTGTCCCTCACCCCCAGTTCTGTAAGCCAAGCTGCTTCCTCTTTTTCCCTCTCCCTGGGACCATTTTTTGAGTATTTTTTTAGCACTTCCCCTTTTCAGACTTGCTGTGCAGCTATAGATGACAGAGGTACAGCATCTTGAGCAGACACTGCAGTAACCCTTTGCTTCCAACCGCCTGTGGCAGCACATTTTAATCTCATCAACAACTGCACAAACTATTTATAATCAGCTCTCTGATTACATTCCTGAGGTCAACATCCAAGTTGAAAGACCCAGCATAGCTGATACACTGCTGCAAAGCCTCCTCTCTCCCAGAGGGTTCCAGAGCTGCTGGTCAGTAGTTCAAGGCTGCAGTCAGAGGTGCTACCTTCTCACCTCCTGCTCAGGTCTCCCACCTCACTGCTGCCCTTCTTGCTTCCCCTGCCCTCCCCCCTGCCTCCCACAGTGGTACCCTTGGAAAAAGCTGATCAAAACGTGCCTGTGTTGATGTGGCCCAGCAGGCAAAGCCTGCATTCCATACCCCCAGCAGGGTCTCCCCAGCTCACCCAGCCTGTGTCTGATCCTGAGGGGATGCAGCCCTTGCAGCACCCAGCTGGTGACTGGAGACACAGATGCTATTGCTTGCCCTGCTGCTGTCCCTCCCTGCTGCTCAGGCTGTTTTTCTGTCACCATCACAGAGCTGGGTCACTTTGGGCAGCTAAGCCACCTGTTGCTTTCGAACTGATTTCAGTATGACCCAAATCCTCACTCTTCTTTTGTGACTTACTTAGAAAAGTGAGTGCCACCCTACAGAAACCTGGAGTCCTGCTGGCCACCGAGCCCTTAGACGTGGTCTGCAAGGAAGCCCCACTAGAGCAGAGCTGGCCAGGGAGGCTTATACATCACATGCAGGCATAAAATATGGGAACTAGTGAAAGGGGTGGAAGAATCTGGTTTTCATTTTGCCTTTGGATGTGGGTTGGTCACTGTGGTAGAGGGAAGGGTCTAGCATGACATTACTGCAGCCATTTAATACCTGAGCTGTTCTAAAAAAGCTGGAGAGGGACTTTTTACAAGGGCATGTAGTGATAGGACAAGGGGAAATAGCTTCAAACTGAAAGAGGGTAGGTTTAGATTAGATAATAGGAAGAAATTCTCTACTGCCCAGAGACACTATGGATACACCATCCCTGGAACTTTAAGGCCAGGTTGGATGGGGCTTTGAGCAATGTAGTCTGGTGGAAGCTGTCCATGCCTGTGGCAGGTGGTGTTGAAACTAGGTGATCTCTAAGGTCTCTTCCAACCCAAAGCATTCTGTGAGTCTGTGCTTTCACTCAGCAGCACCTCAGCAAGCAGAAGCTACCAAACGTAAAGCAGAGCTCCTGTGGAGCTGGAGACTTGGTAAAGCTGGATCCTTCTTCTGATGCTTCTCCCATCTTCCCTAGATCTCAGGAGACAATGTCACCATAATAGTGCATGCATTCTTATTCCCATCTTGGGAAATAAAAGGTTAACCAAGAATTATGGACTCTTGGCTTTAAATGTCAAGCCTGAAGGGCAGAGAGATCAAAGCCCACTTGGGGTTATTTATTGGCTTCCTGAGGTCTTAACAACAGGCAGGCTGAATGAAGAAAGCTACGCCTGTGGGGTCACCACTCTTACCAGCAGTGTGGCAATGGGACCAGATGTCAGGCGGGGAAGCCACAGTCTTCCGAGTGCATGTCCAGGCTCAGAACCTCCTGCAGCAGCAGCATCCCCATCACCTAAAGGTCATCCCTCATCCAGAAATCTCATAGCCTCAGCCAAGGTGATGTGGGAGTGTGCTGAGCATGGGGAGCCAGGTGAGGATGAGGAGGCAAAGAAGAGTGAAGAGGCTCAGCATGAGAAGCACTCCATGCAGAGAAGGTTACTCCTGCCTTCAACCAGCCTTTTTGCATTGCATCATGCAGGAGAGGTATGGGCTGTGCATTTGAGGAAGTGGCTTTTAGCTGAATGGAATAAGGGAACACAAAATGTTCTGTGTTCAGTATCAGAAGTAGACAGAAAGAGGAAATGCTTGTCTCTGTTGAGAAGGATCTTGCAAATTTAAATCACCCTGTTAGTGTTTACTATTAATCATGTTTTTATGCAGATGATTGTAAATTGCCCAGTGATGGTTGTTTCCACTACTCTTTCTAAAGGTTTTGTGGTTAAATAAGTAGAACCAACATTTTTTTAATGGTCATGGAATACTGTGGTTGGTACATCTTTGCATCAGATACTCTCAAACCACTCAGATAATACTACTGCTGCTTTATGCATATTCTGGAAAACCTGTTACTGGTCCATCTTTCTGTATACAATTTGAAGGCAGGAGGACCCATTAGGTTGTCTAGGTTGGTCTTCTATACACCCCATCCTATGGAATTTCAGTAGGTAAGACCCTGTAAAGCTCACCATGTTCAACTAGACAGAAATATTCTGGTCTTGTGCTCAGCAGGCAAAGGCAGAGCACCACTGCCAGTCCTTTGGCATTATGGGCAAAATCACTTTTGGGAAATGACTACTGTGCATCTTGTTTTCTTTTGAGGCACTCTAATTATGCAACAGTCTCCATGACAGAACATCTTGATCTCTAGGAAGAAAAGAATATTGTTTCATTTATGTGGAAAAGCCAGGTCCTAATTTTTTGGTTTGTGATTATCCAGGAAAATCTGAAATTCAGAATCTGATTTTAAGACATTAAAATTAGGAGCTTACAAGGCTTTCTCCTCTCTGTTTCCACTAATTGACTGTCATGATGCAGGCAAAGCAAGCTATTGCACCAGTCATTTGTTTGAAGACAAAAACCTGTTTTGGGGGGTGCTGTGGATTTTTTTTTTTATTAAACATTACAGGATTATTAGTGGCATGACAAGGATCTGCAGGGGGACATGCTCCATAGTTGGAAGTATTCTCTGTGTAGGTCTAGGGCAGCAAAACCAACCCTTTTTGCCTCAAAATCAGCTGATTCTGGTTTACTCTGACATGCAATAAGACAGGGTGGCTTTCTTGGGAAGCAGCAATGTGATGTTCTCACATACTTTGGGATGCAAGTCCCAGGATGTAATAAACACACGAGCTGACAGACAGCAAACAACCACTGACAGCTGTGAAAGGGTTGCTTCATTCAGCAGGTGTTTGGATTTCATTTTGAATGACTCATTAATGTGAGTTTTGGAGATTATTGTGCTATCTGCAGCGACACCCGGTGGTGATGAAGCAGTAGTAGACCTCTGACCCTGGTCCCTCAAAAAGCCAGAGACCTGCTGTGATGGTTCTGCTGTCTGCAATCAAGAGCAGGAGGCAATATACAGCTGAAAGGTAGTTTTTCCCTGGTAATGAGTAACATTCCTTATAGAATATGGGGTAACAAGTCTTAATTTAGCTGTTATTATTCATACTGCTAAAATTTCTAATCACTAGATGTGATTTCATACACATACTGCCTGGCTTCAGCAAAAAAAAAAAAATATCTATAGTTAAAAATATAAATTGCATGTGACTATATAGTAATCCAGTGAATGTATACTAATCTGGTTTAAAGTTTAGGGAGAAACCATATGAACTTCTAAGAGCAATGAGTCATGTATAGACAGAGACCTAGTACTTGGTCTAGTACTCTCAGAGGTTGTTATTGGAAGAAGGCAGACTGACTGCATTCAAAATAAGGATTTGCTTAGCCAGAAGGGAGTATTTGACCTGCTGTAAAACAGACAGCATGAGTTGCATCCCTAGTTTCAGCCTGGGTCTCTTACTTTCTTCCTCCTTCCATTGCTTAACATTAAATGTGTTTATTCAAAAAAGAAAAATGGAATTGGTTTTAGTTTTATTGGTTTGTTTTTTGGTTTTTTTTTGTTTGTTTGGTTGGTTGGTTTTTTTGTTTTTGTTTTTTTTTTTTAGTTTTACTAGAAAACAATAAAAGTTGTTAGGTATCTCATATGCTATCTTTTTAACTTCACAAGTCAGCAAAATACTAATGTCAGACTTCTTAAAAGCCTTCTGGACACGATTTAAGTGATGATCCAGGTAGTGACAGATCTTCAGGTGAAAACAGGTGTTTGCTTTCCAAGGTCAGCTTGGAAACTGCAGCCACACTTGGCATGAAGGCCTTCCTTGTGGAAGTGAAGAACTGTTCCCACCAGGGTACCATATTCACTTTCATGAAAGTGTTTTCACCCAGCCTTGCACCTGACTTGGTTCGGCAAGGAGGTCTGGTGAGCGAGGGAGATCATGGATAATCAGGAAAATGTGATCCAGTCAAAGGTTGAACTTGGGTAAGAGGCAGGGGGATGGAAGATTATTACAAATAGAGTAAGTGTTTAGGAAAGACATGAGAAAAATAGGACAGATACAAATAAGACACAAGAAAAAAGGATGTTACCACCTCTCCCTCTGCCTTCTCCGACAGGCTCTGTCTCTACAGGCATGTCCTACAGACTGGAAGATCATCCCTCAGAAGTATCTAGATGCTGCCTTGAAGGAATCTACTGACTTGGAGTAAAATGCAGCTCTTGTCCTGAAAGGACTTGATGGGAATACCTCATTTCCTAAGCCCTACCTCTACTAAATGATTGGTGTTTAGAGTATAGAAATTCAGCAGAAAATAAACTCCCTTGCTTTCCAACTAGTCCTCAGAGATCAGAGGGGCTGGATGGGGCTAGGTTTATTTTCTGATTATAACCTATTCAGCCCCTTAAGTCTGGCTGTGTTCAGTGAGGTCTCAGATGCATAACATGGGTTACACTAAGTCTGGTCTCATTCATGACCACACAATAACAAATAGTGTAGTTTATTGGAGCAACAGGCAATGTAACAGATCCTTTTCAGATTGCCAGTGGTAAATGCACTAGACCTACATAATCTGAGAGTACAGCACTATGTACAAGTGTTCCCAGGTATGCTCTGGTGCAGGTAGAAATCTTACCAGAGATGTCCCTGCTTTAGGGAGGAGAGAGGAACAAGCCCATCAACTTGTCTGCATGGTGGTCACATTCTCATCCTCTGCCATGAAGGATTTCAAATACTTTTGGGAGAAGGTGAGACTGTAGTCAAGAATCCTGGTACTGTCATGAACAGTGGGGTGGGGCAGCCACTTTATATATAAAAGAGGGATATGGAGAGAGTTACACAGTGAGGCTGTGGGTCATACCCAGGGGTGGAACAAGCATCACTCCCTCTTCTATCTGGCCAATTGCAGTGCTAAGGTAAGATTAATGATAACCCATCACCAGGCCATCATGCCCACTGTAATCCCTCCAGCATATATCTCATGGCATACCTTGAGAAATCCCCTTCCCACATATGCCACAGTGTGTCTCATGCTGCAGGCCTCATTCCTCCAACTTGCTACTCGTTGTAGCCTAGCTTTGGTTTTGTTTTGCTCTATTTTAAAGACCATTGGAAAAGCTGTACAATAATTTTCCTTTAAAGGGCTAAGACGACTCAAGACCAGAACTTACTAAACCTAAGAGAAGAGCAAACTCTGTGACACGAGTTTTCCATAGCAAAATAACTAAGAACTCAAAGAATATCCCTATGCCCCATTACTTTGAAGCAGATTAAGACAAGTCCTGCCAGTCATTTACAACATACAACCTTTTAAATGCTTGTTGTAATTCACAATCTACATGAAGAAGGGGCCTATTTAATTTTTCAACAGAAGCATGAGCAATAATCTGCCCAGAACTGAAATTTCAATGAGTTAAAATAGACCAACTCTTTCTCACAGAACATTTACACAAGAGAGAAACAGGATTGCTCCTATCCAGCAGGCAGTCATCAGGGAACTCATCTACAATGTTTAAAACTGCCTCCTCTGCATCCCTTTTGAACCTGCATTTCCCAGGTCTCAATCACTACTTTACTACCTGGCTGTACAATGGCATACAATGCTTTAAGGTGGCTTCTTTTCAACTTCAGGTGGTAAGGCAGATGGGGGAGAAAAAGAACAATAGTAATTTGAGGAAAAAATGATATAATTAAAGTTAAAATTAATCAGCAAAAGCTGTCAGATCCTAAACAAATGACACACATTGAAAAGCATGATACAATTTAAGAAACAGTATTTAATTAAAAAAAACAAGTACCAAATGCCTCTGGAAGTGAACATCAATTTGCCAACATTGTTTTTGCTACACAATTTTAAAAGAGTTTCAAGTCTTGTTTTACAAGCACCCTATAGTAATTTCATATTCTGTCTTCCACTGATCTTAAAAAGACTGCTACAAGCTGAAATATCAGCAAAAATGTTTTGCAATTTTGTAAAAGTCTGTTTCACAAAATTCAGAGTCAAGAGATAACGATTTTCTGTTTGTTAACATATTCTAGCTGAAGTTTGTAATTTACTCAATGGAAATTAAGAGCTATGAAGTGAAATTTCTCCAGTACCACAAATCTAGGTTTTCATACAGATTACATGTGGTATGCACAGAGCAAAGCCACTCTTATTTAAGGCCAAAAAGAGGAAAGCACACTGTTCAGAATGCAGACTTCCTTTTGCACTGGTTCTTATGGTCCCAGATATGCCCCAAGAGCTCCACCCTTAGAGAGCTGAAGAAAAAGACATTTTGGAAGACTGGTCCCTTGGGCACTCAGCTTCAAGGTCAGAATACAAAATTTATTTTGAAACAGCTACCATGTTGATATAAATACTTTATCTAATATTCCATACACAAAGTTATTAAATTATCAGGAATTATCAGGAAAAACTGACTGTTCTCTAAACATGCTTTGTAATTGTATGCAAAAAATATGAAATGGCTGTTTTCCACAGTTTATGCCCAAAGTGTAAAAATAGTTAGGTTAACTTATAACCTAAACTTCAAGAAATTGAGTTAAGAAATGTATGATGACACTACTATCATATTACCATCACTGACATTCTGAATCTTCTTTGTAAGATACGAAACCAAACTATTTACAAGAACTGTTTCTTTTCTCAGCCCCTTCAGCAAAGTAAAATGTAGCACCAAAAAGCTCCAGCAAATGATCTGATCTTTCTTTAGTCTCCCCTTCCTCATTTTTTGCGATACTCAGAGCACTACTTTCAAATCTGCTTCAGCTACTCAGGTTTGCATTTCTAACACAGCCACAGTATGTTTTACTTCTAACAACAGACATATATCTAACTTTGAGACACTTCATTCTGCCACACACAGTAGTGAACAGTTACTCAGATCTAAAAGTCGTATTTTGTACTAATATTGCATACAAAATGCAGATAAAAACATGAACTGAAAAATTATTTTAGGAAGGGAAATAAAATTCTTTGGTGAGCATTGAGACAATACATGGAATCTGTTTCTTTGCATTAAAATCTTGTCGAGTTGAACAGGACTCATACTCTGCCACTCTGCGATTTACACGAGTTAAAATCTGCATGAGTTCAAGTTTCCTTGCATGTTCCTTCAGCATTTTACACAGTGACTGAATAAACCAAGAGCCTTCAGCTGAATTCCTCCAGGAGTAATAGCCTGTGGAAGAGAGCAATGTCAAAGTGATCAGATGGAGCAGCCTTTGATACAGGACAGGTCAGCAATTAGGGGAACAATGCATTGTTTCCAATAGCAATCAGTGTTTTAAAATAAAAACTCAAAACCACCAATCAGCAACATTTAGATTTTATAATTTCCACAAATTCCAACTCAAAATTTTTTTCTAATCCCGTCATCTTCTATAACCTAAGAAAACCTTAAGTATGAAGAAAATCAAAAGGCAGGAAAACTATCTTCTGCTGCAGCAAGCTTAGTCATTAATAACTATTTTTCATGGAGTACATGAATACAAAGGAGAGGTGACAGTACAGATGGAAAATGGGTTTCAGTGTCACTAGCTTCAGGAATATGTGCAGAATTAAAGACTGAACCTACTTCTACTAAGTGGAAATGTAAAGCACTTATGAAGGGCTCTGCCACTACCAATTTTGCTTAAGGATGCAATGCAAACACAGTTGGATAGACAAATAATATGATGGTGTTTATCATCCACTTCTGCATATCTGATTGTTTGGTTCTCTGAGAATATCTTTTCGTCTTGCTGTACATTATTTGCACAACTCCAATTAACTAAATTTCCAGCAGATGAACGTTTGAGGGTTTGCTAGTGAGAAGGATATACTCAGGGTTTGGTAGGGGTTTTGTAGGAACTGAGAATAGCCTCAGAACCACCTCAAAAAGAAATCAAATCAAGGTAAAAAATGTGATTGAGGGAAGTAAATACACATTTCCATGAAAGATTGTATTAGGTCTAGCTGAGCATTTTCCCACAGCAGCCCTCAGTGCTGTGCTTTGCATTGGTAGCTGGAAAGGTGTTGGTAACACCCAAGTGCTTCGGCCACTGCCGAGCAGCGCTGCCTCTCCAACACTCCCCCTGCCAAGGGGCTGGGAGGGGGCAAGATCCTGTGAAGGGACACAGCTAGGACAGCTGACCCAAACTGACCAAAGGGACATTCCATACAAGTGAAGTCACCCACTGACTAGGTCCAACTCCAAACTTTAATTTGTAGCGTGAGTGCAGGCAGACATGGACAGTCTCTCACCTGGAGCTGTAGAATAGGCATACAGGAAGTCTGCTTCTACAGGTATTTTCTGACACACTGTTTCTTCTGATCCACTGTCTGTCTGGATACCAGAATCTAGTTCTGTCCCTCTACAAGCCTATTTGGTGGAAGGAAGAATGGAAAATAATATTAAAATTAAAAAATAAAGGCAGTGATCATTATGAAAATACTGATACTTTGTGTTTTAAAAATAATAATATATCATGATTGAAAACCCGCAAAAATAAGAAGACTTCATAAGTCACATTTCCATTAGACAGACTCAGAAGAAAAGCAGTAACATTTATTTAAATCAGCTACATAGCTTGGGTAAGACATATTCATTCAAAAGTGCACTCAGAAACTCATTAAATATTGCCTAAGATTTCATTTAATACATAGAATTAGTGCAATAGCAGCTATTATAAATACTGCCTACCTAACAGGGAAAATTGTGCCACTTTAGATCTGAAGAGAATGTTACTTTGAGAGCAACTGCATTCAAATCCTTTAGAAAGGATTAACTTTTTGCACTAATAATTAGTGGGAAATGGTATTTTTTTTTTTTTTAACTATCTGGCTGATTTGATGATCATTGTTCAGCTGTACATCACCTGAATGAAGAAGAGCTTGGGTTTTCCTGCTAAACTTCTGCATCTGTCACCCCTGAAAAGGCTTGTTAGTGCTTTCAGTTCAAGAGGCCCATCTGTACCATAGATCAATCCTTCGTCGCCATGGCTTAGCAACACACAAACAAAACTGCTTCGCTTGCTGTGATCTTCTTCAGAAACTTGAAAGCAAAAAGAGAATTATCTTAACTTCCCATATTCCCTAAAAATTTTGAACATGTGATCCTTCCTATGTCACAGAAGAACTAATTCACATGTTTAGAAACCTGCAGTTTTCACTTCTGAACAGAAGCTGCCTGCCTACTTTACTTCAGGAGGTTAGGCACAGGACACCCCAAATTAAGGGCCAACCCTACCCATTGCAAGACATGGTCACACAGCTAGGTCAGGAATACTGTAAGGAGACAAAAAAGGTATTCCCACAGTGTCTCAAAGTCTGAATGGCACACCTCATTCATGCAGTAATGGCCAGTCTTGTGATCTGGGATTGGACTGCCAGAACATCCTGAGTTTTGGGTAAGAATGGAGAAGTCCTACCTCTCTTTCCACTTGGGGATGCCTCGACTACTTGGATTATATGGGAACTAAATGTAGCATGACAGTTGCTGCTGCTCCTGCAGGGACCTAGGCACTAGCAGTACACTTTTCTCTTGCTCACTTTTTACCTGTGGTGAGGTCTAGAAAGATTTTTGAATCCTCTTAATTTTGTACTTACAGTTATTTAAGCTTGATATAAAGTGTTTGTAGATTTATACTTTTTTTCCCCCTCCATCTTGTGGTATTCAAATAGCACAGAATTTAAATTCTCCAATGTCTTTTGTTGCCTGACATTGTGGGAAATGTACTTGAGGACCAAGATGATTTTTTCAAATTTATGAAAAGACAAACAAGGTTTTAAAAAAATGATCCAAAAGAAACTATGAGTGGTAACTCAGAAAGATGTAAGAGTTTGTAGATGAAAAATGAAAACAGTCCTTAAATCTGAAGTCTTACTGTTTAGTGCTTACCAAACCACTAAATTTCTGTTCTGGAATAAATTAACTGTTTCAACTTTACTCAAGTGATGTACACTGAGGCATCTCTACAATTTATGGACAAGCACTGCATTTAGAAGAGTCACATTTTCAGCTACTGTCAACAGACCAGCTGCAACAATACTAATAAATTAACCATACCTGGGAACATTTTCTGGCATAAACCCTTTCATTAAAAAAAACAAACAAAAAAAACCAACAAAAACCAAGACCAGGATTGCTGCAGGCTAACTGCTGTTGGGAATAATCACTGGAATACTTTTACTGTCTGAGTGTGACCTGGAACAGTCTGGAAGAGCACTAGTGGGTATGAGTCACAGTCATGGCAGAGAACTTCCATGACTTGACTAGAATGGCCTGTGTTCCAGGGCTACTGATACCTCCAGGCACCATTTAATGTAAGGGTCTAAATGTAGCCAAGTCCAAACAAAGCAGGACTAACACAGTAGTATAAAGCTCTCACTTGAGAGAAGGGTGTTTTGTTTCACAAGATAAACAACATGTGAGTTGTTTAACCAAAAGAAAATTCAGTCCATGCACCTGCAGTTCTGGTCCCTCAATCAGAACCCCTCTTTGGGCCACACCACTGATCATTTAGCACAGAACCCCTCTACCCAATCTAGCAGTTTTCTTTGCAACTCACAGAGCTTCAGTGATCCCAGGGTCAGAATACAAATCAGTCTGCATTTAAGTTTCAGCCTTTTTTCCAGCCTTCTTTAGAAGATGAGAAAGGATATGGAGACAACAGTCATGACACAAAACATGAAGAGACAGCAAAGATGAATAAACATAGAAACTGTGATGTACATGTCATCCTTAGCAATAAATCACCAGAAGGTGTGAAACATCTAAAAGAACCCAGAAAAAAGTGAGGGCTAGAGATGTATTTGGAAACAATGGTTGACCTAATGCACACACTGAACATGCAATAACTTACCGTTTTTCAACAGCTTAAAAATGTCCCCACATGAAAGATCATTGTTGATCTTTATTTTATATCCCAGCTTCATAAAAACTTCTCTGACACTTGCAGCATCTGCATCTGTCCCTGAACGAGGTAGCATCCCTATACATAAGGGAAATGTGTTATTTTTTTATATTATATAGATGGCATGGCCTGATTGAGCCAAATTCTCTTCTCGGTTATACCTGTATCTGTCTGAAATATTCCATTATTCCAGATTCACTCTAACAGAGAAAACATTGCACTGTTACATGTGCACACCATCTCCCACCCTCTGCACCTGTATTGTAGATTTATCTATATCTTATTTTTACATCTAGTTATCTATTTAAGGACATAAGAAAAATTCCATTTGCAAAATAGAAATCATGACTAAAAGGTAAGACAGACTTGTACTGCTGATCAATTTTCCTCCTCCTTACTGCTATACCCTAATGTGGTCCCTCTATGGATATTTGGAAGAATGGACTGAAATGAATCACACCCATGACTTAATTTTAGAGTGCAATCAGAACTGGTCTGCATATTTAATTTTGAAGAGTAACACACTAGTTTATCTAAATTAAGGAAAAAAGTCAAAAACTTGAAAGCGGTACCAGTATGTCTGTGGAAGTTCTTATTATTTATTATTATACATTCCCCCATCTCTGGATAATCCATTCTGTAACTGTAGTCTGGCAGAATTCCAGAGTCCATAGACTTGCTAGCAGGTAGGTTCTTTCTGTATACAAACCAGACAAAATTTAGGTGTTAATTTCTGATCTCTTTTTTCAAAATAATGACAATAATAGGCTATTCTAGCAAGCCCAATGAAAGTGTTAAGGTTGCATTTGTAGTAACCTTCTGTGGAACTTGGAACAAGCTTAAAATTAAAAGAATCAAGGAAGAACTGTGTTTAAAATTATAATGCCTCTGCACAGGAGAATACGAAAACTTAGTTTAAGGATGCCAATTACTGTATCAACAAAAAATCAGTTGGGTTTTTTTACTATCATCTTTTGAAATCTATGTACCTGGAGGAAAGGTTAGCTCCGAGAAAGCAAATCTATTCTGAATTCTAACCGAAAGTCATTATCATTGAATTTTCACAAGAAAGCATTCAAAACCTAAAAAGATATGGCAAATGTGCGTTCCTTTTCTGCTTAAGCAATAGCCACCAGCATGATGGCTATTGGGGAGACTTTGGGGAGATAGCTAACACAATAGCTGAGAGCCATAAGTCTTCTCCAACATCTAAGGGCTAGCTGAGCATGCACCATCCCAAAATACAGCTCATATGCAAGTATGACTGTAAGTCACTTATCTTACTCCGCATGCAGCAGGCTGCCCACCAGGATCTCCTCTCCAGAAGGGATACCTCTGTAGGTTTCTCCTTGAGGCTGAGAGATACCTCACCACAACAGCTTCTAGATAAGTAATTGATAGCATGCTAAAGCTGCAAATCTTAGCTACATGATATAAAGGATTGATTGTGCACATATAATCCTTTAGAAGTAAACCGTTGACCAAGTCCAGGACCAAGTCTTAATCCAGCTGCACCCAGACTTCACTCTGAGAAGGAGTTTAAAAGTCCTTTGTCCTTTCTGAACATAAGATCTCAACAGGAGGGTCTCTCCAACAGTTTTATCTGACCCTGTCCTCTATATTGTAAATAATCAAGTGTACCTTGCCATGGAATCTTGTTAAACCACGGCTGTACCTACTACTGAAGGTTGTTAAATCACTGTTTTATATCAATAAACCCACTGCTACTTCTTCTCTCTTACAAGTGAAGTGCATCCATTCCATCCACGACAAAGGACCAAGACTCTACATGCAGCTGTAATTCTGCACACCAATTAATGAGCACAACAACCCCCGCACCACTCATGACTCTGCAACAGCTGTCAATTTTACTCAGTCCACAGATGCTGAAGCTGGTATGAATTTTCTCACTTAAGCACACGTGTAGTGTAAGTTGTTACAACACTGGGGCCTGCAATCATACTATATTTTACAAATAAAAGGTCCATAATGCTCTTAAAACCTAATTTTTCACTGAAATATTAAAAAGAGTCAAATTAAGTTCCTAGAGCATAATCTGATGACAGTGCTAGATCAGTGTAACAACTAGCTGGCAGGACTGAGTTTCCTCCCTTCCACTCCCTAAGCTCCTCTTGCACTCCTGCTTCCACACACACAACTCTACAGCAGGTCAGCTCAAGCAGCTGAGCTGTCTTCTACAGGCTCAGGTCAGCTCTAGGAGCACTGCATAGAAAGATGTGAACGTTTATCCTAGGGTGAGACATGGATGTCTCTTCTTGAGAAGAGCTAAGCACTTGATAGTACTGTTAAGCTAAGCCTAGCTGCACCTTAAAGTGTTTTGCTTTTTAGTTCCTTGTACATTCATGCAGCCTGCTCTGTCCCACACTGTATATTTTCAAAGTCAGTACAACTCTAAGAGTTGTTTATGATTATTACAATTTACAATAATCAAAACTTTTCCATTTAGCATAATTTCTTTTATGGCTCTTACTTTCCATTACAGCACAAGATTCCTCAAGACTTAAATTGAGGACTTAAACCAAAAGCACTTGACTTACCCTTTAAAACTTGGAATAGATTTTGCATCTGCCAGATCTTCCCCCAGATGTGGTCCATCTCCTATGTCTGTCATCATTGCTTTCAATTATCAGCTTGAAAATGCAAGAAAATAGAAGCATTATGACAGTTCAAGAATAACTTTAGCCTAAGATATTAGTAGGCAAAAAAAAAAAAAGGCATTTCTGAGTAATCCCTACACATTTCATATTTGAAAGAAGAACATGAAATGTTTTTCTAAAAGTACTGTGAGAAAAAGTCTGCAGATCCCTGTGACCAAATCATTGAAAACACCTACAAAAAGCAAGATAAGACACAAAAATTGATAACAATCTTTAAAATATTGCAAGGTCCCCACATGCATCAGAAATTGAGAACCAAAATCAAGCAATACAAGATATTAGATATGTGCAAAGACTAACATAGATTAGAAATTGGATCATAATAGTTTGAGAAATGAGTCATTTCTCTACATTCCATTTCAAATGAAAACATCACTGCATCCCATTTCAACTGGTGTATGTGAAGGCAAATACAATAGTAATAAAATAAAACCACAACAATGTAACTTTAAACAGTTGATGAAATGAACACTATGCTGTGGGCTATTTACTTTTATGAGAGCACAGGACAATAAATTATAATGGGTACCAAATCAGAAATCAATTTATAATCATCAAACCTCCCCCATGGTTACTTAGTGCATACTCATGGAACATACTGCCAAAAGTTACCTTAAACTCAAGTTTCAGAAAACAATTATGCATCATAAGACAAAGTAATAAATGCTTAGAAGTGCTGAGACCTCAAGAAACAAACAAGGCATTACAAGGCAAGAATTTTACAAAAACTTACTTTAGCAGATACATTTATGGTAAATAAGAAGGTGTAAGTAACCAGAGCAAGTAGCAAGATTTGCTGGACAGATATGATGAAGATTCTTATTCAAGGCTTAGGTTCTTTAGGGCAAACTATATTTGCCATCTTACATCACGATATTATATTAAGTCTCAACTTCATATCTATACTCTTGTTAGTATAACACAAACACCCATTTTCGTGGCAATGATTACTGATGCATCAGAAGCACTAATTTGGTTATATATAGCCTTCTTTCTTAACTTGTTTCTAGGAAGACATTACATTTTTAGTGGCTTCAAAAGATCTTCAACGTTACTCTGAATACTATTTCAGAGCACTGATGTAATTAAATCTTCTTCTTCACCAAATTATTCCACACTTGCAACTGTATTATGTAATGCAGCAAACAGGAAATTTCCTGAAAATACATTTTCGTAAAGTAGTAAATAAGCTTGGTATTTTAGAAATAAAATGTTTAAAATACATTCTATCATTATGTTTTAGAAATTTACTTTAAAGACAGTATAATGGGGCAAGAACTAAATCTACAATGCTGAACTTGACTGCCTAGCACCTTGATCTGGATTCATTCATCCTAACTTCAAAGTCTAATTCAGTAAAAGTACCCTATGGGAAGAAAAAGGCAAGCAGCTCCAAAGGGCAATTCAAATGCCTATGACCTGTGGCATGACAGTGATCCAACCCTGTGCTCTATGGCAGGGAACATCAGCATTGCCAGAAAGTCTAGTCTACAGTGACAACTGGTGTGTGCACCCAGCTCTAACTGAAGCGCAGAGCTTCTGGTCCCCAGGAACTGGAAAGGATGGCTTTCATTGACAAGAATGCTGTAAGTTCTCCTGCTCCAGCACAGCCCAGTTTCCAGGAGTTTCTGACTTTTTCAACCATCCCTACTGCAATCATCCTTGGCTTTGGTTCTCAGCTCTCCTGAGCTCTCAGCCTGAGCAAAATTTGTAGGAAAACATCCAAGGAGACCAACCCGCCGTTCTGATGCAACTCATACTGCTCTTTCTCCTGGAGAAGAACTTTGTGCAAGAGCACAACCCAAACCCTTCAATGTGGCTGGGATTAATAAGAGAGACAGGGAAATGGTTTACTTCCTTCATTTGTTCTTTGTCTGACAACAGTAATAAACAGCCACACCATATAAAAAAAGCACAGCATCATGTGCCAACTCTATTATCAAAACCAGCTAGCAGGTGTACTGGGAGCAGTGTAGCTGTGTCAGCACAGAAATCAACTTCTGCTAAAATCCCCGGTGTTTATCCCAGCTGTTTGGCACTATGAAGTTCTGCAGCGCCAGGGCTGAAGTACATGAAGGAGAGAGTGTAAACTAGTAAATATGTACCTCCATGACCTGTGGCCAGCTCCCAACAGCTACTTGGAGAAAGTCTCAGACAAAGTACAAGGAAAGCTAACACTCTGGCCAACAGATGAACCCCTGGAATCATGAGGGAGGGTAAGTGGCTCATTAGGCTGCCTTGGGCTCACATCAGGTGTGCTCCAACCAAATTGCTGAACAGCAGCAGACTTAACTAAACAAACTGCAGACCCAACTGGCTGTGAGCACTGAATGCTTCTTACAACATAAATGTTCAAGGAGGATGCAAACACTAAGAGAGATCTTCAACATTTAAGCGACCTTAAATTAAGACTTATCTCCTTGACCCTTCTGCAACCTTACAATGTAAAGCTCTAAAACTGCTGTCCTTGATCCAGCACCAAAGAAACAATGAAATTGGAAGAAACCTGCAATTACAACAAACTATAGTACTTTCTTCCTGAAAAATGTAAAGCACAACTTGTAATACCATATCATAAAAATATTTCTTACTAAGGCCTCTGCAGGCCTAGTTCACAGCCTACAGTTTCAATTGTTTAATGAAGTGTTAGAGCTTACTGCACTCTACTTCATCACAATTGGATCTTGTCTGAGAGACTTTGCAGAAGTAATACGGATTGTCTAGAAAAACTGGTTATAACACGTTAACTATTTGAAATTTGCATGCTTGATCTTCAGAACAGAATCTGTAACTCACTTTTAATATCCATCAATTCCTGAGCACCCTCAGGCACCAAGTCACCTGCACTTCTTTAAAGAACAAAAGACACCCACAAAGAGATCTCTCTTTTGTTGCTAGGCACTCAAATGGGCGTTTGAACCAGCAGGGTATTTTGTGCTCTAAAGCACCGATCAGGGTAACAGCAATGCTCTGCGGAGGATGATGCTGATTCTAACAGGCTACTGAGAATTGCCTCATCTGACTTTAGGTAATGCAGTGATGCCATGCATTTCCCTGTGGAGGATGATCTCATCCTGGTGGGGGGAGGTGCGGGGGGAAGAAATCACGACAGTGCTTTAAAAATGTATTTTATTCTGCTCTTTGATATTATTTTCTCTGAAAGCTTAGGTAAGACAAGCTTTCAACTATAAGGAAATACAAAAAAGTCCATGAAAAGAGCAACATAATTTTTATAATCTAGCAAAACATATTCTGCAGATTTTAGCAAGCTTATTTTATAATACTTTATCTGAAAAAATACAATTAAAAAAAAAAAGAGACAGAGACAACAAATATAAAGATGACACTACAATGATCTTTACATATACTAAGTAGTAAGAAATAAAGTGGCTTGAAAAGGTCCAAAGCTATGCTCTGCAAGCCACCAGAAAATGACCAACGTCTCTCTGTACACCAATAGGAGCAAAAATATTTTTTCCCCTACATAAATGCAGTCGTTCCAATGCTTTTCTTTTGACGGGAAAATAAATAAAACAACATTTTACTCCATTCCAGCCTGGATTCACTTATTCTACCTAGACCTAATGAAAATAAGTTCACAGCATCATGTGTCACCACTGCCATAAGAACCACCAGGTTCCTTTTTAAAGCAATATTTATTTGAAATGACAACCAACAAGACAAACAAATGGTATAGTGATAAAAATAATACCAAAGCTTCTCAGACAGGGGAGAAAGCAAATAACTAGTCTTTAGTTACCAACTGGATCCTGAAATATGCAAACCACAGAAGACAACACATGTTCAGTATATATCTGCTGCTACAAAGCAAAGACTGTAGCACTACTAAAACATATGTTCAAAACTGACATCAGTATTGTAAAACATCTCTTTCAAGATTAGAAAAGGGCAGTACTCCATCTCACATGACTGCAAGAGAAAATGTCAAGCATTCAAAGAAGGTATTTTTTGTACACAAACATATACACGACATAACATGATACTAATGCAAACATGCAAACTAAAAATTTTCCACTCTACAATGTATAATGCTAAACAATAATTATCTGACTAATAATGTAAGGAAAATATAGAAGCTGACAATATGAAACAACATTTGAAAGATACCATTAAATTTTCTGTGCGACACTATCCCCCTACTAAACACTGCTACCACTGAGGGAAGCAGGCCCATACATGTGACAGCTCTTCACATTACTTCTGGTCTTGATGTAGTTGTTGGAAAGCCCTGACACTGAGTCAGCATTCTGATCTTCCAAAAGCAAACAGACTTTTAGGTACTCAGCATGAAGCTGTAAAATCAGCTGAAATGACTCCGAGTGTAGATGGGACCCTTGCTTATTAATTCACCTGTACCTGTTAACCCCATCACCACCGCTATAAGCAACAGCCATATCTAGTTCCTTAATACCAAGGACACGATGTGTTAGTTTGAAACCTACCACCTGACAAGCAGATATCTAAAGGAGGGAACTATGAGTTAGAGGGTAAAAGACTACAGATGGCCAGCTCTATCCTTCAGCCCAGCAGGAAAGAAACAGGACACAATACACCTCGGGCAGCGCCTTTTACATGCTCTCAAAAGTTAGTCACAAGTGGCTGCCAGGACCACAAGCATGGTTTTCGTCGGTACAGACGAGGTTTAACACGCTTTGTTTTGGAAGATCCAAATACAGATTCTGACCCCGTATTTCCGGTTAGTTAATGGTCTGCCAAGGGGATACCAGAGAGCAGCTTAGACTTAAAGCGCCTTTCCCCCCCACCCCCCGCCCCGTTTCGGCAGCTTCTCCACAAAAACAGGCTGAAAGGGACCAAACTAGCTACCTTAAGCTTCTGGAAGACTAATACCTGAGGCTCCGCGCTCTGCCCCCGGGCAGGGGGAAGCGGCGGGCTCTGGGATGGCACCGCGGGCTCTTCCTCCCGCCTGGCCCGCGGGTCATCCGCCCGCACCACCGACCGACCGAGCGCCGGGCCTGCGTGGCCGAGCCCCGCAGGCAGCCGGGGCAGGGGCGCTCTCAGCCGGGCCCGCCCTGCGCGAAACGCGGCTTCCCTCCTGCTCCCCGCAGCCGACATCCTCCGGGAGAGATGCGGCCGGCCAGACGGACCTGGAGAGCCACAGCCTCGTCCAAACCCCCCCACCCCCGGCTTTGTTCGGCCCCGCCGCTGCGGCGCCCGCATCCCGGCGCGCCCGCATCCCCGCCCCGCCACCACCCACCGGCGCCACCACCCACCAGCTCCACCAGCACCGGCTCCGCCGCCTGCTTGCTCCAACCTTGCTTGACTATGCGCTGCTCGGCGCGGAAAAAGCCCGTCGCTGCCCAGCCCGCCGGCGCCCCGCTGGCTCCTCCCCGCGCAGGGCGGGCAGCCCGGGCGGACAGCCCCCCCTCCAATGGCGGCCGTCAGCGGGCACTGGCGGTGAGTTTGGGACGGCGGGAGTGGCGTCGGCGGCGCGGGGAGGTGTGCGAGGGCAGCCTGAGGAGGCACGGGGTGGTTGCTCTGCTCTGCTCTGCTCTGCTCTGCTCTGCTCTGCTCTCCCGGCGGGGCTCTCCGGGACGGGCCCCACGGGGGGACGCTGAGCCACCGCGCCCTGCGGGCTCTGAGGGCTGAGCCAGGTACGGCTGCCCTTGTAGCTCTTGGGTGTGAATGGTGTAACCCAAACCTTATCAGGTTTGCTCTGTTGTTTGAGTTCCTGTGCCTGCTGAAACAAATGTGCTGTTCTGGTACGTTTATACTATGTTGGTGTGGCCTCATATTAAATTCTGTGTGCAGCTTTGGGCACTACAATGTAAGAAGGATATAAAGCTATTAGAGAGTGTCCAAAGGAGGGCAAGGAAGATGGTGAAGGGCCTTGAGGGGAAGCTGCTTGAGGCGCAGCTGAGGTCACTTGGTCTGTTGAGCCTGAAAAAGAGGAGACTGAGGGGAGACCTCGTTGTCTTCACGAGGAGGTCTTCAACATCCTCGTGAGGGGAAGAGGAGGGGCAGGCACTGATCTCTGTGGTGACCAGTGACAGGACCTGAGGGAATGGCCTGAAGCTGTGTCAGGGGAGGTTCAGGTTGGATATTAGGAAAAGGCTCTTCCCCCAGAGGATGGTTGGGCACTGAACAGGCTCCCCAGGGAAGTGGTCGCAACATCAAGCCTGACAGAGCTCAAGAAGCATTTGGACAACGTTCTCAGGTACACATTGTGACTCTTGGAGATGGTCATGCGTGGGGCTAGGAGTTGGATTAGATGATCTTTTCAACTCAGAATATTCTGTGATTCTGACAGAATGGTGGTTTGTAAAGGAAATGGCCAGCTAGAGTAATCTGTGGGGACAATTACTAAATGAGCAGCCCCCCTCCAGACCTCAGTGAGCAAGATCCCCTTGGGTGAGCTGGCCTGTACCACGGCAGGACCTTCCCTTCAGGCAGAGTTCTCGCCTACCTGCATGGTGAATGTCCCTGGCTGCCCACAGACCTGCCTTGCACAATAGCACTCTGATGCTGAGGGGTAATTTTGGCTTCCTCATCAACTTTCAGGTCAGTTGGTTTCATATTTGTACATCAACCTTCAGTAGCAGAAGTCAGATAACATTGGAAGCTATATATTCCAGCTTCTCATAACAGGTACTAACCTACTTTTTGAGGTCTTATCACCAGGTCAGATATACTGAATTTTGCACTTGCAATCTTAATTTGAGGAACAGATTGCACACTGGAATAGATTGTCCAGAGAGGTTGTGGAGCCTCCCCCACTGCAGATACTCAGGAACTGACTGGACACAATCCTGTGCCATGTGCTCTAGGATGACCCTGCTCGAGCAGGGAGGTTGGACCAGGTGACCCACTGTGGTCCCTTACAACCTCACCCATTCTATAATTGTAGAGGCCACTTCCTCTTTTTGGAGGGCAAGATGAAAATCTGTTGCTCGTTGTTGTTGAGGGAAGATGAGCAGTGTTTGTTAGTATGCCACTTGTCAGCTCAATGTAACGATAGCTAAGTTAATTTTCACTAATGTTAAGAAATTTAATCTGTTCCTCTAAGGCTGAATCAGTATCTGGGAGAAAATCTCATGGATTTATTTGTGTCAAGGACCATGAATTCTGCTATAGAATTATGTTGCATGATACACCAGCCAGGAAACAAGTGTAATGTTATTTTGAGTAGCAGTTGATTTGCATGTCTCATCTGTCAGTAGGTGTGGATAATATGTTTTGTTGTTGTCATGAGAAGTAAATGGAGAAGTAGTCTTCCATAAAATAGGGAAAATGAAATAGCAAGTTCTTTAACTCATTGCTCAGGAGACATTTTTCCAGGTTCTCCACGCTGCTGAGTCAATAACACTGAAGTCCAAACATGTTGGTGACAAAATTTCTTTCTGTCAATTCAAACAAAAATAAGTACTGCCCTTACTTCTGGTGGGACATGAGAGAGGGATATGAAGTGGGAATTTCCCAGTGAACTCAGAAGGCTGGTCTGTGAGTGTAAATTTTATGTGCTCTAAATAGATGCGTTGTGTTATAGTTCACACAGGAATTGAAGTTATCTTGAAAAGACTTGACATGTTTGACTGCTGAGAGTCTGAGTGTTTGGACTACGAGAACCATGATAGATTTCAGTTTAAAGTAAGGGTCATCAACCTTCTCCCAGGTTCAGGTACCCTCCCAGCTGTGTTTCTGCAAAAATACGGCCTGATATAACTAGAAAGTTTAATAGAGAATTATGGGGCTTCTCCTTTGCTTTCCCTTTTTAATGGTCACCTTGTGGGAAAGTGCTGATGTAGGGATGTCCTTTGCACCCAGTTAATTTACAGCCAACAGCACGAAAATGAAACTGAAAGTTTTGTTAGCACTTCTGAGAAATGCTGATTGCTGACTATAATCAAGCTTTTCATACCCAGAGAAGAAACTAAGAGCATAAAAAGGGAATGAAGAAAATGCACAGGTCAGAAGATTGACAAGGTCAATAGAGATAATGTTTGACCCCTGTTAGAGAAAAAACATTCTGTTACTTAGACATGACACAGGCACTGACTATCAAGACACGGGCAGGCTTAGAACAGTGGGCAGAAATGTATGTGTCCAAGATCTTTTACTGTCGAAAACTTGGAGAGGGAAATGAGAGAATCTAAAATTTGGGCTTTGGGGCCCCACAAGAATATTTAAATACTTAAATTCACCTTGTGGATCCAGCTTGTTAAAGGTTTGAATACCTCTGAATACACTCAGTTTCATTTTTATCTTTCGCCACAACCCAGGGGCTGTTAGGAGAACCAAGTAGTTATGCTGGGCAAAACAAGAAGATTCCCCTTCATGTTTGTTACTTCTTGCCTCTCTTCCTCTGTTTCACAGTTTCCTGGCAGTGCTTTTTACTGATTTGCAGGTGTTCCACTTGTGTGTTTATGCTTTACTACATTACTCTACAACATTTGGATTACTCTATGGAACTAGAAGCTTAAAGGTTTCAAGATAGCAAGAGTTATTGCATGGTTCTATTTCTTGAAAAGAGATAAGATTGCTATTTTAAGGTTGGGAAAAGTACATGAGCTTTTAAAGCAGATGAAAGTATTACTGATCAATAGCAAAGGTTGGCAGTGGAGAATGAGCCCTCATTTTGGATTTCAGTTCTTTTGCTTTGAGATACAGAGCTCAGAGCTAGAGTCACTGAAGTCTTAGCTCTTCTTATGAACTCAAGTATTGTACTACCATACAAATTAATTATCTCATTTGTCTCCCCAACCATAAAGCAAAGTAACAGTATTCACTCCTTACTAATGTTATGTGCCTAGACAACAGTTCATATAGTTTTTGAGGAGTGTAATACCATTCTGTAGACAAAAATAAAACTTTCTAGGCCTTCCCTTACTGTGGTTATTCTGTTGTGTTTATCTTTGATAGCATTAATATGAAGCTCTTGCACTTCCAAAACAGTGTAGAGAGATTTATTATTAAAATAAGCATCATAGCAGGGCTGGGTGTTGATTTTGGAATATTGACTACTCCCAGTTAATTAATAAATTACATTCAACAAAACCAGAATCAAAGGCAGTGATGAGTACAAGGTATATTAAAATTAAAATTGACTTTCAAACAGAAATTGATACTGATTTGACTATTTGTAATTGCTTCAGGAGAAATGAAGAGAAAATGGCAAGAAAGACTGAAGAAAGTGGAAGAACGAGCATCTCACTATGAAAGAAACCCTCTTCCTACGGTTTATAGACCAAGACTGTCCAAACCCTCTATGCCATCCTCTATTTGGAAAATATTTTCTCGACAGGCTGAAGCTTTTAATTATGTAAAAACCTGCAAAGAGGTATATTATATGTTAGGCAAATGTCTCTACTCTTTTATATACTTTCAAGATTGAACACCATTTAAAATTGCTGTGGGCAGTCTTTATCAGTTTGCAAGATCTTTTTCTTCCCAATCCTGAAACAGCAACTATTTTTTTTTTGTCTTTGTAGGTCATGTTGCCCTGGAGGTATCTTTAAGAAGTGCTAGTTCTGTTCTAACATACAAGTTCATATGTGGTGTTAGCTTCAAACAGTAGAAGTACTTTTCTGTAACATTGTAGTGATAAATTTGTTCTTCTCAAGATGAACAAGCTGTCAGGGTGGGCTGGAGAATGTGAAGGTAGTGAGGGTAGTGAGAATTGAGTAGGAAGAAAGAGGAGGAAAAAAATGAGGAAGAAAAAGAGATAAAGAAGAGGCAGAGACTAAATACAAACAATACAACTCTCCAGTGGCATCTGAGTAGCAGGTTTCAGATGATTAGAAGTGATTAGCCAAATAAATATTGTGTGAAAGGTATCCTTTGTTTTCAGTTTAATACTTTTCAAATTGATGGCTATTTTTAAAGAAAGTATTGTGTTTTTCTCCATGCTGTTTCAGGTATTTAATCCTGGCAGCCTGTTTTCCAAAATGGGTTTTCATTGGCTTGACAGTCGTTTTTTTCTGTTTTCTTCTCAAATTTCCATTCTTGGTTCTAAACAACATAATGTCTGAAGAATATTTGCCATAAAGCTTGTACTGTCCTTCATGTCCATGAGGCTGCTCCTTTCAGAACATGGTTCCTCCTGCCTTTAGATGCACTTGCCACTGATCAGAAAAAACAAGAGTTTACAGAGAAAACAGTTTACATTAATGCACAGCAAAGAAAAGCTTCAAAGTTTTACCCATGTAACTGAAATCAGAATGATGTTCTAAATTAAAACCAGATGCTATTGTGCTTGGAAAAGGATAAGAGATCTGCTTATAGTTCTCTAGTACTTACTAGCCTTTGGTTGATGCCAAGTAGGAACTGCTGAAGATTTAAACTGGTTCTTTGAATAAAACTTCAATGTTTTTATTTAAAAAGGATGTTCATGTGTTTGCTTTGGAAAAGAACACACAGAATGGACAGAGATTTTACCTTGTGACAACGTATAAAGAGCTCTGGTTTTATTACACGTGAGTATTTGAGAAGGTATCCTGTATGTTACTAAAAGATAGTGCTGTACTGGGTATCCTACCTAGTAAGAGCTGTCACTGGATAGGTATTCCGAGGAGCCAGCTTCTGCTCTGAGCAGCACAGAGCTGTAATGGTTGCCTGAGGTTTCATCTTGGCAATGGGAAAAGCCTTCATAAGGACAAAACAGTATGTTCTATAGCGGGTTTCAACTTTCTTTTGAGTAGCAGGTTGCCACTTTTTCCTGTGAATTAAGGACTCTGTCTGTTGAACTGAAATTTATTAGCAGTAGATTTGCTTTTGCTGCCAGCTTTCCTCAGGGGATTGTGCCAACATGTGACAAAACCATACTTCTCTGACTAGTCATACAGCAGTTTCAGTGGGTGTTAATGCAGATGTCTGGTACCTGATTTATGGGTTTGCATTTGCATGATGTAGTTCCAAGTATTGACAATTTGATCATGTGCTGAACTTTTCCCCCCATTTGTTTCTTTTACAATAAAACATTTGGCTATGAAGTAAAAGAAATCTGAGTCAATTTTTATACAAAAAGCCTGATTTTTTTCTCAAATTGAAAATGAGATTATTTTAAAATTTAGTTTAAAAAACTCTATGTAATCTCTTTGTTTATGCTAAAGATATATGAGTGATAACTTAAGTTCTTTTCTGTATTTTTCATAGTTCCTTGAATTCTCAACAACATTTCTGTATGTATTGTAAGACTGGGGCAGGGTGGGGGGTATGGAGAGGAGAATACTTTACAAAATTAAATTCTACGCCAGACAAATAATCTTTGTTGATATTTGATGCTGATGTTACTTACACATTTTTCAAAGCATTATAGGGCTACTATATATAGTAGCCTATATATATGTAGTATACTATATATACTACATTTTTTAATATGGGTGGTTGATTGCAGAATCAAATATGTGGGACGTTGTTTGCAACTGATAAGCATGTTTATCACACTCATAATGTTTATCATCTTTTTTCCTTAGCAAAGGTTACAAAACAAGTCTTATGCATTGCTATGAAGTAATTCCTGAAAAAGATGCTTGCAAACTTTATTTTGATTTGGAGTTTTACAAACCAGCGAATCCTGGTGCAGATGGCAAGAGTATGGTCATGAAGTTAATTGAGGTAAACTGGAGCAAAGTCATGTTGTAGATGAATTAGTTGTTAATTTAATATGAAACCAAAGTATTTACCACTTTATCTTGATTATGCTATAGTAAAATTAAAAGAATTGTAGACCCAGTGGTTATTTTTAATTAAGTAAAAATACTGTTTTAATTAAAGCAAGGGTTTAATCAAAGTGAGAGACAAAAAATATAATTGAGAGACAAAAATAAAGAATGATGGCTGTTGGACCGTTTTTATTCATGGTAGGTTTACTGACATGGTAAGTTTACTTTTGAAGATTGTTTTATGTGCTCTGCCACTTCAAAGCTGTAAAACTGAAGGAATGTTTAGGTACTCTTTAAAGGGGCATCAGTAAAAGTTCCATTCATATAAACCTCAGTTCATTCCCTTTGCCTGATGGTGCAGTCGTATATCAAGGCTTAGATGAATCCCTCCTGAAAGTTTCTTTAGATGACAGTTCATTGTAGTTTAGTTAAATTATGATGTAGAGAGCATCATGTGACTGCATCTACCAATTTGGTACCTAAACTTAAATTATCAATTTGCTAATTATCAATTGTATTAATGAGTGCAGTTTCCATTTTATTGCGAACATTTTTGGAAAATGAGCTCTCTGCAAGTGCAATATGGCATTCATATGTTTTTAGAAGAATATCTTCTGTTTTAATAAAATCTCATCGTGAGTGGATGTCTGTTTGTGAGACTTCAGTCACCTACATGTCTCTAAAGTAAGATTATTGAGGTCATTCCTTCATAAAGAACCCTTAATTGAGAGAGAATCTGAAGGCATTTATCCATTATTATCTGAAATGTAGTGATTCCTCAGGTTAAGAAGAGGACTTTGGATTTGCTGAGTGGGGGATCTGAGCTGCTAAAACCCAAAGCTTCCAGATCTTTAGGTTCTGAGTCCCAGTCCTAAATATGAGTAATCACTAGCTTGGCGTATAGAAGTTTTTTTTAGAGCTAGAGTGAAATATGTTTTCTGCTTAGTTATTGTTCATGGAGTCATACCAATGAATTAGCTAAACCATAACACTGAATTGGCTCACCACTCCTTTATATCATGACAGCCTCCATTTCCCCTCCTGGTGAGCCTGCATTACCAACATTGTCACTGTGGGTGTGAACTGCTTTGTGGTGGAAAACAACCTGCAGGGTAAAGCCACCTAACTAGACTTTGACCTGAGAAACTCAAAGTCTCCTTAGCTTATCACTGTTAGTTAGGTGTTAAGTGACTTGCATATTTAAGGAAACACAGTCTACATCAAACTTGGTTAAAATTTGATATGGGTAGTTTGAATTAAATTAATTGTATGCTCAAAATGAGGGGACAAAAAAAGACCTTGGAAAAAATGTAGAATGTGAATTTGTGTTAGGTTTTATAGATGCAACTACTAAAAATTCTGGAGTAGAATAACATAATTTATGTTTATAATTTCAGCTTGTCAGCCAAAAATTAAAAGAACTTTATGGTGTAAATTGCTCATCAAAAGATGTCTTGAACTTGGATTCCAGCACTGATGAAAAGTTTAGTCGGCACTTAATATTTCTACCCCAAAACACTGTATTTAAGGATAATACTCATGTTGGTAAGTGTGTTCTTTTCTCTTACACCTAGAAATAAAAGGTGAGGTTTTGACTTTGTACAGTGCCATCTCACATTTGACTGTTTATTTTAATGGAATTATATGTGGAAACAAATATGTATTCCCAGCAGAAATTACTGTATATTTCATTAAGCCTCATTTTTTCTCATCTTCTACTTTCTTTTCCTATAATTAGCATGTGTGTTTGCAGAAATGTAACTTTTTTTGTGCCTGTATGTTTTCTTTACAAAAATACAGGTTTCTATGAAACTGGCAAGTCTATGACTCCTTAATTTTCAGGTTAATGTCAGTCTTAACAATTAAAGCTATTGTTATTTGCTCCAAATACAGTTAATTTCTGCTCAGCACAGGGTCAAAAAGGCAGGACGAAGATGATTTCAAGCCACCTGTGCATAAACATGACAAGGAGAAAGCTGAAAGCAATTTTAATTGTTGGTGTAAGTTGGGATTTCTTGGATATGGCAACTCCAATACAGAGAATTGCCAGTTTAGGGTTGTTTTGACTCATTTGTGTGCCCCAGTAATCCTGTAATGAATTATGAGGATAATGATGATCTTGATGCTTGATATGCTGAGTCATTCTGCTGATATACAGCATGGAAAGAACAGTATTTCATATTCATTGATGTTCCCCAGGGAAGCTTCATCCAACAACTGCAGAATCATCCTTGCGAATATTCCTTCCACTTCATAGGTTTTTTTCCCCACATCTGTATTTATTCTATTCTCTTGTTTTCTCCCTAGAACTAATCTGGCCTAAAACGAATGGTTTTTATTTGTCTGTCTTTGGTTACCATCTAGCAGAGCCTGGAGGTACAACGGGAGCTGAATTACCACACTGGGAGTTTGAAAAGTCATTATAAAATACTTTTGTGAAAGTGAAAGCAATGTGTTGTTGGAGTAAGCTTTGGTCAAGCTCTTCTATCAGTAAATACACCATGAAGCTGCAAGTAAACATTTCAATCATTCAGAAAGTGAAATTAGGGAAAACAGTAGTGAGGGGGACAATCACAACCTTTTCAGAATCTTAAATCTGAGCTTGTTAATATTTAGGGTTGGTTTTTTTTAAGACGTGTAGTACAATTTCTTGCAAGGTGTTGGTTTCTCACTTACTGGCCAGAACCATTTTATACAGTGGGCAGGTTGAAAGATTTCTCTTTAAAAATCCAGAAGGGCTAAAAAGACCCTGAACTTCAACCACTTCCATCTTGGTTGTTTTGAAAAATGTTTGCACAGGAACTCGGTCAGTTCTTTCTTGACTCATAGATGACATTACTTGCTTTTGGACTCTTTTGGTTGTTTTTAAGGTAACTTTGTGAGGACCATTTTGCAGCCTGCCATAAGATTAATGGAGAGTAAGGCTGCTGTGATTTCAACAGAAGAAGCAGGGCATGTTTTCCAGTGTTCTGCAGGAGTTGGATTAGATGGTTCTCTTCCAAACCTCACAGCTGTTGAAGATGCTTCTAAAGACTGGCCAGCCATTGCTCACAAAACAGAGGATGTGGAAATGTCACACCAGGGAGAAAATTTGGATTTTTCTTTCCTAATAGTAAATGATAAAGAAGGCAACAACCAACTTTTTGTGGATCTAGGTAAATATAAGTGTTTTTAAAGCTCTCTGGGGTGCAACAAAGTTAAGAATGAGATAGATGTTCCTTAATCTTTGATTACAAAGAGTAAGAACAGTGGTGTTCTTACTGTTGTCCCTATGGTGAGACCTCAAATACATGCTG